>NC_037678.1:78956603-79312419 GCF_003255815.1 Theropithecus gelada | reverse complement strand
TTTTTTTTTTTTTTTTTTTGAGAGGGAGTCTCACTCTGTTGCCCAGGCCAGAGTGCAATGGTGCAATCTCAGCTCACTGCAAGTTCTGCCACCCGGGTTCATGCCATTCTCCTGCCTCAGCTTCCCAAGTAGCTGGGACTACAGGTGCCCGCCACCATGCCCAGCTAATTTTTTGTATTTTTAGTAGAGACGGGGTTTCACTGTTAGCTGGTATGGTCTCAATCTCCTGACCTCGTGATCCACCCGCCTCAGCCTCCCAAAGTGCTGGGATTACAGGCATGTGCCACAGCGCCCGGCCTCTCTTTTGTTTTTAATTGAATAGATAGGGTCTTGCTATGTTGCCCAGGCTGGTATTGAACTCTTAGCCTCAAGGGATCCTGCAGCCTCAGTCTCCCAAATTGGGATTACAGGTGTGAGCTACCACATCTGGCCCACGAACAAGGTTTTATTATAACATTGTCTCATTGTAACTTAGAAAGAAAGTCAACCACGGAAAAACCTACGATGTGCTCCTGAGTTACCCATTGCTGGGGCTTTACAGATACATAAAAAATGGAACACCTGAAAAATGGTCTGCTTTTATTTACTATAATGAAAATAGGTATACTTCCCTAGGTGCTGCACAGAAGTTGACAAGCAGTCTTTGTTTTCCTTATTATAATGAGGCTATTCACATAAGGTAAATTCGTAAGAGCTTACAGAGCCTTAGGAACATTCTTTTGTTGTTTATTATCCAGGAGAGATGTGGGATAGTGATGATCTCATCTAACACATTGAGTCTTTCTTTGAACTTGACAGCTGTTAAATGGGTTCATTAAGAAAAAAGGCCCATTACTCAGGACATAATCCCATTGGCAGTATCCTGACACAACTGTTAGGGTTAATATCCACCTAGATGCTAGGGTTCAAGGTTAGAATATTTGTCTTGTATCTATCTTTTTGTATAGAGCAGATAACTTCTTCAGTTAGGATTTCAAAATGCAAAGTGACCTGTCTTAGCAGTTGGTTAGATATTTTATCTCTTTCTAATGTTACAAACTATGAGGTCCTCCATGTTTTTGGCACATGGTTTTATAACAGGATTTTACAAGGAAACTGGAGGGGAATCCATCATTCTACTCCTGTGGCATCAGAAGCTACATTCTGGGGCACTTCGAATATTCTCAGAGTTTCTGTTCTGTCCTGGCTGACAGTGTTTGATTAATTGAGAAAATTTCACTTGAGGCTGGGCACGGTGGCTCATGCCTGTAATCCTAGCACTTTGGGAGGCTGAGGCAAGAAGATTGCTTGAGGCCAGGAGTTTGAGAAAATATTTCAGTTGATAAGAGCCAGAACAGAATTGTTAAATCAAGATTTTTCTTATAATATTGAGTATAAAAATCACAGAATATGCACACATACACGCATACCCATGCTACAGAAAACAAAACAAGAATTGCTTTTAATGAGTATTTCTGGGATTTTACTCCATGAGACTAATTTCAATGACTTCTAGTATCACTGGTCTTACATATACTATATTATACTATTGCTACAATTGACTTTCAGTTAACCATAAATTGCAGCTTAGCTTATAGGTAAGGTAAGCTGCAATTTCATTTATTTGTATATATAAAACATTATGTGTATAGTATATGTGCATGTATCTATGTGTATATATAAAATACATATCTTGCTGTTAACCTTATTACATCCTGTCTTTGGCATCACAGTGAATTGCGATCTGGGTCCCTGCGGAGCTGTGTTTGGATGCTAGTAAAAGACATTCCAGGCCTGGTGTGGTGGCTCATGTTTGTAATCCCAGCACTTTGGGAGGCCGAGGAGGGTAGATTGTGAGATCAGAAGATCGAGACCATCCTGGCTAACATGGTGAAACCCCGTCTGTACTAAAAATACAAAAAATTAGCCAGGCACAGTGGCGGGCACCTGTAAGTCCCAGCTATTCAGGAGGCTGAGGCAGGAGAATGGCGTGAACCCAGGAGGAGGAGCTTGCAGTGAGCTGAGATCGCACCACTGCACTCCAGCCTGGGCGACAGAGTGAGACTCTCAAAAATAAAAAGACACTCCAAACATAAGAACTTAAATCACATGGGAGGTCATGTTCTGCTGTGTGGAAGAAGTCAGGAGGCAAGCTGTTGAGGGTTTGTATGGCATCTTTGTGGGCCTCAGGACCCAGGATCCTGTCTCTTTCTGCCCTGTCACCTTTGTCTCTGGCCCCCACTCTCGTGGCATCTCACCATCCCAAGATGCTGCTGGATCTTTCTGCATTCTGAACAGAAAGAGGGAAGAAGATGGCAAGGGCAAAGAGTGGGCCTCCTAGCCAAGCCAGCCCCCTTAAGTTATTTAGGGGAGTGGCAAGGGGACCAGTGGAAGGTGGAGAGCATTTTTAAAATTGTATTTATTAACAATTAAAACGCATGCCAGTTGGGCAGCCTAGTGTACTAATATGAGATGTAACCATTGTTTCTGTTTCTTAGGACCTGACAATATAAAATTTGGAAGATACTTGATGTACGTATATTTAATATGAGTTCACAAAAAAATAACACTTGGTAGTATACTAATACTGGAGTTAACTGGCAGAGAATGATGCTGAAACATTCTCTGCATAGATCAGGGTGGTAGTTCCAGTGTTTGCCACTGAGGAATGAAGCCTTCATTTATTACATCCATCACCCTTCATACCACTGGACCCAATGTTTCTAAAGAAGGGACAACCACAGAAATTGCTTTCATAAGAAGATTTAATGTTCTCCAATTTTGTCTTAGCCTAAGATCTGTATATCTTTTGTTGAGTGAGTTTACATATTAATTTTATATATTGTAATGATGTATTATGCATAATCATATGATATAATATATACCAATATAATATTATATTCAATGAATATATTTACAGTGAAAAGCAAAGAGACTATATTATTGTAACTTATGAAACCTAATGCTGGGTAAACTCATGATTTCCACTGAGAGTTTTCAAAAATTATTAGTATCAGTCCTCACATCATTAACTTATGTTGGTCACGCTGAACATTTGCTACTAATGGTCCCAAAGCAGATAAAAGAAACAGTCCTGCCAAACAATCTCTCCGTAATAATAAAGTAGAAGATAAACATTGTTTTCCTTTTTTTTTTTTTTGAGACAGAGTCTCACTCTGTTGCCCAGGCTGGAGTGCAATGGCATGATCTCAGCTCACTGCAACCTCTGCCTCCCGGTTCAAGCAATTCTCCAGCCTCAGCCTCCCGAGTAGCTGGGATTATAGGCACCCACCACCATGCCCAGCTAATTTTTTTTATTTAGTAGAGACAGGGTTTCACCATGTTGGCAAGGCTGGTTTCAAACTCCTGACCTCAGGTGATCCACCCACCTCGGCCTCCCAAAGTGCTGGGATTACAGGCATGAGCCACCACACCTGGCCAAATATTATTTTCTTATTATGCTATTCTTTGTGAATAGGCAACTATCTTTGCTTACCACAAAGGATATTTCCAGCAATTGAGCTGAAGTATCAGAATGTTTTTGAAACCATTTTACGTATCTTAAAAGACTGAGTTTTTTATTTTTTACATTTATGGACAAAATGAGGAGAGAAGGGGTAAAAATTCATTCAGTGTGCTCCTTTTCCCACGTCCATTTGCTTATAATACATTTGTATGGCTCCCACACATATTTCACATAACAATATACTCTTTTTTTTTTTATTTTACTCTAAGTTCTAGGGTACATGTGCACAACGTGCAGGTTTGTTACATATGTATACATGTGCCATGCTGGTGTGCTGCACCCGTTAACTTGTCATTTACGTTAGGTATATCTCCTAATGCTACCCCTCCCCTCTCCCCCCACTGCCTAGCAGGCCCTGGTGTGTGATGTTCCCCACCCTGTGTCCATGTGTTCTCATTGTTCAATTCCCACCTATAAGTGACAACATGCGGTGTTTGGTTTGCTGTCCTTGCGATAGTTTGCTCAGAATGATGGTTTCCAGCTTCATCCATGTTCCTATAAAGGACATGAACTCATCCTTTTTTATGGCTGCACAGTATTCCATGGTGTATATGTGCCACATTTTCTTAATCCAGTCTATCATTGATGGACATTTGGGTTGGTTCCAAGTCTTCTATTGTGAATAGTGCTGCAATAAACATACATGTGCATATGTCTTTATAGCAGCGTGATTTATAATCCTTTGGGAATATGCCCAGTAGTGGGATGGCTGGGTCAAATGGTATTTCTAGTTCTAGATCCTTGAGGAATCACCACACTGTCTTCCACAATGTCTGAACTAGTTTACAGTCCAACCAACAGTGTAAAAGTGTTCCTATTTCTCTACATCCTCTCCAGCACCTGTTGTTTCCTGACTTTTTAATGATTGCCATTCTAACTGGTGTGAGATGGTATCTAATTGTAGTTTTGATTTTCATTTATCTGAGGGCCAGTGATGATGAGCATTTTTTTCATGTGTCTATTGGCTGCATAAATGTCTTCTTTTGAGAAGTGTCTGTCCATATCCTTTGCCCACTTTTTGATGGGGTTGTTTGATTTTTTTTCTTTCAAATTTGTTTAAGTTCTTTGTAGATTCTGGATATTAGCCCTTTGTCAGATGGGTAGATTGTAAAAATTTTCTCCCATTTTGTAGGTTGCCTTTTCACTCTGATGGTAGTTTCTTTTGCTGTGCAGAAGCTCTTTAGTTTAATTAGATCCCATTTGTCAATTTTGGCTTTTGTTGCCATTGCTTTTGGTGTTTTAGTCATGAAGTTCTATACTCTTTTTTAGTAATTTCCAAAAGAAATTGGTCCTAATGATTTTCTAATTTTCTAACATGCTTCAATATGACTGTCAGCATTTAGTTATCAGAAATAATTTACAAATATTTTTAAATGTTATATTTATAAATATGCTATTAATAGTCATCTGTAAAGGCTGAGGTGAGAGGACTGCTTGAGGCCAGGAGTTCCAGACCAGCCCGGGCAACATAGTGAGACCCAATCTCAGTCTCTACAATTTTTTTTTTAATTAGCTGGGCAGTGGGCATGTGGCAGGGCAGGGGTGTGATGTGGTCCTAGCTACTCGGGAGGCTGAGGCTGGAGGATCACTTGAGCCCAGGAGTTCAAGGCTGTTAGCCATGATCATACCACTGCACTCCAGCTTAGATGACAGAGTGAGACCCCATATCAAAAAACAAAAACAAAAAGAGTCATCAATAATATTCGTAAAAGGGTTAAATAATTCAATACCTGTAGGAAGACCGCACACATCCGTGTCTCATCCTCTAAGACAAGCAGCCTGCAGGATGAGAACCTATTCCAGGATGAGCCTCCAACTGCAGTGACTTCCTTTCAGCATCACCTTTCAGGTAAAGCTACCCTTCCTCTCTAAATTCAAATTATCTACCTGAAGAAATTGTCCCATTTTAAATATTGGGAACTTTTCCTCCTAGCAGAAGACTACCGTTTAAACAAAACTGTACTGTTTAAGGTCATTTCAATTTGGATTCCTCATCTCTCAAATCAAAGCATGACATCCCATTAGCAGCCTACTCTCGCTCACTGGTTCCAATTACAACCGTGTTTTAGAAATAGCCTCCTTTGGAGATTTCTGCATGCTGCTTACAGAAAGCATAATTTCTAGCATCCATTATCCATCTTATTTCATCATTAATCTTGAAAATGTGTTTATGTCTACATGGGAAATGTTTTTTTGATTAACCAAAACCTAATGTTTTTGGTTATATTCATGGTATGAAATATTCTGTCTTAACAAGTATCATTAAATGAATGGAGAAAGATGGGCTGTTCACTCAGTGAGGGTGAGATAATTGGTTACTTATTTGGAAAAATAAATTAATTCTTATCTTGGGCCTTATGTATATTGGTAAGACTAGGATACACTATGTGACTTTGGATGCCAAAGATACAATTTTTGGCATTCAAAGTCACATACTATTTGCCAGTCGTGTATTGCCTGGGGCTCTTCTCATTTTCACCCAGGCTGACAAAGCAGCTACCATTAGAATAGAGCTCGCTGATCTGCCAAGGAAAAGAGAGCTAAGACAGGTCTTGCACTGGCAATTAAATGCTTCAACCCCAATTTGATGATCATCAGACATTAACAATTCATTGGCCAGAACTGGTCATATGGCCCAGAACCAACATGGCCCTATCCACAAGGAAACCAGAACATGCAATTTCACTATGTGCCTTGAAGGAAAGAGCTGGATATATTTGTTAAATCAAATATTTGGCCCACTTTGCTAACAGAAATAAAATAGTGATTACATAGTGCACAAAGATCAGCTCCAGATGGAAGAAAACATGAGAAAATGTTTTTAAGACTGCAGAAGGAGGCCGGGCGCGGTGGCTCAAGCCTGTAATCCCAGCACTTTGGGAGGCCGAGACGGGTGGATCACGAGGTCAGGAGATCGAGACCATCCTGGCTAACACGGTGAAACCCCGTCTCTACTAAAAAATACAAAAAACTAGCCGGGCGAGGTGGCGGGCGCCTGTAGTCCCAGCTACTCGGGAGGCTGAGGCAGGAGAATGGCGTAAACCCGGGAGGCGGAGCTTGCAGTGAGCTGAGATCCGGCCACTGCACTCCAGCCCGGACAACAGAGCGAGACTCCGTCTCAAGAGAAAAAAAAAAAAAAAAAAAAGACTGCAGAAGGATTTTCCAAACAAGACTAAAAAGCCCAGATCCTCAGCAGCACTATTGATATCTTTGACTAAAATAAACACTTACATTTCTGTACAACAGGTTCATAATTAAAACCATAATTATAATGTTTAGAAATATGTGGACTAGTTTTCCTGAAGTGAAGTCTTTTATAAAACACCTACAGATGTGAGATAAAATGTTATAAGCATATTTTACAATGTGTGGCTGAAATGGCAAGAAAGTAATGGATATTCTCAAGAACCCAAATATAAAAAAAAAAAACAAAAAGAACTACCAAAAGCAAGTAAAACCTCAACAGGCAGGTAAATGGCACTGAAGCATAAGATTTCCTCAAGGTCATTTAATAAGCCCTTATAGAGCACCTGTGTGTAGCTACATGTGGATGTGGAGACTAAGGCATAGAGACTACCATATAAAGATGGAAACCTGGAAGACGATATCCTCAGTGGAAGGATAGTAGGGGAAAATGCTTCAATGCAGGTGGCGATCCAAGAGAAGATTTCCATACTGGGTATGGGATAATGAACTAAAACAAAACTAAACTAATAATTTATGACCAGTAGTTAGTAGTCAAATGATTTGTTTCCCATATTCATACTGATTGATCTAAAATATACCAGTTCAATCATCCTGCTAAAAACAGTAGTTATTTTAGATATAACAAATTGTATTTCTGAAGATATCAAAATGCTCATAAAATAATAATGAATAAACAGACCAAAATCTGTGAGAATAAGAACCTGGAGAAGAAAGCAGAGTCCTAAAGCTGCTTTTCCGCCAAGGGCATGTGCTGAACCCAATCCTGCATTAGAGCTCTATTTTTAATGGCCTCATGGTTGTTGGGGGAAGTGCAGGCAAACCACATTACTTTAAAGGTGAGTACTGAAAAGGTTGTTAACTAGAGCTAATGGAGCAATACCTGCAACCACTTCTTACTCTTACTTCTATCTTCACTCCACCCCCAGGCAACAGCTTGCCAGGTTCTATTGTTGTTATAGAGTATGAAAGAGGGAGGTCTTTCCCAGAAGCTTATCACCACTGGCATACCTATTCAGCCTACCTTAAAGCCAGGACCTCAAAGGGACCACATTTAGAGGGTGAACCAGAAAAACAAAACAAAACAAAACAAAAACAAAGCCCCAAAAAATCTATCTAAAGGCAACTTGCCTATCTAGGACTAGGTTATAATTGCAACATGGAAAGACAGAGTGACAGAGAAAGAAGAAAAAGAAGAAGAAAATAGGCCGGGCGTGGTGGCTCAAGCCTGTAATCCCAGCACTTTGGGAGGCCGAGAAGGGCAGATCACGAGGTCAGGAGATCGAGACCATCCTGGCTAACACAGTGAAACCCCGTCTCTACTAAAAAATACAAAAATCTAGCCGGGTGAGGTGGCGGACGCCTGTAGTCCCAGCTACTTGGGAGGCTGAGGCAGGAGAATTGCATGAACCCGGGAGGTGGAGCTTGCAGTGAGCTAAGATCTGGCCACTGCACTCCAGCCTGGGCGACACAGCGAGACTCCGTCTCAAAAAAAAAAAAAAAAAAAAAAAGAAAATAAAAATGAGGAGGCAGAGAAAAGGGAAGAAGAAAGAAAAGAAGACAACATTAAGTTAAAGATGAAGAGTAGGGGGCACATTGGTACATGCTTGTAATCCCAGTACTTTGGAAGGCAGAGGTGGGAAGATCTCTTGAGGCCAAGAGTTTGAGACCAGGTTGGCCAGGCAACATAGCAAGGCCCTGTGTCTACCAAAAAAAAAAAAAAAATTAAAGCCAAGTGTGGTGGCCTGTGCCTTTAGTCCTAGCTACTCAGGAGGCTGAGGTGGGAGAGTGGCTTGAACAAAGGAGTTTGAGGCTGTAGTGAGCTCTGACTGTGCCACTGCACTCCCGCCTGGGTGACAGTGTGAGACCCTGTCTTTAAAATTAAATTAGTGAATAAGTAAATATGAAAACAAGGAGAGAAAAACTAAGGAAAGAAAAAAATAGAAAGGAAGGAAGGGAGGGAGGGAGGAAAAAAGAGAAAAAACCCAGAGTATCCAACCACATGCTCTCAATTATGCAGGTTTGTGGCTGACATTGGCATTATTTATGTGTGAAAACAAGTAAACTTAGGAAAAACGTAACTCATACGCATATAATCTGAAGGATCTATGTTCAAAAAAGCATAAAGAAAGTCAACCAATCAATAACCACAAAAGGTCAATAAACACATAAAAATATATAAAGTAAAACCACAACGAAATAGTTTTTATACTTGTAAGGGCCACTCTTTCCAACTGTCCAGGATACCCGTTTCTCCCAAGCCATTAGTGCTTGAGACAACTTAACTTCTTCTAATGTCTAGAAGGATGGAAATAACTAAGACTCAACCAAACTCTATTCCTCATTTAAAATAAAATGCCTCTTAAAAGGATAAAAACAGGAAATATGACATTTCTCCAAACAATGTAATAGTAATAGATGTAATAGTCTAAATTACATCTATGACAAATAATGAAAAAATTCCAGTTGAGAAGTACTTATTGCTTCCTTCTAGGTTGTGATTAGTTACCCTTGAGAGAAAGGAACAGGAGAGAGTTCCTCAAGATGACCCTGTGGGTTGGAAAATATCCAAAGGTTGTGGAGATGTCAGGACATTATTCTGCAGATTTTTTTTTTTTTTTTTTTTTTTTTGAGACGGGGTTTCACTCCTGTTGCACAGACTGGAGTGCAATCGTGCTGTCTTGGCTCACCACAACTTCCGCCTCCCAGGTTCAAGCAATTCTCCTGCCTCAGCCTCCTGAGTAGCTGGGATTACAGGTATATGATGCCACGCCCAAATAATTTTTTTTTTCTTTTAAATTTTAGTGGAGATGAGATTTCGCCATGTTGGTCAGGCTGGTCTCGAACTCCTGACCTCAGGTGATCCGCCTGCCTCAGCCTCCCAAAGTGCTGGGATTACAGGGATGAGCCACCAAGCCTGGCCTATTCTGCAGATTTTATTGGGATATTAGGGGGGATTGGAAGTTAAGATTTTTATTAAGTCCAGTGGCAAGAAAACACAAAAAAACACCAAAGCCTATTCTTCTGGCCACAGTGAAGGAGGGGGCCTGAACCCAGCAGATGCCATTTGCATTGGTGTTTACCATTCTGATTCCCAAACTTGCGGGGAGGGTGGGGGTGATGAGTGTGCAAATGTAACATTTAGCATCTTGAACAAGACCTGAACTTGTTTTGCTGTGCTGTGCCTCTTTTAGCATCTGACTTCACAGGAGACCTGGAGAGAAGTTTTAAAGAATGTATTGTCTCTGAAAGAATGTAAGATATTTTAACAATGCACTCATTGCAAATTAACAAAAGCTGTTCTAATCTCCAACCACTGCTTTTCATTCTATCCACCAAGAGATTAAGCCATGTGGGGACTGCATTTCAGAATTTACCTACTAAGATGGTACTCCAAATCAACTGTTGGGCTGCAGTAGTACAAAAAGAAAGTGGATTTTTTTTTCATATTTAATCTTCTTATGTGTGTATGTGTCTTATCTAATTCAACTCAAGACAAAAAACCTGGTGTTCCTCCATTCATCGAAGCTGTATTATTTACAATAATTCAACAACAAGACCCTGTACAGAGCATTAGCCCTCTGAAAACTTCCAGAAATGAAGCCAATGGACTATACTCAATGCATAATACAGTCAAAGGAACATCAACTCTCCCAGATACAAAAGAATCAGTGTAAGAACTCTGGCGGTTAAAAAAGCCAGTGTTTAAATGAGCCCACTAGCTTTCCAGCAATGGTTCTTAACCAGTGTGAAAGTCTGAAAAGACAGACATAGAATTCAGAATCTGGATGGCAAGGGAACTCATTGAGATCCAGGAATAAGTTAAAACTGAATCCAAGGAAACCAAGCAATCCAGTAAAATGATTCAGGAGTTGAAAGACAAAGTAGCCATTTTAAGAAAGACCTAAACTAAATTCCTTGAACTGCAAAATTCAGTACAAGAATTCATAAAACAGTTGTCAAGTATTAACAGCAGAAAAGAACAAGATGAGGAAAGAATCTCAGAGCTCAAAGACCAGTTCTTGAAATCAACTCAGTCAGACAAAAAAATAAAGAAAAAGGAAATAAGAAAGAGGAACAAAACCTCCAAGAAATATGGGATTATGTAAAGAGACCAAATCTACAGCTTGTTAGCATTCCTGAGAGAGAAAGAGAGGAAATGAATAACCTGGAAAATATATTTAATGAAGAGAGAATTCATGAAAATGTTCCTAATCTCTCTAAAGAAGCTGATATGCAAACCCAAGAAATACAGAGAACCCCAGCTAGATACTATTCAAGATGACCATTCCCAAGGCACACAGTCATCAGATTCACCAATGCCAATGCAAAAGAAAAAAATCTTAAAGGCAGCTGGGAGAAGGGGCAGGTCACTTATGAAAGGAACCCCATCAGGCTAGAAGCAGGCCTCTCAGAAGAAACCTTACCACCCAGAAGAGGTTAGGGGTCTATTTTCAGTGCCCTAAAAGAAAAGACATTTCAAACAAGAATTTCATATCCAACCAAGCTAAGCTTCATAAATGAAGAAAAAATAAAATACTTCTTAGATAAGCAAATGCTGAAGGAGTACATTTCATTAGAGCAGTCTTACAAGAGGCCCTTACGGAGTGCAAAATATGGAACCAAAAGAATGACACCTGCTGCCACAAAAACATGTGTAAGCACATAGCCCACAGACACTATAAAAAAACTGTACAATTAAGTCTATGTAACAACCCGCTAACCACATGATGACAGGATTAAAACCACACGTATCAATACTAACCTTAAATGCAAATGTGCCTCACTTAAAATACATAGAGTGGCAGGCTGGATAAAAAGATAAGACCTAATCATCTGTTGTCCTTTAAGAGACCCATTGCACATGTAATGACACCAAAGACTCAAAGTAAAAGGAAGAAGAAATGTTTACCATGCAAATGGAAAACAAAAAAGAGTAGGATTCACTATTCTTATATCAGATAAAACAGACATTATTCCAATAAATATTAAGGACAGTGAAGAACATTACATAAAGATAAAGGGTACAATCCAATAAGAAGCCTTAACTATCATACATATAGAAGCACCCAGTCTGGAGTCCCCGGTTTAATTAAGCAAGTTCTTCTTGGCCTAAGAAAAGATTTACCAACCCCACACTAATAGGGGAGAATTCAATACCCCACTGAGAGTGTTAGACAGATTATCAAGGGAGAAAACCAACAAAGAAACTCTGGAAAAAGTCAGCTCTTCACCAGTTGGACCTAATAGACATCTACAAAACACTCCACCCAACAACCACAGAATATATATTTTTCTCATCTGCACACGGAGCATGATCTAAGGTTGACCACATACTCAGTCATAAAGCCAGTCTCAATAAATTGAAAGAATTGAAATCATACCATGCACACTCTCAGACCACAGTGCAATAAAAACAGAAATCAATATCAAAATAATCTCTCAAAACCACCCAAATACATATTGGTTAAATAACTTGCTCCTGAATAACTCCTGAGTAAACACTGAAATTAAGGCAGAAATAAAAAAATTCTTTGAAATTAATGAAAATAGGGACACAACTTAGCAAAATCTCTGGGGTGCAGCCAACACATTGTTAAGAGGAAGGTTCATAGCTCTAAGTGCCTTCATCAAGAAGTTAGAAAGATTTCAAATTAACAGACTAGCTCTACACCTAAAGGAATTAGAAAAAAGAATAAACTAGCCTCAAATCTAGCAGAAGAAAAGAAGAGTTAATTAGAGAAGAGCTTAAAGAAATTGAGATGCAAAAATACAAACAAACATCGATGAAACCAAGAGTTGGTTGTTCAAAAAAAAAAATTAAAAAAAAAAAAGATTGATAGACTACTAGCTAGACTAACAAAGAAAAAGAGAAGATCCAAATAAGCATAACCAGAAATAACAGAGGCAATATTACAACTACAGAAATACAAAATACAAAAATACAGAGATACAAAAGATCCTCAGAGACTACTAGGAACAACTCTGGGATACAAATTAGAAAATCTAAAGGAAATGGATAAATTCGTGAAAGTGCACAATTTCCTGAGATTGAATTAGGAAGATACTGAAACCCTGAGCAGACCAATATCAACTTCTGAATGAGTAATAAACAACATACCAAGAAAAAAATAGACCTGAACCAGATGGTTTCACAGCCAAATTCTGCCAGATGTGCAAAGAAGAACTGATACCAATCCTACTGAAACTATTCAAAAAAAAATTGAGGAGGGGCTCCTCACTCGTTGTATGAAGCCACAATCAGCCTGATACCAAAATCTGGGGAGTCACAACAGAGAAAAAAAAAGCTTCAGGCCAATATTACTGATGAACATAGATGTGAAAATTCTCAAAGAAATTTTAGCAAACTATACCCAACAGCACATTGAAAAGTTCATACACCACAATCAAGTAGGAAATACATTCAAAATCAATACATGTGATTCACCACATTTATTATTTTAATAATTTAAATTAAATTAAATTAAATTATTCACCACATTTTAATTTTAATAAATATAATTAAAAGCAAAATCTATATGATTATCTCAATAGATGTAGAAAAGCATGAGATAAAATGTAACATCTCTTTATGACAAAAACCCTTAACAGATTGGGTATTGAAGGAACATACCTCAAAATAATAACAGCCATCTATGACAAACACACAGCCAACCTTATACTGAATGGGCAAAAGTTCAAACCATTCCCCATGAAAACTGGAACAAGACAAAGATTCTGCACTCTCACATTGTCTATTTAACATAGCATTGGAAGTCCTAGCCAGAGGAATCAAACAAGAGAAAAAAACTAAAAGGCATCCAAATAGGAAAAGAAGTAGTCAAACTATCTCTGTTCACTGATGATATAATTCTATGCCTAGAAAATCCTATAAGCTGTGCCAAAAGACTCCTAGAACTCATAAGTGACTTCAGCAAGGTTTCAGGATACAAAATCAATGTACAAAAATAAGTCACATTTCTATACATCAACAATGTCCAGGATGACAGTGAAAGCAAGAACACAATTCAACTTACAACAGCCACAAAAGAAATGAAATACCTAGTAACACAGCTAATCAGGGAGGTGAAATTGCTCTACAAGGAAACTATAAACCCTGCTGAAGGAAATCAAAGATGACCCAAATAAAAGGAAAAACATTCCATGCTCATGGATTGGAAGAATTAATATCATAAAAACAGCCATACTGCCAAAAGCAATCTACAAATTCAACACTATTCCTATCAAACTACCAATGTCATGCTTCACAGAATTAGAAAAAACAACAGCAACAACAACAACAACAACAAAAAGAACTAAAATTCACATGGAACCAAAAAAGAGCTCAAATAGCAAAAGCAATCCTAAGCAAAAAGAACGAAGCTGGACGCATCACACCACCCAACTTCAAAGTATACTATAAAGCTGCAGTAATCAAAATAATACGGTACTAGTACAAAAACAGACACATAGACCAATGGAACAGAAAAGAAAACTCAGAAATATGCCACATACCTACAACCATTTGACCCTTGGCAAGGCTGACAAAAGCAAGCAATGGGGAAAGGACTCTCTATTTAATAGATTGTCCTGGGATAGCTGCCCAGTCATATGCCAAAGACTGAAGCTGGACCCCTTTCACCATATACAAAAATTAACTAAACATGGATCACAGATTTAAATGTAAGACCTCAAACTATAAAATGACTAGAAGACAACCTAGGAAACACTCTTCTTGACATTGGCCCTGGCAAGGAATTTTTGGCTAAGTTCCCAAATCAATTTCAATAAAAACAAAAAATAGTAAAGTGGGACCTAATTAAACCAAAAAGCTTCTGCACAGTAAAAGAAACTATTAACAGGGTAAACAGACAATCTACAGAATGGGAGAAGATATTTGCAAATTATGCATCCAATAAAGGCCTAATATCCAGAATTTATAGGGGATATAAACAAATTAAGAAGCAAGAAACAAATAACCTCATTAAAAAATGGGCAAAGGATATGAGCAGACACTTCTCAAAAGAAGACAGACAAGCAGCCAAGAAACATAAAAAAATTATCAGCATCACCAATCATCAGAAAAATGCAAATCAAAATCACAATGAGATACCATTTTATACCAGTCAGAATGGCTATCATTAAAAGGTCAAAAAAGCAACAGATGTTTGAGAGTCTGTGAAGAAAAGAGAATGTTTATACATTGTTGGTGGGAATGTAAATTAGTACAGCCACTGTGGAAAGCAGTCTGGAGATTTCTCAAAGGACTTAGATAGAGCTGCCATTCCACCCAGAAATATCATTACTGGTATATACCCAAGGGAAAATAAATCATTCTACTGAAAGGACACATACACTCATATGTTCACTGCTGCAGTATTCACAATAGCAAATACATGGAATCACCCCAGGTGCTCTTCAATGGTAGATTGGATAAAGAAAATGTGGTACATATATACCATGGAATGCTGTACAGCCATAAAAAAGAATGGAACAATGTCCTTCACAGCAACAATCCAACATGGATTATTGGAGGCCATAATCCTAAGTGAATTAATCCAGGAGTAGAACACCAAATACTGCATGTTCTCACTTAGAAGTGGAAGCTAAACATTGAGTACACATGGACATAATATGAGAACAACAGACACTGCAGGCTACTACAGTGGGGAGGGAGGGAAGGGAGCATGGATTGAAAAACTACTTATCGAGTACTGTGATCACTACCTAGGTGACAGGATTTGTACCCCAAACCTCAGCATCATGCAATGTCCCCAGGTAACAAAGTTGTATATGTATCCCGGTATCTAAGATAAAAGTTGAAATCATAAAAATGAATAAGCCTCTTAAGAAAAAAATCCCCCTTTACATTCCGTCTCGCATAAACCATGGTCCTCAAACAATATTTGGCATCATATCACCTGGAAGGCTTGTTACAGCACAAATAGCTGTAGAATCTCTGATTCAGTAGGACTAGGATGACACCTGGAATTTGCATTTCTAATAACTTCCTAGGTGATACTGATGCTGCTGGTTCAAAGCCACACTTGGAGAACCACTGGCCCTTATGTGTCTTCTTTAGTTTCACCAGGACTTGACCTGATAAAGAATATTAGATTGCCTCCTCATTCTAATTACATTAGTTGCAGGATGCTAATTGTTTTGATAAATGCTAAATTTGCACATAAATATGCAAATAAAAGGTCATGCCTTAATCTTTAAATTTTGAATCGGTTATAAGCCATAATTAAGATCCCTTTGACCACATTTTCATAATAATTTTGTTAACTATGAGACTGAGTTATTTAGAACTTGCTTATCCTATTAGCACATTTTCCACATCCTAATAGCAATTTTAATATGTCATTTTATCTGTCACTACACTGATGCAAAAAGTAAGCATTTGTGAACTTTGAGAATAAACCTATTACTATAAAATTCAATGTCAATTTTAACAGCATATAACCCTTTGATTAATTTAAACCCTTTATTTTTTATATACTATATCTATCATTACTTCTGGGAAAGACCTAATGGCTTATATTTTTGGTTCTGGTTTCATTCCCAGTTTGCCCAATAGGCTGCTATGGAGTCTGCATCTTTCGTTTCTTGTTGCTTTGTCAGTAGGAAAAATAGATTTAATCCATATCCTCTCTCCTGCTCCTTTTGGTGACCCACAGCATGGGAATTTCATATAACTGGTGACTGTGCTCTGTGTTCACTCTGTGACCACAGGTCAAAACTAAGTCACAGATTACATACTGAACCCCTTAGTATTGTTCTTCATCTTAGATGATTTTCCTTCTCCAAAATAAACTCAAAGGGTCCTTACCCACTGTAAGATATGATTTTACATCCTATCCTTTCTACCATATAAAGCCTCCTGAAGCATGGGATAAGGCAATTTTCAAAAAGGTCTGATTATATAAATATACATTATTTATGAAAGGCACTTCTCTTGAGGGTGTAGAAAATAAATTGGACTAATTGCAAATCTAGCAAAGAAATACTTGAAGGGAGGCCGGGCGCGGTGGCTCATGCCTGTAATGCCAGCACTTTGGGAGGCTGAGGCAGGCAGATCACGAGGTCAGGAGATCGAGACCATCCTGGCTAACAGAGTGAAACCCTGTCTCCACTAAAAATACACAAAAAATTAGCCAGGCATGGTGGTGGGCGCCTGTAGTCCCAGCTACTCGGGAGGCTGAGGTAGGAGAATGGCGGGAACCCGGTAGGCAGAGTTTGCAGTGAGCCGAGATAGCACCACTGCACTCCAGCCTGGGCGACAGAGCGAGATTCTGTCTCAAAAAAAAAAAAGAAAAAGAAAAAAGAAATACTCCAAGGGATTAACTTACTTAAGAAAAATGGCAATGGCCTTCCAGAAGCCCGAGAATCCCTTTGTCCAATTTCTTGTACATTAGGGAATTGTCCTTATATAATTGACATTAAACAAATGTCTTTTGGAAAAATGTGTTGGTAAAGTATATTGAGAAGATGAGAGTGAGTACTATTAATGAAATACAGTTTACCATTGAACAATATGGGGGTTAGAGGTACCGACCCACTGTGTATAACTTTCAGCTCCCCCAAAACTTAACAACTAGTAGCCTGCTCTTGACAGGAAGCCTTACCAATAACAAAATCAACTTACACATACTTTATATGTTACATGTGTTATGTACTGTATTCTCACACTAAAGCAAGCTAGAGAAAAGAAAATGTTATTAAGAAAATCATAAGGAAGGGAAAATATATTTACTATTCATAAAGTGTAAGTGGAACATCAAAACTCTTCATCCTTGTCATCTTCACATTGTGTAGAATGAGGAGCCAGAGGAAGAAAAGAAGTTGTTTTTGCCATCTCAGGGGTGGAAGAATCTAAGGAAAATCTACATATAAGTGGACTCTTTGTTTTTTGTTCAAAGGTCAGCTGTGCCTACTGTATGCCAAGTGTTTCATCAACGATATATCCTTTGTCCTCACAGTCACTCCTCAGGGTAGGGATGACTATTTCTCTTTGTCTTGGTTTAAGTTTCACCAAAAGGAGACTGAGAGGCAAGCATTCAAACACAAGGAGTTTATCTGGGAGGTGAAGGAAGCACCAATGAGGAGTAAGAAAGTCTGACTGGAAGGGAAGGCAGCCAGGCAGGGCGCAGTGGTTCATGCTTGTAATCCCAGCACTTTGGGAGGTTGAGGCAGGTATATCACGAGGTCAAGAGATGGAGACCATCCTGGCCAACATGGTGAAACCCCATCCCTACTAAAAACACAAAAATCAGCTTGGTGTGGTGGCATGTACCTGTAATCCCAGCTACTCTGGAGGCTGAGGCAGGAGAATCGCTTGAACCTGGGAGGCAGAGGTTGCAGTGAGCCGAGATCGCACCACTGCACCCCAGTCTAGCGACAGAGCGAGACTCCATCTCAAAAAAAAAAAAAAAAAAAAAAAAAAAAGAAGGTAGCCAATACAGCATAGATTATGTAGATTATCAACCAGCTCACACTGTGGGCAAATGAAACCCGCAATGTAAAGGATAAGCCTAAAAGTAATCCCACCAGAAGAATGAGAAATGTGGGGTGTTTAATGCACCAGCTTTCTTGGGCTTGTGGTTGAGGGCTGTTCCACAGGGCATGGAGATATACTACTTGGCAGGCTACGTTTATGAAAAACAGGCTCCAAGTTCAAGAGTGAGTTCTCCTACAGTTGTAGGTGGTTGGAATTTAGATAGTGAACAGCTGGCAACGGCTTTAAGTGGAGGCTCCTAGATTGAAACACAGGTCTAGCTGTAGTTACAATCATTGCTTTCTTGAGCATGTCTTACTAATGTGAATCTTCCCCAGGTGTTCCATGATTGAGTGACATTATAGATTGAGACCATAGGTCTTTTGGAATAGCACTTCCCTATACCCTCTCCAGAGCAAGATAAGACTCTAAGAATTAGTGGTAGGCCAGGTGCAGTGGCTCACATCTGCAATCCCAGCACTCTGGGAGGCCAAGGCAGTTGGATCATCTGAAGTCAGGAGTTTGAGACCAGCCTGGCCAACATAGTGAAACCCCGTCTTTACTAAATAAAAATACAAAAATTAGCCGGGCATGGTGGCACATGCCTGTAGTCCCAGTTACTTGGGAGGCTGAGGCAGAATAATGTCTTGAACCTGGGAGGTAGAGGCTGCAGTGAGCCAAGATCACACCACTGCACTCCAGCCTGGGAGACAGAGAAAGACTCTGTCTCAAAAAAAAAAAAAAAAAAAAAAAAGGAATTAATGGGAAACCTAAATGCTCATTAAGAGACAAATGGGTAAGGAAAATGTATAGATATATACACAGTGAAATATTATTCAGCCTTATAGGAGAAGGGGATCCTGTTATTTGCAGGAGAACCCAGAGAACATTACGCTAAGTGAAACAAGCCAGGCACAAAAGGGAAACTATTGCATTATTTCACTTATAGGTGGCATTTTGTTTTTAAAAAGACTTCAAATGCACAGAGCTAGAGAATAAGAGAGTGAATACCACTGGTGGGAAGCAGGGAAGAGGAAATGGGGTGATACAGGTCAAAGGATACAAAATAGCAGACATGTAGGATGCATGAGTCTACAACAGGGTCCGTAACCTTTTTGGCACCACGGACCAGTTTTGTGGAATACAGTTTTTCCGCAGGTGGTGGGGGTAGGTGGATGGTTTTGGAATGAAAGTGTTCCACCTCAGATCATCAGGCATTAGATTCTTATAAGGAGTGACGTAACCTAGATCCCTCGCATGTGCAGTTCACTATAGGAGGCGGAGCTCAGGCCGTAATGCTTGCTCACTGGCTGCTCACCTCCTGCTTTGCGGCTCAGTTGCTAACAGGCCACAGACAGGTACCAGTCCGTGCTGGGGGGTTTGGAACCCCTGGTCTAGAGAGCTAATGTGCAACATGAGGACTAAAGTTAATAAAATTGTATCATATTAGGAATTTTTGTTAAATAAGTTGATTTTAGCTGTTCTTGTCATACACACAAAAAAGTAAATATGTGAGATGATATATTTGCCTCCCTATTGTAACCATTTTTCTATGTCTATGTATCTCATAACATCATGTTATAAACCTGAAATATATAGAATGAGTAAAAAAATTAGCTGTAAATTTGGCCTTAATGTTCCACGTTAAAGCCAAATGTTTATGTTTGTAATCAGCTAAATATTATATTGTACAGAAGTCCTGAATTTCATGGATGCCCGGTATTTCATGGATGCCTCATTCTGATCATAAGCTCTTGTTTATATGATTTGTGCATGATCCAAATGTGGAAAGAAAATGGGTGGGCAGTCCATTCTGGGTATCAAGCAAACAGCACAGGCACAGACCATGTGTAAGAAGCAGCCTTAGGCAAAACTGAACCAAGAGTGGTTTCATACAGGTATTCCTCTAAGTCTTTAATTTTTTACTTATTCCTTTGCCCTTTTTAAGGTGATAGACACATCATCACCTTCTGCTGCCTCCCCAACCTCAACTTCGGTGTTCTTTGGCAGAGTGTGACTTCGGTGTTCTTTGGAAGATAGCCTACAAATGAAATTTCAAAGGCTCAGCGTATAATGTTTGCTCACTAAATGTAAGCAACAGAGAACTAAATCTGAACTTTGGCAAAAGTCTATTAATAATTGACAAATAACAGAACAGTGAGGATGTAGAAAGCAATACATTAAAAAAAAAAAAAAAACTCCATCTGGGATAACAATAACCTGTGAAAATGCTCCCCCGGCTAGTTTGTATCAATGATTATGAACAACATGCTAAATCAGTACTTCCAAAGTCTATATATGACTATTATAGGTCTGGAGCAAATGATGAAGAAACTTTGGCTGATAATGTTGCAGCATTTTCCAGGTAAGAAAATTTCTTTTTTTAAATCGTGTTTTAAAATTACACAAAGACTGTACCAAAATAAGATCTCCTAGTTTTACGTTGGTGGTGTGTAATTACTTGTTCAGATTTAGGCTTGGTAGAGAGGGGAAAGTTCTTGGGGCTGTAAGAAATCTTGGGCCTTTAAATTGTTAAAAAATATTCCAAGCCTGTGAATCTTGAACAACTGACTGCAAGAGTCAACCCTATGTTAACTTCACTTGGAAGTATGATAACAATAATTTAACTACATATAAAAATAGCGATAAATTCGGATGACTTTTCTTTTTCTTAGTATGACAGTAAGTGCTTATGTTCATGGTGTAGGAAACAGCATTAAATGCCAGATAACCATCTTATCCGGATGACCCAGATTGGATTGTTGGCTCAAATGTTCTTTCCCTGCTGGCTTTTCGTGTTATCATTCATTTTGATCACTGTTGTCTAAACTTTCACTTTAGATTTCAATTTGTCTATGTAGCATTAATCTTTCAACCTTGCTGTTTCATCTCTCCTTCAAAGCACTTCATCTCTCTTCCCAAATTAGTTTTCCCTTGACTTTCATATTTCAAAGCACAAGGTGGTGGGTGACATGGTTTATGTTTTCTGTTTGTAATAAAAACAAGAAATAAAATCATTTCAAAGGGTTTTTTTTTTTTGAGTTATAAAAAATGGTTTATTTTCTGGAGCAAGACAGGAGAGCCTTCACTACACTCCACTCAGTCTCATCCATCTAACATTATGGCTCTTAGTAAAGGCACTCAGTATTGTGGGTACTCACTGATGGTGATAAATTAAAGACAAAAAGGCAGAAAATATGCAGTGGGGAGACAATCAGCTTTCCTCCCTGATTTCTTCTTTAGTCTACAACAAAATCACTCAAAATCAGTTTTCTATATTTAAATTAGGAGAAATAAAATCATCCCGGCCAAGGTAGCCTCTGGTAGGCAGCACTGATTCACCCACAAATTCATGTAGAGACTAAAAATGGTGATGGGGTGAAGGACAGGGCCTCTCCCCAATCCTTTCAAGCCTTGACTTTGTCTCAAGTTTTGCCTGGGACCCAAATGAGCTCAACAAACGCCAGGGAAGTCAGGGGAAGGGAAGTTGACTGAGAGTAGAGGGGCTTAAAATTCTGCACCATTATTTACTATTTTGGACTCATTTAAAAGTTTCTGCTCTTGGAAGATGCCCCTTCTTGGGCCAACATTAACTTTGTCCACCAAAATTTGCCTATGAGTGGTCTCTTGAAAACACCTTAACCCAAATAGGTTATTACAACCAAGGAAATTTCAGACCCTTGACAGATTTATATGGTTAGTGTCTCAGCATTGCTAGGCCTCCAATGCTCAAGTGATTATTTCATGTATACACAGCCTTCCTCACTTCTTAATTCCCTTTGTCCCATGCTAGCTAATTAACTAGGGCTTATTAGGAGTCTCCGTGAGCTACACTGTGTACTACATACTGAGGAAAAAGCAGTGAGCCGGACAAAGTTCCTGTCCATAGGAGCTTACGTTCCACCGTATGCCTATCAACCTCCAGTATACTGTTGGATTGAATTGATGCAAAATGGGCCCCAAATAGTTGGCCAAGTGGAGGTCTCAGAGAGGATGCAAAGGGACGCCCCAAGGCAGATGGATCACCTATGCAACCCTATAAATTGTAGAAACTTTGGCAGACATAGAAAGTTTGGTGACTTCTAAGTTGTGAACTGGAAAAGTGCTTCATGCCTTATGTGAATTACATGGTATTCCAGTGAGTATTCCCATCCTATGTGTGTAGCGAGTAACTTAGGGATAGGACACAGACAATGAAAATGAATTTGCAGTGCCACCTTTCCCAGGAACCTTGATCATTCTCTTTTGTTCAGCTTTAAATTAAAAAAAAAAAAAGTATTGATCAACTTTCTTTGGAGGACAGCTGATGCTATTTTATTATCAACTACTTGAGTTTTTATTGCGACACATTTTAGGGGTTGTTACCTAGCTAATATCTCAATTCCTCTTTTGCTTTGTGACTTGCTAGGAGACCCTTGATTCCTCACACTGCATCATGTAGCTGGTCATGTGAAACCAAGAGTAGAATTTCTGCCAGGGTTGTGGAGACTTTGGGTTGGTGGCATGAAGGAAAACAACCTGAAATTTCACATTCTGATTCTAATGAAAAGTGCAAAACAATCAAACCTCAGATAACCCGTTGTGATACAAGGTCAGAGTATTTCAAACACATTTACAAAATTTATACACCTCCCCATCTCACAAGTACAACAAAAGGTCATTCACAGTGACAGCTTTTATTTCTCTGTACTCATCTCTGATAACCACATTTTCGAGTTCTGGGGACATGGGCCACTCATGTCACCCAACAGTTGCTTGGAGATATTTTTGGGTAAGACTTGAGACTTTAATATTACTGTGGCAATAGAAAAAAAATGTTAAAAAGGACAGATAAATGGAACCACCCAGAAGAACAAAATTTCTTATTGCAGTTATAACAAAACAGGGCAAATGTCAACTTGCTACATTTTGCATGGCTGGAATTGATTGCGATTAATTCAAGGAAGAACAGTAATTTGTTTCTCTTACACATTTATTCAAAGTAGCCTTCTCAACAATGGTCTTCACATGTGTCATAGCTTTTTTTCCTGAAATTATCATTGATGGAAGATAATTCAACAATTTGGACACTTAGAAGCCAGCATGATTTCAGAAAAGGAAACTCTTTTCTGCTGCGTCACCTATTGATACTGAAGATTGCGTCATTTTCTTTTAAATAACAGATAGGTAAAAGTGATGTCATTCTCTCACTTTAATATTTGAGAAGTGATGTAAACTTACCAGTGACATTGTGTTCTCATAGGCATAAATGTCACAAAATCATTTATCTAGTATCCACAACAGGTGAATAAGGTGTTTTTGCTTTATATATTTTAACTGTTCAGAGTAAAAAATTAATGTGGAGAAAATTGGAATGCAATATTATAGTATTACACACTTTATAAAACATGAACCCACAATGTTCAGTTGGTGTGATTCAGAAACAGCATACAGTTATAAAGCTGGGTGAGGCACGGGTGTCTTCCTTCAACAGGGCAGCTACTTTGTGAGGAGTGTGTATATCATTTGATTTTTTATAAGTTAAATTTGAGGCCCTTGTTAGATGTGTGGGGTGGGCCAAAATTCCTGTGAACAGATTCTCATCTTTACCCCACTTCCTTTACTCTGGCATCTCATTTTCTATCCTTTGAAAACGGTTTATTATTTTCCAAAGTGGAGGCCCAGGAGAGCACAGTCCGAGAATATGGTGAGGTGCTATTTTATGTATGATTGTGGGAAAGTTACTTAAATTTGGGGTGGGGTTGGGCAAGGCTTGGAAAGCTAGTGAGCTATCTGACATAGTTGCTGTTATTACTATTTGAAAAATATCAAAACATGGAGGACTCTTTAGATAACATGCATGTTCCTATTCCATTGATTTTACCTAATTTTACGTAGGAATTACGTTTTGTGCATTGGTTGACAAACCTCTGTAACATCCTCAGAACAGAAAATACTGTTTAAGGGAAAGTAAGAACCCACAGTTATTAAAGTGACTGCGCCACCAAGTGGACAAGCATAAAGCCACTGTTTGGAGATGGAAGGATTTAGCCTTGCTTTATAAATGGGAATTTGACCTTTAAAAATGTCCCTTTTGGCGCGCGCGCGCGCGCACACACACACACACACACACACACGCACACACACACAGAGCTGCTGCCCTGCAGTGTTGTGTGTTCTTTTCATAAAGCTTTCATTGTTTCTCTAGCTCTAAGTAAATATTAATGCCTTCCAAGGCTGGCTTGCCAATGGCTGCTATTAAGATCGTTTTCTCTCATTCTAATAACGCACTTAGAGATGATTGGTAATAAAAACTCTCTTCAAGGCTTCTGCTTTTCCCCCTTCAAAATGGAGATCAAAGAATCATGCTGTGAGGGTCCGTCAAGAAGAAAAGACTTTCAGCAACAGAGCATGTGGTGTGACATAAAATAATGACAATTATGATGTTCAAAGGAATAGCATAGAAAACACAGTAAAACTTCTTTATTATGCTTTTCAGGGACTGGATGTTTTTACTTTATTATGTGAGGAGGGGTTAGATTACAGACCCTTAGCTATTCCACAAAGCACCATAAGGCAGAATTTCTTCTTCCGCTACAGGAAGTACACTTCAATTAAGGGCTTTTTCTTTTTCTTCTTCTTTTTTTTTTGTTTTCAAGTTACTGCGTTACTATATCGTACTTCACTATATTTACTAAAAAGTCATGCTGTTTGTGGAAGCAGAGTTAAATCTAGGTAATACTAGGTGAATGCTGGTTAGATATATATGTGTGCCTGAACAACATGTTTATTATACTGATGCATATTAGAAATAGGGCTGTATTTTCTTCAATTTTAATCAGCAGTAATGAGGAGAATAATAAATCAAAACAAACAGGAGATATATATTTTAACAGGAGGAAAGAGAACTAGTTCTCCTGTAAATCTTACTGGTGAATTTTTGGTTGCTGGTTTATGGATAATTTTCATTCCAACACAGAAGAAGCACAGAAACAGTCATTTAAAATAATTTTCAGGAGTCAAAACCTTTTTAACTCCCAAATTTCAGTTTTTGTCAAATAACATTTTTGAGAAAAGTGTTAAGTTAAACTAATAAAAAAACCTTCCCTCTTCATTAGACTTTAATGAATACAGCATATAGCTCAGTAATTTTGAAGAAATCAAATTATAATTTTAAAAGTAATTGCTTGAAGCTGCTGTTGATCACATAAAAAGGAGACAAACTAGACATAGCATATCTTCTTAAACTCTAAACTCTACGTATTTGTATACCATCTTGATTTTCAAGATTGGGGAAGTGTAATGAAAACTACGTTCACACAAGAACCTGTACGTGAATGTTTGTAGTGGCTTTATTTAGAATTTTGCCCCAAACTGGAGGTATTCCAAATGTCTTTTAGCTTGGGAATGATTGAACAAATGATGGTGCCCCTGTTCAATGGAATACTATTCATCAACCAAAAGGAACAAACTATTGATACATACAACAACATGAGAAAATCTCTAATGCATTATGTTAAGTGAAAGAAGCCAAACTCAAAAGGTGACATACTGTATGATTTTGTTTACATGATATTCTTGCAAAGTAAAATTATTGGGACAAAAACAAAATACATCTGTGGTTGTCAGGGGATTGAATTGGGGAGAGTTTCACTACAAAAGAAAATGGAGACATTTTTGGGAATGATTGAACTTTTCTAGATCTTGATTGTGATGGTAGTTACACCATGCATTTGTATGCATTTGTCAAAATTCACAAAAGTGCAGACTAAAATGAGTGAATACTATTATATATTAATTATACTTAAATAATTGCTTGGGAAATTAATTACCCTCTAATTGTCAACTTTCTATCCTAACAGTAAAATTGCCTCTTTTCCATTAGCTTTGTAAAGTCATTTGCTTGTTGGGAAAAAATCCAATCATATTTTTTCTTTTTAACCAAAATGTAATGTCAAAGTTTTGGTTATATTTTTGAAACTCTAAAGCCTTTTATGTTATTTATTTATTTTTTAATTCTAGATGGAAGCTGTATCCAAGGATGCTCCGGAATGTTGCTGAAACAGATCTGTCGACTTCTGTTTTAGGACAGAGGGTCAGCATGCCAATATGCGTGGGGGCCACGGCCATGCAGCGCATGGCTCATGTGGATGGCGAGCTTGCCACTGTGCGAGGTAGGAGGAAGACTGTCACCACAGGGACAGAAGGGGGCTAACGTTTATCAACTTCCTTCTCTGAATGCACCAAGCAAACGTGTTCCTTGATGTTTTTACACTCAGAAACATTAAGCTCATAGACTCTATCATCAAAATGCTTGTTCTTGCATGTCCTGCTCCTCTTCTTTCCAGCTGTGTGACTGGGCAAGATACCCTCTCTCTGCATTGGTTTCCTTGGCTGTAAAATGGGGACAAAAACTGTACCTGCCTCATTGGGTTATGGTGAGGATTGAATGAGTTCAGGTATACAAAGTTCTGGCTCAGTAACTGTTGGTTATATTATGGATATTAATAGTACTGTCTCAGGAAATGGATCTCTGACAAGTAGACTCACCCAAGGTCACAGCTAGGTAGTTACAGAATTGGAATTCAGCCCTGTGGCTACCCTATCTCAAAACCCTCCTGCTTCCCCCAAATCAAAGTTGTTCTCACAGCCAAAGAGTACATGGAGCAACGCTGTTGGTTGTGTTTTCTTCCATGGTTTTGGATCATGATTCTTTGTTATGGATGAGTTATATTCCCAGTAGAGCAGTTCCAGCTGCCTTAGGAGGGAGTAATGAGAAAATCAAATAAGATGTAAAGAAATCTCTTATTAGGGCTAATGTATTAATTTCCAGTTCTCTAGCAACTGTGAACATTTGAAAAGCTATGGAGAGTAAAAAATCTCCCCAAATTCTGCTTCAGAAACTCATACAAAAGTTGGAAATGAATTCTTTTGATGCTAAGCAGGGCAGAAAAATAACACGACTACATAATATTTTCAAACATTGTAGTTTTAAGAATTAAGGATCTTGTGAATTCACCTCCCTTCTTGAAATGTCTGACATAAAATTCTGTCAGGGATATCAGAATGGCACAATGAGGTTTTGCTGGACAGACTTAGCAGCTTTCTTAATTCTAGGACCACACACAAATAAGTGGCTTTGGGGCCCCAGCCTTTTGTCTATGGTAATCCTGAAACATAAGTAGAGAGAAGAAAAAAAAGGAAAATACTAAATAGGTTAATATCTATACAAAATCAAGATCATAAAGGCCCTTTCAGGCTTGAAACTATAGGCAACAACCTTAGAACAAAAGAAAACAAATGAACACCAAAAACTAAGGCTTTAGTGTTCTTAAATCTCAACGAAAATAAAAAGTAAATGGTAAACTGAAATAAATGGAAAACAAAATATGAGACTGTAAAGGGTTAATGTCCTTTCCAAGTAAAAAGCCCTTATATTTGAAGAAGAAAATAATATATTGCTCAAAGGGACAAAGAGAAATACATGAACAAAAGATATAAATAGGAAATTTACAAATGGAGACATAAAAGTAACCAATAAACATATGAAAAATATTCAATTTCATTAATAAGCAAAGACATGTAAATTATGACCATCTGTTTTATTTTCTGGATATTGAATTTTTATTTTAAGATCAGGCAGTATGATTAGGTTAGGGAGAAAACGTGCATTTTCAAACAGTGTTGAGAGAAGTGTAAAGTGAAATAATCTTCCTAGAAAATAATCTGGCACTGTATATCGAAGCTCTAAAAATGTAAATTCCATGTGATGCTAAAAATTCTCTTCTAGGAATTCCAAGGAAATAATTATGATTTTTGAGGAAAAAAATCATTTCTGCAAGGATTTTCATGCTTCTTATTTTTAGCAGGAGAATAACTAGAAAAAAATACTCAAACATCTCATAATTAGAGATAGTTTGCAAAAAATATGATGCATAAAAATGGCATCAAATTAAAAAATTATACTATAGGAAGAGTGCAATAACATAGAATGATATTTTAATTTAAAATTGTAAGAAATCAGTTGCAAACGAGAGTCAGGTCCTAAAATACATTTAGTTTCAAAAATCGCAATTTACAAATGTTTCTTTATAAGTGATGAGATTACTCCTGACTTTATACTCTTCTGATTTTTGGCTCAATCTTATAAACTCTTCTTTGAATTATTTTGTAGGGAGGAAATGATAAAAATTAGATTTGAAAGAGTAGAGATAAAGGAACAAGGGACCATGAAGAGAATAGAAATGAAGAAAGGAAGCAGAGAAGGCAAAAAGCAGAGCTCACTTAGTAAGGCACCCTGGAACCAGCAGATTATTTTTACCACATGTATTAGTTCCTTCTCATACTGATTTAAAGATACTCTTCGAGACTGGGTAATTTATTAAGGAAAGAGGTTTAACTGACTCACAGTTCTACATGGCTGGGGAAGCCTCAGGAAACTTACCACAATGGCAGAAGGCAAAGGGGAAGGAACGACCTTCTTCCCATGGCGGCAGGAGAGAGAAGTGCAAGCAGGGAAATGCCAGATACTTATAAAACCATCTGATCTCATGAGAACTCACCCACTATCATGAAAACAGCATGGGTGAAACCACCCCCACGATCCAATCACCTCCCACTAGGTCTCTCCCTCAACACCTGGGATTACAATTCAAGATGAGATTTGGGTGGAGAAACAAAGCCTAACCATACCAACACATGTTACTTTATTTGATATTTGCCAGGTGTTTCTGTCCCCATTTTGTGGGCAAGTAGCTAGAGTTACAGAGAAAACAGTTTTTCATAGCTCGTCAATGACAGATTTATTCTCCAAGTCACTTCTGATGGTTCCAAGACCAGTCTTTATTCTTGGTGGAGTTGGGCTGAGAAGAAAGAGGAGAAGAAAGCAGAAAAGAAAGCTTCTTTAGAAACTATGATTTGACAGTGTAAGTAGGACTATTTCCTTCAGAAGTAACCATAAGAGGATATTAAATGCTTATTACAGTCTTATCCCCTTAGATTTATTTCACACTTATAAAGCAACTATCGTGTTCCAGACACTATTTTAAGTATATTATGAGTATTATAGCATTGAAGCCTCAGAGCAGCCCAAATAAATAGGTCATATTATTAAACCTATTTTACACAGGAGAAACTAAGGCACACACCAGATGAATAACCTTGCCTAGGGATGCACAATTCATAAGTGATAGAGATGGGATTCAGATAGAGGTATTCTGTCTCCAGAATCTGGGCTCCTTCCCACTTTGCAAGAGCTTTAATTTCAGAAAGTCCTATGAAGTGTCATGAGGAGAAGCCCATTATGATCCCCTAGAAGTAATTATAGTTTTAGAATCATGCAAAACAGGCCCCTCGGCAGAATAAGTTACACAATAGACATTTGGATAAGGTGGATCCAGCAGAACAAAGAGAGGGTGGTGACAACGAGATCACAGAGGAACTGGAGAAGGCAATGGAAGTGTGCACATGCTGCCCTCAAAAATCTAGGATCCTCCATTGGGTTCCTATCAGGGAAGCAACATCAGAGTTTCTATTCTGTATTTGTACTAGAAACCTTTCTCCAGGGTTTCTAAGTTTTCTCCTATGTTTCAAAGACCATTAGGTTATTAGTCTATTTAATATTTAGGTGTATCCAGAAAGCTGACGGTCATCAGCTAATAGTAGAGTGCTCTTTGGCAGGTGTGTTTTGGTTGTGGGACAGAGGGTTACTTGCGAGGAAAGAATGAATGCCTGGAGTAGATGGTGCTTGCGCTCTGGATGTATTCCCGTCTTACTTCCCATTTCCATCGGACCTACCACTTTTTGCCTGACATTATCTCTTGCAACATGAGCCCATGGATAGGTGTGTTTGAAGTAGGGGAATGGGAGAGAGGGTTCCCTAGCTAATGATGTACAGCAGTAGGTGGATAAATACCCCAGCTCTCTTTGATCAGGGTAACAGAAGCATTTTCTAATATGGTCACCCACTGATCCTTGGAAGGATTGAATCACATTGTCCACAGTAGTTGCCTACCCATGAACATACCCTCTTTTACTGGCTTCCTTCCCATTCTTCTCTCACTTCCCCATTCCTTCGATTCACTGAGATCATTTCCAAATAAGATGACTTGCTCTCACATCTCTGTGTAATTTTTGGCTTCTGGAAGTATGCAAACCAGGATAATAGCTAACTGAAGGCTATAGATAGCCATAGGCAAATTTAAGTAACAGTGTAAGAATATTCATACTTGGCAGAGATTTATTTATGAAAACTGAGAAAATTTACATGGAATTATGAAGTTATTATTGGATTTATTCCATCATTCCCAGAAAGAATATGGAAATCCTCTCAAGCAAGTCAATCCTTGGGAATATGGTGAAATCCATGGAACTTGTTGTGGAGTATTTTTTTTGTTACCCTCCTAAATATCTGGCCCCTAAGCATTCCTGTCTCCAAGGACTTAGACCCTAGCAAGGAAGAGAAGTTGGGGCCAGGTTCAGAAAACAGGGGTTAGTTATCAATCTCTCTGAAGTGTCCCCCTCAGCATGGTCAGTGAGAATAAGTGAAACCCATTGGTGTCCACAGGCAATGGTCTGGCCTGAGTAATTAGAATGGGCCTCCAGAAAGTTCTGGGAATTGCTATGGTGCCATAGTCTCATTTTCCCAGTTGACTCTCCAGATTTATTCAGAGTTCAACTTCGAGGGCCTTTCTGCCCTTCCTCTCACAACTGTGGGGCACATCCACCTTATTAACTGGGACTGAGGACTGAACTAGACTCTTTTTTTTTTTTTTTTTTGAGACGGAGTCTTGCTCTATCACCAGGCTGGAGTGCAGTGGTGCTATCTCGGCTCACTGCAACCTCTGGGTCCCAGGTTCAAGCGATTCCCCTGCCGCAGTCTCCTGGGTAGCTGGGACTACAGGCTTGCACCACCACGGCTGGCTAATTTTTTGTATTTTAGTAGAGACAGGGTTTCACCATGTTGGCCAGGATGGTCTTGATCTCCTGACTTCGTGATCTGCCTCCCAAAGTGCTGGGATTACACGTGTGAGCCACTGCGCCCGGCCTGAACACTACTCTTTTACACTGCTACATGGTTGTAGAGTGACCAATGAAGCTATACTTTTTTCATTTTCAAAATGATGATGAATACAAGGTTACCAAATAAAACACAGAGGGCCCATTATGTTTGAATTTCAGATAAACAACAAATCATAGATGTCCTGTATGTTTGCTCAATCAGAGCTCTCACCTGTAGGAGTTCTTGTGAGGATTCATGAAATAAATGCTAGAAATGCTTATATACGATCTTTACTTGCTCCTCAGAGCCCAAAGTCCCCAAAATCTTTATCTTTCACACACAAAAACTCAGTTTCAGTAAAGAATATTCCATTTCATCTTAGTGGAAATAAAAATTGTTCTTTTTCTTTGCTAAAAATATTTTTATTTTAAGCTTTATGCAGAAACCTTGGGGGAAAAAGGTACCTTTAGGAGCCAGGCTTGTAATGTAAATGTCCAAAAAAGATGAAAGTGAAACAAACAAACAAACACACAAACAAACGAAACAACAGTGCAAGCTCCTGGGTGGAGACTGCAGCGAATCTGAGATTTCGTGTTCCATCAGAAGGGGGCAGCCACATCTTAGCTCTTGATGACCCAAGGGAGCAGGGATGTGGGGCTGCCAAATCTTCCAAAATTTTAAGGGAAGCCAGAAATCTTGATTTCTACGTACAATCTCCTGGTTTTTAAATGTGGGCAAATAAATCAAAATTCCCTGAAACACTGTTTGGGGCAACAATATGTGGGCCAAAGTAAATACTTTTGTGGGCTACAAGTGTCTCCTGGGCTGTCCATCTGGGACATCTGATTTATGTGGAAATTTACCACGAACTAGTTTTATTTCTGTGGCAGGTCATTTTCACTCTCTAGGATTACGTTTCTTCATTGATAAAGTGAGCTGCTTGAGCAAGACCAGTGGTTTGAATGCCACATCCCAAGGAGGCTGGGGTTGTTCCCAGGGATCTTACAGAACTTAGGTGTGACACTGAGCATGCAGCTACTTGTGTTGCATTTTGGCGTTCAAAAGAAAAGTTCTTTAAATAGTTCTGCTGGTAAAAAAAAAAAAAAAAAAAAAAAAAAAACCACACACACACAACAAAAAACGTTCACAACAAAAATCTCCAAAAACAAAAACCCCGAAAATTGACATAGAAGTGGATGATCTTTGCAGTATTTTCAGTATACAAATAAATGATTTTGATCCCATTTAAAATTTTATCAAATGCAAAAAGAGAGACAATTGAAAGTATAGAGCTACCTTTTCTAACACTTCTGAAATTTACACTTTATGTCAATCCTTGAGGTTTTAGATGCACTTTATGTCAGGCCACTTCTTTCCACAGAGCTGTGTCAGCCCTGGAGGGTTTAGATGAGGCAGTGAGCATTTGAGTGCATTTGATGTCCATTTCTCAAAGTACATTCTTGGTCTATAGGAGAGGAACAAGATATGTAACTATCTCTGAATATTGCTAATAACATAAACATGTGTTTAATAAATGTTGCATAAACTCTGAAAGTGATACTTCAAAGCCTTGTGAAAAATGATGATCACCAGCATTTATAGAGCAATTAGTATGTGCCACACAATTTGACTTTATTGTTTATTCATCTATCCTTACCACCATCTTAAAATGTGTGAGTGCAAAACCCTAAGAAACTTTCTCCAACTCCTGTGGATGTGGAAATCAAGGCTTAGAAAGGTTAAATGCCTTGCTCCAGTTATTAATCACTTAGGCAGTGCTACCTATAACATCCTGCTCCGTTACTGGTATTTTCAAATGTCATTAACTATAGCAAGAATCCTAAGGCAAGCACCATGCTATCATCTTAAAATATTTACTGCAAACATCCTATATTTTAATTGTTTTATCTTTTTAACTTTGAGAAGATAAAGCAAGCCACAGAAAGTGAAATTAATTAGGAAATACTCGCTTTTTGCAAAATTTGGGAGCATAAACAATGGGTCATGAAGTACAATCGAACAAAAAATAAAATTCTAAGTCTTTTAAAGTGGAAGAAAAGTATCTGAAAAATACTGAATGGAGGGCAGTTTTTCATGTACTGTGTTACGAATAAAAATTTTGATTCAATAGATTAATCAACCTTTTAATAGTTGTAAATGTTATAATATTTAAGATGTTTTATAAGTGCCTCTACTTATAATGGCACATCCATTTGAAACTCTAGCAGATAATTTTTATTTATGTTTTTGAATTTTTTTCTTTATATTCTTTAAAGAAGAATTATTTCTATGAATATTTAACATATTGAGGGAAATAGCAATAATAAACATAAATGCTAACACATATAAAATAGGTAGTATCATTAGGCTAAATTTTTGTCTTCCAGGATAAGTAGATCATCTCTGAAATCTCTGACTTCTCAAATATCCAATTAATAAAATGCTTACTATACCACTTGGTGCTTTAAGAACATTATCATGGAAACCTCTCAGGTTTTATGAACAGTAGCTATAATAATATTTTCCTTCATGTTTCATGGAGCTACTTGAGATGGTTTTTTCTCCCTTTAAACATGAGAAATCAAAAAGAAAGAGAAAAAATGATTAAATATTCATTTATCCTTTTGCTTCTGACTTGTCATGTGGGCAAGTGCCACATGAGGGAGTGCTGGGACCTCATATCAAGAAAAATTAAAACCTACCTAATGCGTTCCAGGAATGCTCAGCATATTAGCAAATTCTTATTAAACTGTCAAAAAAAAAAGAAAAAAAAAAGGAGTTTAAAAGAAATTCCAGCCCCTGGATGCAATTAGAGGCTACCACACAGGATTTGATGGGCCATAAAACCATTAAATCTAAACACTTTTTTTTTGAGCCTAAAAGGCCAGAACATTCCAAAGTGAAGTTTTGGGACTCAGCTATGACTTGACCACCTATTAAGATGCAGGTGGAACAGATTGCAGAGTAATACAAAGAGCCACACAGACCCCAAATGACTGCATTAGGGTGTAGGTGAGAGTTTTAGCTGTTGAATTTTCTGGATTTTCCAAGATTAAGTGATCAACCTTAACATTGAGTGAAAGACCATTCAACAGGAAAAATTGTCATTTCCTTTGCTCCAAACCCAAACGATGTATTTTTTGAAAGCTTTATTAATTTATATATTTATGTGTTGTGCTAGGTGACCGACTAGATATATGTTTTAGCATACCTACTAGGAAAATATCCCCATTATTCTCAATTTTACCTAATCCAGGCAAAGCACTGGACTTGCTTTAAGGAAAATTTTTACTCTTTCTGAAGTGGAGTGCCTGTCATGTATCAGGTGCAATGCTTGGACTTCATGTTCTTGTGATTAATCCTTACCATAGGCCTGTGAAGTAATTCTCATTCTGTTTGACAGTAGAGAAGAAGGAAGCCCTTGACCAAGGCCTAGTGCCAGTAATGTTGGTGATGGGGTTTGAATCTAAGTCTGTTTCACTCTAAAGTGTAACCAAATTTTATGATTTAGACTTGCTTTTCTAACAATAAAAAGTCAGTGATATGCTCTTTCTATGTGTAAGCACACACACGCACACACAAACACACATCCATATTACATATGCTTATAAATGTATTAAAAGATTATGGACATTTGATATATATACATATACTAAAATGTGTAATTCATTTTATTTTCATTGTATAATTCATTGTAAAATGTATGCTTCATTGTATAAAGTATTTGCATATAAACAGTGACTTCAGTGTTAAAATCACTTTGCAATGAAACAAGATTGTTAATTAAAACACCTATTAAAAATTAGAATCTAGCCATATTAAAGACAGCCATCAAATGGTATGATTTCTAGGATTTTGCACCAAAATTTAAGCTATTGGGTGGTTTTGTTGAGAGCATGAGATTGCTTCTTCTTGGAATTATTAATGTACCTGATGACATTTTAATGTGACAGTGAAAAAAGTCAGAGGCTCATGTGTGTATCCCAACACTGAAATTGTTAAACACTGGGAGGTTGGTTGAATTTGTTGTGCACAAACTCAGTACTCCTTAAAACCATTATTAAAGGGCCTATCACTGTGTTGTGGTCTCCATATGATCTGCCATTTATGCCAAGACTTGACAATTCAGTAAAATGACAGAATAATAACACAGGAATCACTACAGTAGAGTTAATGTTTTAATCTGTTGCAGATTAAAACAAGGAAATACAGTGAAAACAAGGAAGGGATAGCTAAGATGTCACTGGGACTAATTGTTCCTTGCAAATATTTTCATACAGTAAAAAAGAGATCTAGAGGTATAGTGGCAGTATGATCACTCAAGATTATATAGCTCCAGATTCGTTCAATGGACCATGATGAAAGCACTGGAAAGATTAAGTCTGGTTTCCTGGTCTTTCTTGGCGTGTTTAAATTGGTTCAGCTCCATAAATTGTAAATTAAGATTTGTTTGACAACTTTTTTTTTTTTTTTTTGAGACTGAGTCTGGCTCTGTCGCCCAGGCTGGAGTGCGGTGGCCGGATCTCGGCTCACTGCAAGCTCCGCCTCCCGGGTTCACGCCATTCTCCTGCCTCAGCCTCCCGAGTAGCTGGGACCACAGGCGCCCGCCACTTCGCCCGGCTAGTTTTTTGTATTTTTAGTAGAGACGGGGTTTCACCGTGTCAGCCAGGATGGTCTCGATCTCCTGACCTCGTGATCCGCCCGTCTCGGCCTCCCAAAGTGCTGGGATTACAGGCTTGAGCCACCGCGCCCGGCTGTTTGACAACTTTTAAGTATTTCAAGCATAATTGTAGTTGAAGGTTTGTTCTTCTTTTAGATCACTGACTTCAGAACTTTATTTTTCTGGTTAATCTCAATTGTAATTTTAGACATTCATAAAACAGTGTTGACTGCGTCTATACCATGGTAGATCCTCTGTGAAGACCTATATGATGGTAGCTCCCCTGTGAAGACAGGATGACACACTCAATGGACATTATGGTGCACAGTTATACAAACACTTCACTATGACAGGCCCTGAGTTTAGAACCACACAACTGCTTGGTATTTGGTCATTGCATATTTTCCCTATTACGTAATGACTTCCTGTGCAGATGACAAAATGCGTTTTCTCAACAAAATTATTTTCAGTGCAGCTGTTTTGATGACTAAATTTTGTAGGAGCTTTTTAATCAAATGCACCTAAGAAAACCCCAACACTTTAGGCCCTTTGAACATATTACCCTTTTTTGCTTCCTCTTTCCTCTTTTTCCTTAAAACCATAATTTTGGAAACTCAACTCTGCCTTCTCATAAAAGAGAGTTATTTTCAAAGAAATTATTTGGATCTAAAGTAACATGTTGCTTAATTGTTCTGTTTGAATCTAGGTGTATGATTAGTCCCACATGAATTTTCCAAATAATTAACTCTCACCGATAACTAATATTTTCTATTTCCCTCCATTGTTGTTTTGCGGTGGTGGTGGTGGCTGTGGATGAGCATCATTCTCAAATATATTATAATTCCCTTCCTCATCAAGCCCAGCATGATAAACTTTAGTTTTGCTTGATGGTTCATCGTCTTATTTCTGTGTGTAAGATTGTTGAACCTGACATTAAACATTTGGAAACTATTTTATAATTGGTAAATTGTGTTTTCTCAGCTTTGAGTAAGCGCTCTCGTCTTCTTCAACTTATACCATTTTATTTTTATTTGCCATTCACTTCCACTTCTGATCTGAGAACTAGGAAGCTGGACAAATCCCAGATAAGCAAGCTAAAACAAACAAACAAGCAAACAAACCCAAATCATGGGATAATGGTTAAGTGTACTGAGGGGCCATCATGAGAACACAGTTTAATTCCTCGGCTTGAAAACTAGTAAGAGAAGAATGCATTAAAAAATGTGGCACGTGTACCTGTGCCCCTCTCCAGAGGGTGCCAGCAGAGAAGAAAGGCGATTTATCAGCAAGGCATGGCTGGCCATTGGCAAACCATGTGACAACCACTGCCAGCTTCACTGCCATTGCTCCATCTTTCCCTCCCATTTTCAATGAGCCCCAACTTTGCTCAGGACATCACACATATTCTACTAATTTGGATGAGTCCTTTTGAAAGAAAATATCTACCTCAAGGTTCTCAAAGCATAGTCTTTGGAACAATAGCATCAGCAGGACTCTGGAGCTTGTTAGAAATGCATATCTTAGGTCCCACTACAGACCTACTGAGTCAGAATCTGAATTTTGTTAACATACCCGTGTGATTCCTATACACCTCAAAGCTTGAGAAGCCCTGGTCAGAGCCTGTGATGAAAATTCCTATTGGTTCCAAGTCAAAGGCATAGTTCAGTTCTTCAAACATGAACAGTATTAGATGTAGATGGATATTGTTCCCTTCTGAAGACCCTCAAGGTCTTTTGAGAGCCTGTCAAGTTGAGAATGACTGCCTGAAATGAGTGAGAAGTCACAAGGAGACTCTAGATAACTGAGAGATGTGTTCACAGTAGTCTTTGATAAAAACCTGGGATGGGCAGGCTTAGTATCCAGGCCCCTAAAATTTATGTATACAATGGATTTCCTATTTTTGCTTCTTCACATCCAGATTACCTGGATCAGAAATAAATGTTTTTGTTAAGGCTTGATGTGACAAACAAACAAAACAAAACTCTGCCAAGCTCTAGAAGAACAATTGCATTTCTCAGCCACAGGGAGAACACTGCCAGTTTATGCTGTTTTCCAAAGCTATTTACCTGTCCTAGCTCATTTAAATCACTGTACATTGGAGTTTAGGATTTGTGTCAACTCTAGAGGTAGCTGCATTCATACCTGATGAGTTCTTTTTAATCTCAGTAGTTGATTATAGGTTCCATAGTATAGGAAATTTTCCAACCCTCTATTGAATGGCAGTTTAGAAAGGTCGATCTACACTTACCTTACGTCAGGTTATTGCAGACCCTTGTGGCATTTTTCCACCCTAGGACATGTGATTTAACTCTAATAGGAATCTTCATTATGGGTGGGTCTGAGATTAACTTTTATTCTGTTAAACAGAAATCATTCCACTGGCCGTAGCTCATTTTTTGAGATGGAGTAGGGGGAATAGGTGATAGTAAACAATGATATTAATCTCACTTATTTTTATATTATTATATTTATAGTTACATTGCAAATGGAAGAGTAGAGAAACCAAAAATATATACTAAGAACTTTACAATTTTTCTTCTAAGTATTATTGATTGATGTTTGGATTATGCAAGTGCTGCCAGCCCCTTAGACTCGCTCTGCAGTTCCCCCCACGGAAATTTGTAAACAGGTTAGGGTGGGGATAGGGAAAAGCTTGTTGTTTTTGCACTTCTTGGATTATTTGTTCCAGGCTCTCCAAAGTAATGTGTACCCTGGGAATGCAGAAATTATCTCCTTAGATATTCTCTCCCTATATAGGTCCCCACAGGGAGTTCTTGGGCCTGGAGAAGATTCCACTCTCCTTTAGGAGCTTTCTCCATAAAGGTATTGAGCACTGGACACTATATTTGCAAGGGAAAAGAGGAATGTGTCTCTTGAGCATCAAAATCATTGTAGAAGAATCTCCATACTGTTTTTCAAAATGGCTGTACTAACTTACTTTCCTGTCATCTGTAGGTTCCCTTTTCTCCACAAGGGTTCCCTTTTCTTTGCATCCTCACCAACACTTGTTATCATTGGTGTTTTTGATAATAACCATTCTAACAGTTGGAGGTGATACTTCATTATGATTTTAATTTAAATTTCCCTGATGATTAGTGATACTGAGCTTCTTTCATTATGTCTATTGGCCATTTATATCTCTTCTTTTGAGAAATGTCTGTTCAGATCCTTTGCCCATTTTTTTTTTCTTTTTTCAACTCTTATTTTAGAATTAGGGAGTACATGTGCGGGTTTGTTACAAAGGTATATTGCATGATGCTGAGGTTTGGAGTGCAAATGAATCCATCACCTAGGTAGTGAGCATAGTTCCCAACAGGTAGTTTTTTTCAGCCCTTTTCCCCCTCCCAACCCCACTGTTGTATTCCCCAGCATCTATTGTTCCTATTTTTATGACCATGTGTATCCAATGTTCAGCTTCCATTTATAAGTGACAACATGTGGTATTTGGTTACTACATTAATTCACTTAGGATAATGATTTCCAGCTGCATCCATGTTGGTGCAAAGGAGATGATTTTGTTCTTTTCTATGGCTACATAGTATTCCATGGTGTATATGTACCACATTTAAAAAGTTCAGTCCACCATTGATGGGCACCTGGACTGATTCCATGTCTTTGCTATTGTGAATAGTGCTGTGAGGAACATGCAGGTGCATGTGTCTCTTTGGTAGAATGATTTATTGTCCTTTGGGAATACACCCAGTCAGTGGGATTGCTGGGTCGAATGGTAGAATAACTCTCAGTTCTTTGAGAAATCTCCAAACTGCTCTCCATAGTGGCTTATTTAATTTACATTCCCTACGGCAGTATATCAGCCTTCTCTTTTCTTCACAGTCTCACCAACATAGTATGTTTTGATTTTTTAACAAAAGCAATTCTGGCTGGTATGAGATGGCATATCTTGTGGTTTTGATTTGCATTTCTTTGATGCTTAGAGATGATGAGCATTTTTTCATATATTTATCAGCCTCTTGTATGTCTTTGTTTGAGAAGTGTCTGCTTATGTCCTTTGCCCACTTTTTAATGGGGTTATCTGTTTTTTTCTTGTTGATTTGTAAGTTTCTTGTAGATTCTGGATATTAGACCTTTGTTGGATGCATAGTGTTCAAATATTTTCTCCAATTTTGTAAGTTGCCTGTTTATTCCTTTGATTGTTTCTCTTCCTGTGCTTTGTACATTTTTTATTTGAGTTATTTTTTTCTTGCTATTGAGTTGTTTGAGTTCCATATATTTTTTTGGATATTAGCACTCATTAGATATATGCTTTACAAATATTTTCTCCCAATCCCTGAGTTGTCTCTTGATTCTGTTAATTGTTTGTTTTCTTTGCTGTGCAGAAATTTTTAGTTTCATACAATTCCTCAAAAAACTAGAAATAGAATTGCCATATGATCCAGCAATTCTACTTCTGGATATTTATTGAAAGGTGTTGAAATCAGTATGTTGAAGAGGTATCTGCACTTCTATGTTCATTATAGCATTATTCACAATAGTCAAGATATGGCGTCAACCTAAGTATCCATTGACAGATGAATGGATAAAGAATGAGGTGTATGTACACAAAGGAATACTATCCAGCCTTTAAAAAGTGGAAAATTCTGTTATTTGTAACAACATGGATTAATCTGGAAGATAGTATGCTGAGTGAAATAAGCCAGGAACAGATAGACAAATACTATATGATCTCACTTATATGTGGAATCTAAAAAGGTAGGTCTCACAGAAACAGATTGTAAAAAGGTGGCTACTGGAGGCTGGGAGAGGAAGGAAAAGAATGAGGAAAGTGATAGATTGATCAAGATTGTACAAAGTTTCAATGCAACTGGAGTAATAGGTTTTAGTGATCTATCGTACAGAATGGTGATCACAGTTAATAGTAATGTATTTTATATTTTAAAATTACTGAAATAATAGATATTTAATGTTCTCCCTACAAAAAAAAAAAAAAAACGGTAAGTTGGTGTATTAGTCCACTTTCACACTGCTATAAGGAACTGCCCAAGTAATTTATAAAGAAAAGAGGTTTAATGGCTCACCGTTCTGCATGGATGGGGAGGCCACAGGAAGCTTACAATCATGGTGAAAGGGAAAGCAGGTATGTCTTACATGGTGGCAGGTAAGAGAGCCTGTGTGTGAAGTGAAGGGAGAAGAGCCTCTTATAAAACCATCAGATCTTATGTGAGCTCACTCGCTAGCACGAAAACAGCATGGAGGAAATCACCCCTATGATCCAAACACCTTTTGCCCTCAACACATGGGGATTACAGTTCCCTCCCTCGACATGTGGGATTACAATTTGAGTAAGATTTGGGTGGGGACACAGAGCCAAACCTTACCAGTTGGTGAGGTGATGAATATGGTCATTAGCTTGTCTAAATTTGTCCACAATGTATACATAGATCAAAACTTCACATTTTACCCCATAAACATGTCCAATTACTATTTTTCAATTAAAAATACACATAAATAAATTAAAAATAATTGCAAAGGAAAGCTGGCTTTGGTGGGAGGCCAAGGTAGGCAGATTACTTGAAGTCAGGAGTTTAAGACAAGCCTAGTCAACATGGTAAAACCCTGTATCTACTAAAAATACAAATATTAGCTGGGTGTGGTGGCACATGCCTGTAATCCCAGTTACTCAGGAGACTGAAGCACTAGGATTGCTTGAAACCAGGAGGCAGAGGTTGCAGTGAGCCAAGATCACATCACTGCACTCCAGCCTGAGTGACAGAGTGAGACTCCCTGTCTCAAAAAAAAAAAAGGAAAAAAAAATGTCCTGAAGAGGATGTTACCTAAGGTCACACAGAGATGAGCAACAAAGTAGGAGAACTCAGCATGGAACTCACCACTCTCCCAGGGCAATGATCTTTCTAGACTCCCTGCATGCCTAAATGACTCCCTGGTACCAAGCATAGATAAATAGACTCCCTTAATATTTTAGGGCAATGACATCCAAGAGGGTAGGTTTGCCATGTGCATGAGAGACACTGCCATGCATTGGGAAGGCATGGAATCTTAGAGTCCGGTAGGAAGGTCCTCTGTATACTGGAGGTGCAGAGTGTGAATGCACAAAGGAGTCTGGCAAAGAGAAGATTAATAAATAATGACATTAAGAAATCCAGGTCCTTGGCGAAATTAGAAAAATATACAAAGCTATCCAGGACTTATTTTTCCAAATTCATTAGGCATCCTCTCACCTAGCCCTTTACAATTGCATGGCTTCGGGGATTACACAGAAAACGTTCACAAACATTGCCCCAATAGATGATCTTGCAATGCAATGAAGTGGGCAGAACAGCTGTGGCTATAGCCATTGTGCAGATAGAATGTGCTTCATGGATGGCAAGACTGGGACTGTAGGACAGGCTCTCAATCCATTCTACCCTGTTATTGTTCTGAAATGGAAGTTTTATCTCCCAGCTTATATACGTAGCCTTGTCTTTGATGCTTCAATATCTGAGACCTGACCAGTGTCCCTTTTAGTGATTGTATGTGTGTGTGTGTGTCATATGCAATTTCCTTATAGCAATGGCATAATGTATAACTGTTTAATTAAAGAAGAGAAATAAATGCCAAACATATGAATAAAGTCTGAGTATATCTGTAACATTAAAAGTGTAGGTGTCTATCTTTGAAGATGTATCTTAAAGACAATGAAAAGAGTCAGTGAGTAAAAGTAAGATAAGAGAGTCCTGGGATTTCATACAAGATCAGTGTTTACTTGATGGTGTATGAACCATAGTTTAACCAATTCCCTAGTGCTGGACATTCAGGTTCTTAATATTTTTTGCCTGTATTTACAGGCACCTTTGACTATTGGACTCATTTTGTTCTTCAGGAACAATATACAAAGTGTGGAAAGAAATGTGTATTTCTAATCATTGGAAAATAAACACTGAGCAGCAATAACTCCAGTAGCCATTTGTTCCAGAGGAGGTAAAATCAGGAAATAGATGGTATGGACTGAACTTGCTTCTCTCTTTAAAAAATTTGACTTCATATTGCCAAATTGCCCTTCTAGATGTCTTTACTCCATCCAACTGCAATTCAAAGGCTTGGATGAGCAATGCCAGGCCTGGCTTGATTATCCCCTGTCTTTCTCAGCCTGTCAGTCCCTGGGAACGGGCATGATGTTGAGTTCCTGGGCCACCTCCTCAATTGAAGAAGTGGCGGAAGCTGGTCCTGAGGCACTTCGTTGGTTGCAACTGTATATCTATAAGGACCGAGAAGTCACCAAGAAGCTGGTGCAGCAGGCAGAGAAGACCGGCTACAAGGCCATATTTGTGACAGTGGACACACCTTACCTGGGCAACCGTCTTGATGATGTACGTAACAGATTCAAGCTGCCACCACAACTCAGGTAAACATGAACATGTGGGCCCTGAACTGAGCTGAAAGGGATCTTGTCTGGGAATGATAGGGTCTGGATTCTACTGATACCATCATTGCTAAATATCTGGTTAATCTTCAGCTAATCAAATCCCTTTTGTAGATGTCACTTTTTTGAGCTACACAACAGAAACAGAAATGGCCTCTATACTTACAAAAGTCAAAATAAGTTTTCAGACCAGAGTGCATTAAGGCCTTTGGCTTTAGGAAGTATGAATTGCTCTACAGATGGAAGATACTTAATTTTGCCCAAGCAACAGTTTATTAAGATCATCCTGGTGCCCTATTTCTCTGTTAAAGTCAAAGAGCCACCTTTACATTTTATTTTTAATTGTACATGGAACATCTAAGGATAAGAAGATTAAAGAAAGAAAAAATAATGGAGATTTTAAAAAGCCACATCTTTGATCCCTCATTGTCTACTTCTTCTTTCAGCAATATTCCTTTCACTGTGGTTTGTCCATAGGTCAAGATTCATTCATTTATTCACTCAAATCATTCATCTTAGCAAAAACAATGTATCACATAATCTGATGTTGAACTATAATGGTTTCATCAGGTCATTCATTCACCCTGTTCACAAGCAGTGAATTATTATCTATTTCCTGGTAGTATTTTGGGATTACAATCATCTTGAGTCAAAGCTGGAAACTGAGCGGAAGTCTCTGGGAAAGACCCAAACCTCCTTAAGCTATACACCTCTTTTCCCCATCATGTTTTCCTTCCTTTAGTTTCCACCAAAATGTGCTCTTGGATTTTTCATATGGATGTATTATGTCCCTCAGCCCTATAAGTATTTGAAAATGGATCAAAATCTTAGTTTTAATGGAGGACATTTTTATGATGGACTCCTACAGCATCCATCAGAATATGTAAGATTATGAGGAATATCTTTCTGGGTTCCCAGATCTCATACCACAGAGGCCCTTACTTATTCTGTCTATGTTTGAATTGTATTTGAAAAAAAAAGAAAAAGAAAAAACAACCTAGGGCTAGCAAGATTGAAAAAAGATAAAAGACGAAAGAAGCCACAGGTTTACTGTGTTTGCTCTTCCAAAATATTCAAAAATGAAAAGATCCAAAATCAAATTCATATTCGCCTGGAATTTCATATCCATTACAGTGACTGCAGAGTGTATCTCACCATGGAAGTTGGAGCATGGCCTTGTGTAAGTTTCACATAGTTTTACTGTGTATGTACCTATGTGAGAATAAACTACTGTGCATAAAATCTTGCTGTTGAGCCATGTGTGAATTAGCTGTGTGATGTTACCTCCCTGTTACTACCAGGCCAGTTTAGGATATTATTTCTGTATGTGGCACCAGGATTAGGCCAATGACAGAAAAAGAAAGTGCTCTCCCTGCCAAACTTGCCAATAAAACTGTTCCACATATCCCAGACTCAGGGTTACCTAAACACCCCGTGTTTAAAGAGAACAAAAACAAAAGCCTCTGACATAGTCTTATTCCTTGCCAAATTCATCAGAAAGCTGAGGGATTCAAATTCCCCCAATATGAAACCCATATTTACATTATTTCTCTATTTTGATTACTTTTTTTTTTTTTTTAAAGACTTTCTAAATAGTTTCCCGCTATCGAGGTTTCTGACAGGAAACATTCCTCATTATTTCCCCTTGGCCATTTGAAAAGGAATTTGTTCTTCCTTTTCCTCCATCTCTTAATACTACTACTACTAACAATAGTAACAACAATAATAAGTACAGTAAGGTTTTTTGTTTTGTTTTTAACTTAAGACATGCTTTCTTGCTCTGGATAGCAAAATGTGTTTCACAGAGGCATCTACTTAGATGGGGTGGGGATGACACAGTTGTTAATTCTGGCTGGTACCTCTTGCTTCTTCACGGCTGGGGCTACCCCGTGAGTGGCGGGAAGGTTGATTTGCTTTCCCCCCTTTTCTTTTGCTCCTGGGCTCCTTCCCAGATGACGTGAAGGGCCATGAAACAAAGACCCTTTTCAGCTGTCGGTGTGCATGGAACTGGCTGCGGCTTCCTAGCTTGTCACATCTCCGGTCTGAAGATGATCAAATAATGAGCAACACATCCAGGTTATAGGGAAGACGGGAAACACCCCACAGCTGGGTGTACCCCAGCCCCTCAGAGTGCACATTGGCGTTGTTTGTCCTAGTGGACTTCGGAGTAGGCCAGTGCCTTCTGGTCAGTTCCTCAGTGGTCCACATTCAGCTCTCAAAGGCAGAGCACGCTAATGGGAGGTCCAGGCTTCCGCCTGAGGCCACATACACCCGAAAAGCTCATCTGTTATAGCCTGATATGAAATCGGTTTCTTTCCGCAACTGACCTGACTCACAGAAGGTGAAGCCTGGCTTTTCATAAGTGAGGTTTGGCAGGCAAGGGAGGCAGGAAATCCAGAGGAGAATGAGCCTGTAAAGCATGGCTCCTTCCAGCCCTTGTTACTTCCTCTGCCCGGGTGTGGGGGAGGGTCCCGACTCTTGGCATCTGAGCCCAGCAAGAGTTCAGAGGTTTGGTAGTCTCTGCTTGGTCCATATGCAAAACACATGCATGTGTATACATTATTAATGGCACGGGGGTTCCTGAAACTGAGAGGGAGTAAGGAGACTTCTCATCTGCTCTTGGAAGAAGCAAGGAATGAAACCAGTTCAGTAGACTGATTCCTGAGGCTTTGGGGCAGAAACTTTTTCTTTCTCCATATCCCCACGGAGATGGTTCATTTACCCTGAATTAAGATTTGGCCCTTCAGTGCAGTGCCAAGGCAGTTTATAGAGAAGAAAAGTAATTTCTGATCATTGACTAAGATCAAGGTAAATCATGACACTTACCCTTTCTATGATTTGCCCAGTGACATGTTTTCTTAAGCCCAGAAGTGATTTATTTATTTATTTATTTATTTATTTATTTATTTATTTAAGACGGAGTCTCGCTCTGTCGCCCAGGCTGGAGTGCAGTGGCCGGATCTCAGCTCACTGCAAGCTCCGCCTCCCGGGTTCACGCCATTCTCCTGCCTCAGCCTCCTGAGTAGCTGGGACTACAGGTGCCCGCCACCACGCCCGGCTAATTTTTTTGTATTTTTAGTAGAGACGGGGTTTCACCGTGTTAGCCAGGATGGCCTCGATCTCCTGACCTCGTGATCCGCCTGCCTCGGCCTCCCAAAGTGCTGGGATTACAGGCGTGAGCCACCGCGCCCGGTGTCCAGAAGTGATTTATTGATCACAGTAGCCAGAATATATCATACTGAAATAGATTGGCCTGCCACTGTCTTCTCAGGTCTCTCATGATGAAAGTGGCCTGCCTTAAAGTAGACTCAATGTGAATAGGTCTCCATGACCTCTGCCTCACTGCCTAGCACTCACATCCTCATCTACTCTTCCACTCTGGCTTCCCTGCTGTTCCTTCAATATGCCAGGCATGCTGGAACCCCGGGGCCTTTGCCCTGGCTGTTCCCTCTGCCTGTAACAGTAATTCCCAGAATCCACGCATGACTGATAACCTCGCTTCCATTGAGTCTTGACGTTAGGAATGGGTATACATGTCTCTATATTGGGAAGCCACAATAAAAACTGATGGTAGAGATGCAAATATGAGCAGAATAACAGGGTGGGGGGAGGGGCAGGGAGAGAGGTCAGTGGAAGACTTGGCACAATAGCCTCTTAAATGGCATAATAGCCTCTTAAATTTTTGGTTAGGAAATCATTCCCATCCATAAGTATAGCAGGAAAATGAATCCCTGGAACCTGTTCCTTTACGTGGCAAAATGGACTTTGCAGATGTGATTAACTTAAGGGGCTTGAGGTGGGAGGATTTTTCCTGTTTTATCTCAGTAGGCTTGATGTCATTAAAAGGGTCCTTATAAGAGGGAAGGAAGCAAGAGTGTCAGAGTCAGAGAAAGAGACGAAATGACAGAGGTAGAGGTTGGAATGATGTGGTCAGGAGCCAGGGAAAGCAGGGGGTATCTAGAAGCTGGAAAAGACATGGGAATAGGGCTTCCCCTAGATTCTCCGGAAGAAATGCAGCCCTATTGATATCTTGAGTTTGGTCCAGTGAGACTCATTTTAGACTTCTGACATTTGGAACTGTAATATAATGCCTTCATGTTATTCTCATTGTTGTTGTAACAAATAACCACAAACACAGTTCTACTAATTTCCTCCTCAAGGTAGCGTCTCAATTTTGCCAATACTGGTTACCAAACATACTTAAAGTTTGATTTTGAGTCTCTTAATCTGCTTTACTTTTTTCTTGACTTTGTATAGTGCTTATGTGCTGATACACTTTGTAATTTACTTATTGATGATGTTTACCATGGGCAGGGATTCTCAACTGTTTTGATATTTATTGATATATCTTAAACATTGAAAACACTGGCACGTAGTAGATGCTCAACAAGTAATTTTTGACTCAATCAACAAAATGTACTAGAGCATACAAGATTTTCCCAATGTAACATAACTAGCAAGAGGCTGAACCAGGATTTGAACTCAAAATTCATTCCCTGAACCTTCTTCTAGCGGCCACATTGAGGAAGCAATTACCAGGGCTGTGTTCTCAACACAAGTATTCTCCTAACCACAGAATTAAAGGCTGGTGGCCCAGGTATCAGTGTCTGTATTTATGAGCCCCTCTTTCAATCTCTTTCTTTTCATATTGTGTTGATACTGTAGCCTCTATTGGTCATTTTATTTTTTCGTTTCCCAAGACAGAATTATGTGGCTTTATCTTTAATGCTGCATTATCAATACTTATAATACATAATATTATGTATTACTCAATATTCGTGATTATTAGTGTTACTATTGGTTATTTAATAATGTTTAACTTACATTAGCAGTTGTTACTATTTTTATGATGCTAAATTACTAACAGCTAAAACAACTTCTATATTAAAAAGTATATTTGAGTGTCACTCAAGAGATAATGAGTACCTTACAAAGAAGAAATCTTGTTTCTTACCTTTGCGTCATTAAACAGATCAGGATTTGGAGAATTAAGCCCTAAGTAATCATGTTATTATTTTGATTTCGCCCCTTTTTTCCTTACAAAATGGAATACTTTGGTTATCAAAAGCCACTTTAAGCATTTATATATATATGTCATAATCCGAATAAAAATAGCATTCATGGAGGTTTCTTTCGGAGCTCTTGGTAAAACACTCCATCGTGGGTCTCTGTCAAGATATCTGAAAACTTTTTCTTGGCTTCTGACTTTGAACAAAGTTTCAGAGTAACAACAAGGCTTCATTGTGCACTGAAATTTCTGTAAGGCAACATTCATTCAAGTGTTGATCCGCATTTCACCATCCAAGAATAACAACAGTTATTTATATAATTTTATCCATGTTTCTGTTTTTTCCTATCCATTTCACCCTTTCACCCCACCCCTGCTGAAACACTGGAGCTTGTTTGGGATGGGGGTGGGGTGCCATGCAGACTATATACACATACAGATGTTTTTCTTTTTCTTTTCCTGGTCTTGCTATGGGATAGACAGATCGGACTTTTTCTTATTAACAATATTATTTAAAGGTTTGGAATTTATTATCATTTAATCATCTGTAAGTAATGAAGTAGGTCTCCATGATAAGGATATGTTTATTTTATTTTATTTTTTTTTAATTTATTTATTATTATTATACTGTAAGTTGTAGGGTACATGTGCATAACGTGCAGGTTTGTTACATATGTATACTTGTGCCTTGTTGGTGTGCTGCACCCATCAACTCGTCATTTACATCAGGTATAACTCCCAATGCAATCCCTCCCCCCGCCCCCCTCCCCATGATAGGCCCCGGTGTGTGATGTTCCCCTTCCCGAGTCCAAGTGATCTCATTGTTCAGTTCCCACCTATGAGTGAGAACATGCGGTGTTTGGTTTTCTGTTCTTGTGATAGTTTGCTAAGAATGATGGATTCCAGCTGCATCCATGTCCCTACAAAGGACACAAACTCATCCTTTTTTATGGCTGCATAGTATTCCATGGTGTATATATGCCACATTTTCTTAATCCAATCTGTCACTGATGGACATTTGGGTTGATTCCAAGTCTTTGCTATTGTGAATAGTGCTGCAATAAACATACGTGTGCATGTGTCTTTATAGCAGCATAATTTATAATCCTTTGGGTATATACCCAGTAATGGGATGGCTGGGTCATATGGTACATCTAGTTCTAGATCCTTGAGGAATCGCCATACTGTTTTCCATAATGGTTGAACTAGTTTACAATTCCACCAACAGTGTAAAAGTGTTCCTATTTCTCCACATCCTCTCCAGCACCTGTTGTTTCCTGACTTTTGAATGATCGCCATTCTAACTGGTGTGAGATGGTATCTCATTGTGGTTTTGATTTGCATTTCTCTGATGGCCAGTGATGATGAGCATTTTTTCATGTGTTTGTTGGCTGTATGAATGTCTTCTTTTGAGAAATGTCTATTCATATCCTTTGCCCACTTTTTGATGGGGTTGTTTGTTTTTTTCTTGTAAATTTGTTGGAGTTCTTTGTAGGTTCTGGATATTAGCCCTTTGTCAGATGAGTAGATTGCAAAAATTTTCTCCCATTCTGTAGGTTGCCTGTTCACTCTGATGGTAGTTTCTTTTGCTGTGCAGAAGCTCTTTAGTTTAATGAGATCCCATTTGTCAATTTTGGCTTTTGCTGCCGTTGCTTTTGGTGTTTTAGACATGAAGTCTTTGCCCATGCCTATGTCCTGAATGGTACTACCTAGGTTTTCCTCTAGGATTTTTATGGTATTAGGTCTAACATTTAAGTCTCTAATCCATCTTGAATTAATTTTCGTATAAGGAGTAAGGAAAGGATCCAGTTTCAGCTTTCTACTTATGGCTAGCCAATTTTCCCAGCACCATTTATTAAATAGGGAATCCTTTCCCCATTTCTTGTTTCTCTCAGGTTTGTCAAAGATCAGATGGCTGTAGATGTGTGGTATTATTTCTGAGGACTCTGTTCTGTTCCATTGGTCTATATCTCTGTTTTGGTACCAGTACCATGCTGTTTTGGTTACTGTAGCCTTGTAGTATAGTTTGAAGTCAGGTAGCGTGATGCCTCCAGCTTTGTTCTTTTGACTTAGGATTGTCTTGGAGATGCGGGCTCTTTTTTGGTTCCATATGAACTTTAAAGCAGTTTTTTCCAATTCTGTGAAGAAACTCATTGGTAGCTTGATGGGGATGGCATTGAATCTATAAATTACCTTGGGCAGTATGGCCATTTTCACAATATTGATTCTTCCTATCCATGAGCATGGTATGTTCTTCCATTTGTTTGTGTCCTCTTTTATTTCACTGAGCAGTGGTTTGTAGTTCTCCTTGAAGAGGTCCTTTACATCCCTTGTAAGTTGGATTCCTAGGTATTTGATTCTCTTTGAAGCAATTGTGAATGGAAGTTCATTCATGATTTGGCTCTCTGTTTGTCTGTTACTAGTGTATAAGAATGCTTGTGATTTTTGCACATTAATTTTGTATCCTGAGACTTTGCTGAAGTTGCTTATCAGCTTAAGGAGATTTTGGGCTGAGACAATGGGGTTTTCTAAATATACAATCATGTCATCTGCAAAGAGGGACAATTTGACTTCTTCTTTTCCTAACTGAATACCCTTGATTTCTTTCTCTTGCCTGATTGCCCTAGCCAGAACTTCCAACACTATGTTGAATAGGAGTGGTGAGAGAGGGCATCCCTGTCTTGTGCCAGTTTTCAAAGGGAATTTTTCCAGTTTTTGCCCATTCAGTATGATATTGGCTGTGGGTTTGTCATAAATAGCTCTTATTATTTTGAGGTACGTTCCATCAATACCGAATTTATTGAGCGTTTTTAGCATGAAGGGCTGTTGAATTTTGTCAAAAGCCTTTTCTGCATCTATTGAAATAATCATGTGGTTCTTGTCTTTGGTTCTGTTTATATGCTGGATTATGTTTATTGATTTGCGAATGTTGAACCAGCCTTGCATCCCAGGGATGAAGCCCACTTGATCATGGTGGATAAGCTTTTTGATGTGTTGCTGAATCCGGTTTGCCAGTATTTTATTGAGGATTTTTGCATCGATGTTCATCAGGGATATTGGTCTAAAATTCTCTTTTTTTGTTGTATCTCTGCCAGGCTTTGGTATCAGGATGATGTTGGCCTCATAAAATGAGTTAGGGAGGATTCCCTCTTTTTCTATTGATTGGAATAGTTTCAGAAGGAATGGTACCAACTCCTCCTTGTACCTCTGGTAGAATTCAGCTGTGAATCCATCTGGTCCTGGACTTTTTTTGGTTGGTAGGCTATTAATTGTTGCCTCAATTTCAGAGCCTGCTATTGGTCTATTCAGGGATTCAACTTCTTCCTGGTTTAGTCTTGGAAGAGTGTAAGTGTCCAGGAAATTATCCATTTCTTCTAGATTTTCCAGTTTATTTGCGTAGAGGTGTTTATAGTATTCTCTGATGGTAGTTTGTATTTCTGTGGGGTCGGTGGTGATATCCCCTTTTTCATTTTTAATTGCGTCGATTTGATTCTTCTCTCTTTTCTTCTTTATTAGTCTTGCTAGTGGTCTGTCAATTTTGTTGATCTTTTCAAAAAACCAACTCCTGGATTCATTGATTTTTTGGAGGGTTTTTTGTGTCTCTATCTCCTTCAGTTCTGCTCTGATCTTAGTTATTTCTAGCCTTCTGCTAGCTTTCGAATGTGTTTGCTCTTGCTTCTCTAGTTCTTTTAATTGCGATGTTAGAGTGTCAGTTTTAGATCTTTCCTGCTTTCTCTTGTGGGCATTTAGTGCTATAAATTTCCCTCTACACACTGCTTTAAATGTGTCCCAGAGATTCTGGTATGTTCTATCTTTGTTCTCATTGGTTTCAAAGAACATCTTTATTTCTGCCTTCATTTCGTTATGTACCCAGTAGTCATTCAGGAGCAGGTTGTTCAGTTTCCATGTAGTTGAGCGGTTTTGATTGAGTTTCTTAGTCCTGAGTTCTAGTTTGATTGCACTGTGGTCTGAGAGACAGTTTGTTATAATTTCTGTTCTTGTACATTTGCTGAGGAGTGCTTTACTTCCAATTACGTGGTCAATTTTGGAATAAGTACGATGTGGTGCTGAGAAGAATGTATATTCTGTTGATTTGGGGTGGAGAGTTCTATAGATGTCTATTAGGTCTGCTTGCTGCAGAGATGAGTTCAATTCCTGGATATCCTTGTTAACTTTCTGTCTCGTTGATCTGTCTAATGTTGACAATGGAGTGTTGAAGTCTCCCATTATTATTGTATGGGAGTCTAAGTCTCTTTGTAAGTCTCTAAGGACTTGCTTTATGAATCTGGGTGCTCCTGTATTGGGTGCATATATATTTAGGATAGTTAGCTCTTCCTGTTGAATTGATCCCTTTACCATTATGTAATGGCCTTCTTTGTCTCTTTTGATCTTTGATGGTTTAAAGTCTGTTTTATCAGAGACTAGTATTGCAACCCCCGCTTTTTTTTGTTCTCCATTTGCTTGGTAAATCTTCCTCCATCCCTTTATTTTGAGCCTATGTATGTCTCTGCGTGTGAGATGGGTCTCCTGAATACAGCAGACTGATGGGTCTTGACTCTTTATCCAGTTTGCCAGTCTGTGTCTCTTAATTGGAGCATTTAGTCCATTTACATTTAAGGTTAAGATTGTTATGTGTGAACTTGATCCTGCCATTATGATATTAACTGGTTATTTTGCTCATTAGTTGATGCAGTTTCTTCTTAGCCTCGATGGTCTTTACATTTTGGCATGTTTTTGAGATGGCTGGTACCGGTTGTTCCTTTCCATGTTGAGTGCTTCCTTCAGGGTCTCTTGTAAGGCAGGCCTAGTGGTGACAAAATCTCTAAGCATTTGCTTATCTGTAAAGGATTTTATTTCTCCTTCACTTATGAAACTTAGTTTGGCTGGATATGAAATTCTGGGTTTAAAATTCTTTTCTTTAAGAATGTTGAATATTGGCCCCCACTCTCTTCTGGCTTGGAGAGTTTCTGCCGAGAGATCTGCTGTGAGTCTGATGGGCTTCCCTTTGTGGGTAACCCGACCTTTCTCTCTGGCTGCCCTTAAGATTTTTTCCTTCATTTCAACTTTGGTGAATCTGGAAATTATGTGTCTTGGAGTTGCTCTTCTCGAGGAGTATCTTTGTGGCGTTCTCTGTATTTCCTGGATTTGAATGTTGGCCTGCCCTACTAGGTTGGGGAAGTTCTCCTGGATGATATCCTGAAGAGTGTTTTCCAACTTGGTTCCATTTTCCCCCTCACTTTCAGGCACCCCAATCAGACGTAGATTTGGTCTTTTTACATAATCCCATACTTCTTGCAGGCTTTGTTCATTTCTTTTTCTTCTTTTTTCTTTTGGTTTCTCTTCTCGCTTCATTTCATTCATTTGATCCTCAATTGCTGATACTCTTTCTTCCAGTTGATCGAGTCGGTTACTGAAGCTTGTGCATTTGTCACGTATTTCTCGTGTCATGGTTTTCATCTCTTTCATTTCGTTTATGACCTTCTCTGCATTAATTAGTCTAGCCGTCAATTCTTCCACTTTTTTTTCAAGATTTTTAGTTTCTTTGCGCTGGGTACGTAATTCCTCCTTTAGCTCTGAGAAATTTGATGGACTGAAGCCTTCTTCTCTCATCTCGTCAAAGTCATTCTCCGTCCAGCTTTGATCCGTTGCTGGCGATGAGCTGCGCTCCTTTGCCGGGGGAGATGCGCTCTTGTTTTTTGAATTTCCAGCTTTTCTGCCCTGCTTTTTCCCCATCTTTGTGGTTTTATCTGCCTCTGGTCTTTGATGATGGTGATGTACTGATGGGGTTTTGGTGTAGGTGTCCTTCCTGTTTGATAGTTTTCCTTCTAACAGTCAGGACCCTCAGCTGTAGGTCTGTTGGAGATTGCTTGAGGTCCACTCCAGACCCTGTTTGCCTGGGTAACAGCAGCAGAGGCTGCAGAAGATAGAATATTTCTGAACAGCAAGTGTACCTGTCTGATTCTTGCTTTGGAAGCTTCCTCTCAGGGGTGTACTCCACCCTGTGAGGTGTGGGGTGTCAGACTGCCCCTAGTGGGGGATGTCTCCCAGTTAGGCTACTCAGGGGTCAGGGACCCGCTTGAGCAGGGAGTCTGTCCCTTCTCAGATCTCAACCTCCGTGTTGGGAGATCCACTGCTCTCTTCAAAGCTGTCAGACAGAGTCGTTTGCGTCTGCAGAGGTGTCTGCTGCTTTGTTATTGTTTTCTGTGCCCTGCCCCCAGAGGTGGAGTCTACAGAGACAGGCAGGTTTCCTTGAGCTGCTGTGAGCTCCACCCAGTTCGAGCTTCCCAGCAGCTTTGTTTACCTACTTAAGCCTCAGCAATGGCGGGCGCCCCTCCCCCAGCCTCGCTGCTGCCTTGCCGGTAGATCACAGACTGCTGTAATAGCAATGAGGGAGGCTCCGTGGGTGTGGGACCCTCCTGGCCAGGTGTGGGATATGATCTCCTGGTGTGCCTGTTTGCTCAAAGCGCAGTATTGGGGTGGGAGTTACCCGATTCTCCAGGTGTTGTGTGTCTCAGTTCCCCTGGCTAGGAAAAGGGATTCCCTTCCCCCTTGCGCTTCTCAGGTGAGGCAATGCCTCGCCCTGCTTCAGCTCTCGCTGGTCGGGCTGCAGCAGCTGACCAGTACCGATCGTCCGGCACTCCCCAGTGAGATGAACCCAGTACCTCAGTTGAAAATGCCGAAATCACCGGTCTTCTGTGTCGCTGGCGCTGGGAGTTGAAGACTGGAGCTGCTCCTATTCGGCCATCTTGCTCCGCCCCTCAGGATATGTTTATTGACCAGTGGTTAGCTTTATTCAAATTAGGGTGACCACAGAAGACCAAGGACTATGATATAACGTACAACCCTAAGTGGTTTGATTTAAATAAAAAGGAAGTCCAGGCATTTCAGCTAAAATCCCCACCAAAGGCCAACAACTAGATGGGCATCCATATGACTCACTGAAATTTTCTATGATCTTCAATGGCCATCTGAGTCCGTGAAACTATAGGACTAACTATTCAATCCTTATTGAGAAAACTTTGTTAATAGCTTGAATTGAGTTATATGGGATATGAATGTTCATATCTTTGTGATAATATATGCCACCCAAGCTACATAACCAGTTATGTTAGCTAAAATACACTAAAGTGTAAAAAATCATAGTTTTCTATTAAAGGAAGTCATGATTGTGCCTAGATTCTTCTAGTATGATATACAATTTTTTTTTTTTTTTTTTTTTTTTTTTTGTGATGGAGTCTCACTTTGTTGCCTAATCTGGAGTGCAGTGGCATGATGTCGGCTCACTGCAACCTCCCCCTCCTGAGTTCAAGTGATTCTCATGCCTCAGTCTCCCAAGTAGCTGGGATTACAGGCGCCCACCACTACACCTAGCTAATTTTTCTGAAATTTTAGTAGAGACTGGGTTTCACCATGTTGTCCAGGCTGGTCTTGAACTCCTGACCTCAGATGATCTGCCCACCTTGGCCTCCCAAAGTGCTGGGACTATAGGCATGAGCCACTGCGCCTGGCCGATATATAAATTTTTATATGGCTCCATGATCTTCTCTACATTTAATGACAGAACTGGTGGAGGGGAAGAAAGAGATAGGACTAAGCCAGAGATCGATATACATACCACTATACTTTGACCCCCAAAAAAAGGAGATTGACTGGTAGGGGAATTAATAGTATGCAGAAGAGCAAGGTGAGTCCGGTCACTGTCATTATTCAAAAACAATCTTTCAGGAGAAGAATTTTACAACTGGATTTGGGGCTGTGGGCAGATAAGTCACAGGAATGATTCTATTGTGTATCCTGAAGTCATCCATCCAGCTAGCAGTCACAGCTGCAGGCTGAAAAGACATTGCCCCTAGAGTGGGGAACTGCCAAAGTCTAGCCAGGATATTAGGTCAAGAGAAAAGACCTCAGGCACAGGGGAAGCCAGCTGCAGAATCTTAGAGGTGAGTTAGAGAAATACTGGGCTAAGCTGGGTCAACAAAAATAGACATACGGGAAGGAAGCAACTCAGTGGTACTTTGTCTCAGTTTGGGTTCTCCTAGAAGCAGGCTGTGAGCCTGTGATTTCAGTGCAAGTAGTTTATAGGGAAGGTGAAGGGAATACTGCTAGAGGAGTAGGAAAGTGAGGCAAAGGAGGGAAGGCATTGAACAAAGGGCATAATACCAAGACAGCTACAGTTGTGGGCAACTGAAGCTTAACCCTGCTGGAAAATTCTGGGAGCTTAGGCAGAATTTATCTCAGAGTTAGTCTACCTAGGGGTGAGGGAGCTGGGGTATTTACACTTCAACATCCCTAATGCTTCCAGTCTGCTGTGTGGGTGGTGACTCAGGCCCAGGACCAAGAAAAAACCACTGTCAGAGAAATGAAGGTATTGATAATTGAAAAGTTCATGTCCTTGTCAAACTTGTTTTGAGTCAGCAGACCGAGAGGTTCAGAGAGAACAACTAAAAGGGGGAGGGAAAGGCAAGAGGTGACAACTTATCTGCTGGGAAACACTTCCCACTTCTCCCATGCCCACCACCACCATCAATACTGCAATAGCAGGGCAAGAAGGAGTCTAAAGGGGCAACAGACATTCATGTTAACACTTGTTACTGCAGTTGCAACCTCTTCTAGAATTTTCTACAAGGGCATTGGAAGGTTTCATGAGGTCAGGTGCAATAGCCAGGAGGAAACTGAGATCTGAGCAAAGAGAATATAATTAGGAATAAAGTCAAGGGACCCAGATTGGAACTCAAATACTGCTATTAGCTAGTTCTAATTTGAGGCAATTCATTTTGTACCTCTGTTTTTATTTTCTATGGGAATCATAGAGTATCAGTGTTACTTTCTAAGAGTCTTTTAAGGAAAAATCGTGATAATTTTGGTATACGAAACCCTTTGTAAATTATAGTGCACCATAAAAATGTTTTTAAAATTGTGATTAATTTGCATTGCTGGCTAAAAATAGTGTCAACTCTATTGTCTATACCTATAAACTGGCTTAAAAAGGGATATTTGAATATGAACACATTTTTTTTCCTTGAAACACATTTGTTTGTATAAACATAGCCTAAGATGTAAAATAAAATTTAGGTCACTGATTAAGACCACTAGTGTATAACATTTAGTCTAGAGTCCTACATTAAAATATGGAAAATATGCATGCAATTGACTTAATTGACTTATAGATGAATGAGGAGTGAACAGCCAATTGATTTGAAAAGGGTAACATTTTTCATCGAATGAATCATTGGAAAGATATTTCTAACTTTGGCAAATTTCTTGTTTTATGCATTTCTTATTTTAGGATGAAAAATTTTGAAACCAGTACTTTATCATTTTCTCCTGAGGAAAATTTTGGAGATGACAGTGGACTTGCTGCATATGTGGCTAAAGCGATAGACCCATCTATCAGCTGGGAAGATATCAAATGGCTGAGAAGACTGACATCATTGCCAATTGTTGCAAAGGGCATTTTGAGAGGTTCGTTTATTTCTCTACTTGAATTCATACAGATTTTATGATCCTTTGTGGATATGGTCTTCATATTCTTAAAGGAAAATAACAAGGAAATATTAACATGGAAATTGAGAGAGATATTCCAACTCTCAATTCTCTCTTTTCATGTCAGTGAGTAAATATTTCTTCATTCTTAGGTAATATTCTGAAGTAGAGCTAAACTCTCATGAAGTAGAAAGTTAGCCTTTTCAAAGAATTGGGATGCCATTGCCTTATTTCAGAGCTGTTACTGAATCATGAAGCCTGGCAAGATCTTGGTAGAACATCACGAGTTCATTGCTTTACCTGAAAGCTACAACAGCTGCTCTCGGACCAAAGAGAAACCCCAAGGAGATATTATGACAGACAGACTTGTTTTAAGAGCTTTCCCTCTTTTCCTTGTGTTCCCTCCAGTACAAATGGCTAGGACTAATTTTTGAGTGTGGTCAAACCCACATCACCTCTCTGAAGAGAATGGCTGACTAGTATGGTCAAATGCTCAATTATCAAGCCATGGGTAACAAGAAACTTAACTATTTCCTCCAGCATCCCCATATATTCAGATCCCACAGGGAGGTACCAATGACTATAATAATTTTGGAGTGTAAATGTGTTTACCCACAAAAATGTTTTCTTGCCTTTGAAAACATTTTTTTTTTTTTTTTTAGTGTGGTTATATAGATAACTGCCAAAAACTTTTTTCTTTTTTCTTTTTTTTTAACTGAAATGTTTGAGTAAGTGACTTTGGGATGAGAGTCTGTCCGTTAGTGTATGTCTATTAAATGACTTTGAATCAAAACTTTTTCATAGATTTTACTTGAACGTGTCTGAGTCATGTGGTCTCTATTTATAAAGTTCTACCTACTTTGACTATTTAATTTTATGTCTGAAGAAATGAGCTTATAAAAGTAAAAGAAATAAGCCCAGTGCAACATTTAAGTAGTGGAGATATGTTTAAATCCAGATGTTCTTATTCTGTGCTTAAACAAATTAAAGTAGTTTTTAAAATCGATATATAATAGTTGTACATATGCATAGAGCATATAGTGATGTTTCAATACCTGTAATGTATAGTAATCAGGTAATTAGCATATCCATCATCTCAAACATTATTCTGTACTTCTAAAAATATTGTTCACTGTTTCCTACTGATCATTGTACTAGTTCAAAATTTCTGTGGATTATACTTCAATGAATATGTATTGGTTTGGTTTACAGACACCTTTAAACAATGGTTTCACTTCCTTTACTTGCATCCGTGTTGTCATGCATGATTACTAGTGCTACTTACTGTGGCCGCATTCAACTGTGGGGACTAAATAATATTAACCTGAAGGTTCTGTGCCATTCATTTATGTATTCATTCATCCATTCTCTTATTCACTCACTCATTCATTCCATAAATATCGTAATTACTGTGTGCTAAAATATTTTTATAAAATAAAACAATCTTAGATCCTTGGATGAAAAGACAGTCTATTCTTGTAGGAGACAGATATATAAGCAAGCATTTTGGGTGCAATAAAATGTTATATAGAAATCTGTGCAATGTAAGGGCATGGCTTAAAAAAGAATATGGACAATAATATAAGAGTGAGTTAGAAAACACTTTTCAGAATGAAAGATGATGCTTGAGTTTTGCCATGCAAGCCAATAGACTCTATTTCAGACTGAAGTACTGGCAGAATAAAGCAATTATGCATAACAATTTATAAAACATGTAAGCCATTTAGAGAATATAGGCCTTAAAGTGGCTGAGAACCACTGAAGTGTCTTGATCAGAGAAGCAACTTCATCAAATAAGCATTTTACAGAAATAATGCTTTGCACAATGGACCTAATGGATGGAGGTGGCAAAATTGTGGTCAGGGAAGACATTTAGGAACTGTTGTTGCCCAGAAAAGAGATAATTGTAGAGATGACCTAGAGTAATAGCAGGGAGGGGACTGAGAAGGTATAATTAAATTCGAAAATTAAGACAGTTAATCACAGAGATGGCCCAGGGGATCTGGCTTTAAAACACTAGGGAAGAATAAAATTTTAGTCTTGTTCCATAATTGTTTCGAATAAGGAACAAAGGTGATTTTATTTTTTAACTACCTTTTCAATTTAGGATTTCCAGTGTATATCATTTTCTACAACTTTGTCCCCTAAGATATGATGCAAATCAATTGAATTAGATTTACTATCACATGTTATGTTGAAAAATATTTTGGTTTCTAGAACTTCATTCTGTTATCACTTTAGCTAGGACCACTGCCACTACCATCACCACCACCACCACTACCACAACCTCCATTACCAGGACAACCACCACCACTGCTATCACCATTACCACTCCCATCACCACCATCACCACTCCCATTACCACCATGACCACCACCACCACCATAACCACAACCTCCGTCAACACCACCATTACCGGGAACAACCACCACCACTGCCACCATCACCACCACTACCATAACCACAACTACCATCAACACCACCATTACCAGGACAACCACCACCACTACCACCACCACCAATCCCATTATCACCATGACCACAGCCACCATCAACACCACCGTTACCAGGAACCACCATTCCACCACCACCATTATCACCACCACCACCACCACTACTCCCATCACCACCATGACCACCACCACAACCAGCACCATAACCACAACCACCATCAACACCACCATTACCAAGACAACCACCACCACCTGCACCACCACCACCACTATCACCACTACCACCACTACCACTCCCATCACCACCATGACCACCACTACCACTACCACCATTACCACCACTACCACCATCATCACCACCTCTCTTTTCTTCTCATCCATATGGATTTCTTGCTTGTTTCTAAATGTTTTTGTGACATTTTACACATAGTAGATAGTCCAAATATTTATTTACTGAACTTCTTGATGAAAACTATGAGTCTATCTAATTAGAGAAAGCTAAAAAAAAAAAAGGATAAGTAGAGATGGGACATTTGACATTTAAAGGGAAATAACTTATTTATACATGTACAGTTTACATTGTCTAGTTTTCTGTAACCATTTGGTTCTTTTATTTAACAAACAAGAATCATCTCTATGACAACAATTGCACCAAGTAACACATATGCTCAATTTGGATCAGAAGGGAGCAGTGGCAGGACCAGTTCTGGGAAATCCAATTTTCTCCATTTCACAGGTCCTCATCCAGAAATCACATGGGTTGACTAAGAGTCACCCATCCTTTCATTTTCCTTTTTCAGAAAAGTGCAGATTATATTTGCAGGAACATGAAGCCATGAGCAACTGTGAAGATCTAGACCAAACATCTGACTGTCCCACCATTTTAAGAATTATATTTTAATGAATGCAAATTGGAATGGAAGATGTAATCTCTTACTGTGTGTGGTTTAACTGACCTTAGAGAATGTCAACGCAAGCTCCTAACATGTACTTGAGACAGGATTTGGTCTTTGTCAGAACTCACACTAGCAAACAAATGGCTTTTTTGAGCAAAAGCATAGTGCTTTTTAGAGTTTTTTTCTTTTTCTTTTAATTTTTTTTGAATTAGGCTGTCTCACTTCCATTGTGGTTTTGTGTTTCTGAGAAACTTTTCTCTAGTCAGCTCTTCTTATACAGGCATACCTCAGAGACATTGTGGATTCAGTTCCAGACCACCACGGTAAAACAAGTCACATAAATTTTTTGTCTTCCCAGTGCCTATGAAAGTTATGTTTTTGCTATACTGTAATCTATTTTGTGCAATAGCGTTATGCCTAAAAAACAATGTATATACCTTACTTAAAAAATAAGTTACTCCTAAAAAATGCTAATCATCATCTGAGCCTTCAGCAAGTTGTAGTCTTTTTGCTGGTGGAGGGTCTTTTCTGGGTGTCGATGGCTACTGACTGAACAGGGTGGGGGTTGCTGAAGGTTTAGGGTGGCTGTGGTGACTTCTTAAAATAAGTCAAGGAAGTTTGATGCATTGATTAACTTTTACTTTTAGGAAAGATTTCTCCGTATCATGAGAAGCTATTTGATAGCATTTTACCCACAGTACAACTTTTTCAACATTGGAGTCAGTCCTCTCAAACTGCCGCTGCTTTATATGTGAAGTTTATGTAATATTCTAAATCCTTTGTTATTTCAGCAATGTTCACAGCATCTTCACCAGGAGTTGATTCCATCCCAAGAAACCACTTTCTTTGCTCATCGATAAGAAGAAACTCTTCATTCATTTAAGTTTTATCACATGATTGCAGCAATTTAGTCACAGCTTCAGGCTCCACATCTAATTCGGTTCTGTTACTGTTTCTGCCACATCAGCAGTGACTTTCTTCACCGTAGTCTTGAGCTCCTCAAAGTCATCCATGAGGGCTGGAATCAACATCGTCCAAATTCCTGTTAATGTTGATATTTTGACCTCCTCCCACAAATCACAAATGTTCTTAATGGCATCTAGGATGATGAATCCTTTCCAAAAAGTTTTCAATTAATGTTGCTCAGATTCATCAGAGGAATCATTAACTATAGTATCTATAATCTTATGAAATATATTTCTTAACTAATAAGACTTGAAAGTCAAAATTACTCCTTGATCCATGGGCTATGGAGTGGAGGTTGTGTTAACAGGCATAAAAACATTAATCTTTTTGTGTTTTTCCACCAGAGCTCATGAGTCACTAGGTGCATTGTCAGTGAGCAGTGATATTTTGAAAGAAATCTTTTTTTTTTTTCTGAGCAGCAGGTCTCGACAGTGGGTTTAACATATTTAGTTAACCATGCTGTAAACAGATGTGCAGTCATCCAGACTTTGTTGTTTTATTTATAGAGCACAGGCAGAGTAGATTTGGTAAAATTTTTGGATTATACTTTGAAGCCATGCATTGACTTCTCCTCTCTAGCTATGAAAGTCCTAGATGGCATCTTCTTCCAGTATGAGGAAGGCTTGTTTGGAAGAAGATACCATACAGCCTGTTTCATCCACATTGAAAATATATTGTTCAACGTAGCCATCTCCATCAATTTTCCTAGCTAGATCTCCTGGATAACTTGCTGCAGCTTTTCCATCAGCACTCAGCTGCTTCATCTTGCACTTTTATGTTATGGAGATGGCTCCTTTCTTTAAACCTCAGAAATCAACCTCTGCTGGCTTCAAACTTTTTTTCTGCAGGTTCCTCACCTCTCACAGTCTTTATAGAATTGAAGAGAGTTAGGGTGTTGCTCTGGATTAGGCTTTGGTTTAAGGGAGTGTGGTGGCTGGTTTGATCATCTATCCGGACCACTCAAACTTTCTCCCTATTAGCAATAAGGCTGCTTTGCTTTCTTATCATTCCTGTGTTCATTAGCATAGTAGCTTTAATTTCCTTTAAGAACTTTTGCTTTGCATTCACAACTTAGCTGTTTGGCACAAGGAGCCTAGCTTTTGTCCTGTCTTGGCCTTTCACATTCCTTTCTCAGTAAGCTTAATAATTTCTGGTTTTTAATTTAAAGTGAGAGGTATGTGACTCTTCCTTGAGCACTTAGAAGCCATTGTAGAGTTATTAATTGGCCTGATTTCAATATTGTTGCTTCTCAGGGAATAGCGAGGCCTGGGGACAGGGAGAGAGATGGGCGAATGGCCAGTGAGTGGAGCAGTCAGAACACACATATTTATTGAGTTCCACATTTTAAAGGCGATGGTTCATGGTACTCCCAAACAATTACAATAGTAACATCAAAGATCACTAATCACAGATCACTGCAACAGATGTAACAATAATGAAAAAGTGTGAAATAGGGTGAGAATGACCAAACTGTGACACAGGGATACAAAGCAAGCACATGCTGTTAGAAAAATAGTGCTGGTACACTTGCTTGTTGCAGGGTTGCCACAATGCCACTAGAGCATTGTATATACCTTAATTAAAAATACCTTACTCCTAAAAAGTGCTAATTATTATCTGAGCCTTCAGTGAGTTGTCGTCTTTTTGCTGGTGGAGGGTCTTTCCTAGATGTTGATGGCTGCTAACTGATCAGGGTGGTGATTTTCAATTTCTAGAAAACTTAGTAGCTGCAAATTGCTATAAAGCAAAGTGCAATAAAACAAGGTATGCCTGTATACATTGTTCAAGATACTCTAAAAAAATTCATTTAATGTTCCTGGATTGTGTTTAAAATTGCTGTCATGTGTCTGGGATTTAGTTACTACTCTCCTCTAAGTCAGAATAGATTCCTAGACCAAAAGCTCCAAGAGTTTGAAGGCTGAGCTCAGATCTTGAGTACTTACATTTCATTTTTATATTTTAAATTAAATACGGAAATAAAATATTAGTAAGATAGCAAACAGTGCCACTGCCCATTGATGACTGTGTTTCTCAATCAATGTACTTAATGGCAAATTCACAAATACGGAATGCCACACTCTTAAGTTCTAAGAATTAATAAAAATATCCAAGATTCGCGAACATTTTGCTAAGTGGGAATATTTTGGCCCTTTCATTAAGGCAAAATTGCTTTTCTCTCTGTGTTAAAATAAAACGTAAAACTGTGGACCAGACTGCATAAGCAGCTAATAAAAGGGACTTATGTCTGGTTATAAATTATCCTTATTGTCTTTGCTTCTCTAGAAATTCACAGTCCTATCCTCTGAGCAAATCATTCTGTCATTTCTCCCTATATTCCCAATACTACCTGCAGAATATAAAAAACCACTTGAAATGATGGCAGATAACAGACTGTTACTTAAGAAACATTTAATTCAAATGGGAGGCACTTTATCATTGTAATCCCAACTAGGATGAAACTGTTATAAACACAACTCAAATAGAGTTGCCAAATGCATCCTGCAAATAAATCTTTCTCCACCTACTCATCGTCTTAGTTTATACTCCCTGCACCATCAGAGGAAAAGAGTAATAATAGTTAATATTTATCTGAGTGTTCGACATGTGTCGGGCACTTTCTAAACACACATTCAACTCATTAAATCCACAAGCTCATCATATATGGGTCGCTATCCTCATTTTGTGGCTTAGGACCATAATGCACAGAGAAGTTAAGTAACTTGCCACTTACACAGCAAGCAAGCAGCAGATGTGGGATTTAAGTCCAGGTGGTCCGATGACTTAGTCTAAACAGTGAATCACTTCTTCCTCCTGTACAGGATCTGTTTACTGGTAATATTTGACTTCTCATAATGCAGGTTGTAGCTACATGGTGGCAGACATAGGAATATAAACTGGAGAACTATACACATGCTCAATTATGAGGTTTGAAAAAATACCATTGTCTATGTTTTTTAAGTGTTTTTTTTTTTTTTTTACATTTGACTTGAAGTTTAGTATCATGTACATAACTAGATAACCAGAGCAAACTATAGCAATTCAGAATGTAATTTTACACTGTTTACTAAGGTTATTTATGACTACACCTAGGTTTTAAAAATAAATACCATGCTATGTCTATTAGGATAGGTAAACTTATGGGAACATTGAAGGTGAGCTGTGCAATACGGCAGCCACTAGCCGCATGTGGCTATATAAGTTAATTAAAATGAAATAAAGGCAAAATTCCAGTTTCTTAGTCACACTGCCGCATTTCAGTTGGTCAGTGTCTACATGACTAGTGGTACTGTATGATGGAAGTGCACAGATCTAGAACATTTTTATTATCACAGAAAGTTCTATGGTAGTTCATTGAGGCCCTATCTTTAGGGAATCATTTATGAAATATGTCTGAGATGAAAATGTATTGGGCTTCTGGTTTCAAATGATGGCCTGAGTACATATGAATCCTCTCATTAAAGCCAAGACCCCATTGAAATTAAAGTACAGAAATGCAAATATGTATACACTAATGACAGCAAAGCAAAGGAGGATGAGGGACAGAAACAGCAGAGAAATTTTAGGAAACTTTTGAAAGCATGTTGATAGCAGGAAAACATACAGAAAACTGTACCTTGAGATAGGCTTTCAGGAAATCCTAGAGGACGTAGGGGTTGATTATGTAATAGAATGCTTGAGAGGCTATAGGTATATAGTCTGCAAGGATGGCAGAGAGGGTAGTGAAGACTAAATGCAAGGGGACTGACTGAAGATCAATATAGGAAGCGATCATGCCTGCCAGCAATCCTGCTCCCAGTCTACTTCTTATGCAACAATGGACACTTGGCACTGACTTCTCAATAATAAAGTAGCTGATCCTTTCTAAAGAAATGAATGAATGACTGGGATGAAATATAGGTGGGTGACATTTCCAATATGACATGATGCTGTCCTCATTCTGACACTTGAGGAACTCACAGTCTAATTGCCTCTTAGTTGACATTCCCTGCGTTTTCTTACATAGAGTTCCAAGAAAGAATTTCCACTCCAGCCAAGGACTTGGCAAGAATGAAACTAATTTACAAAACAGGGCAGTTCCTCAATCTTTCTTCCTTAAATACAAATGGAAAATTTAGCATCACTAGGCATATCAGAAACACCAAAACATAAAAAATCAAGATGAATCTATAGAAAAGCTTATCCCAGGAAAAAGAGATGAAACAAGAAAAGGAACTTTAAAACATCCAAATGAGACACTCAAAAAAGTTGAAAATATATATATAAATAGGAAGAGTCTGCCATGAAAAGAAAATTAGAGCATAAAGAAGAGTTCCCAATGATTAGAAAAATGACTTCTGATTTTTTTTTAAAAAAGGGAAAATTGAATATAAAAAAGAACTCTCAAAGATTAAAAACATGATTGCTGAAATGACTGAAAGGCTGAGCAATAAAGTCAATGACATTTCCCAAAGGGTAAAACAACAATGAGAACAATAAGATAAATAGAAAGAAAAACGTATTACATGAATGTACATGAAGACCACTTTAAAATGTACAATATCCAACTGATAGGAGTTTCAGGTAGAAAAGTAAAAGAAAGAGGCCTAGAGGAATTTATTAAAGACCAACAATTTCTGAATGCTGTTGTTGTAAGTCATTAGAGTGAGAAAACAAATCACAACTTCTCACGTTCCTTATGAAATTTCAGAAAAATAATGTGTATAGATAAACTAAACATAAAACTGTTTACATATAAAATAATTCAAACTGGCATCAGTCCTTGCATCAGCAATGGGTACTAGAAGACAATGGACTGATGTCTTTAAGGTTCTGAGGAAAATGGTTTTTCCACCTAAATTATTATACCCAATCTAATTGTCATTCACACACAAGAGAAGCTATTTAGGTGGTCTGTAAGTTTACCTCCCTTGGGTCCTTTTTAAGAAAGTTACAAAGGAATCTACTACAAACAAATGAGAATATAAACCAAATGAGGGCATACTCAGACAGCAAGATATTCAACTCAGAGCGAATAAGAGCAAATTCAAAGCTGAAGGCAGACATCATGTCTTGTGAGTAACCACAACAGAATGGATCAGGAAGGCAGAGGGCTCCAGGGGGAGAATAAAGTGACCTAATAGGTCAGATCAAATAATTGAAATTTTGAAGAACTTGATAATATTCTGAAGTCTGACAGTAAATGGAAAAAAGAAAAGAAAGGCAATTAGAAATCTAATCTAATCCTAATCACCTCCCAAAGACCCCATCTCCAAGTGCCATCACGTTGGTGATAAGGGCTTCAACATGTGAATTTTGAGAGGATTTAAATATTTAGTCTATAACATATAGGCTTAACAGTTTCCTATACCTATAATTTTAGAAGAAAAATATCACTATCATCATTTGAAAAAAGTAAGAATAGTTGAAAAATAGCCTTGTATAACACAAAGTTTGGAAAATGATAGCATATAATTTAAAAAATAATTATCTTATCTTTTAAAATAGTTCTTAGTCAAGTCTGCTCATTATCTCCATTGCTGAATTTGTACAGATTACCAATGACCTATATTCATTTGCTTAAATTTCCAAGGCCTGATTTTTACTACACTCTTGAACCGATTGGTTTTGCTTAGTATTGCATTTTGAATGTTAAACCTGAGAACCAGTGTTGTTTTCATGATTCTTTTAGCAAATGGTTTGTTACTAGGACATGCTAAAAATAATAGTTTAGAATATAAAATATGTTTTTAAATGTTGCAAATAGATTTAAGAGAACAGTAATCTATTTTAAACTGAACTTTCAGAAATTAATATATTTTAAAATATGATTAGAGATTTAATGTTACATTTTTTATATCTTTCTTTCTTTTTTGTTTTTGAGATGGAGTCTTTATCTGTCTTCCAGGCTGGAGTGCAGTGGTGTGATCTTGGCTCACTGCAACTTCCGCCTCCCAGGTTCAAACGATTCTCCTGCCTCAGACTCCTGAGTAGCTGGGACTACAGGCACCTGCCACCAAGCCTGGTTAATTTTTTTTTTGTTTGTATTTTTAGTAGAGATAGGGTTTCACCATGTTGGTCAGGCTGGTCTTGAATTCCTGACCTCGTGATCCACCCGCCTTGGCCTCCCACAGTGCTGTGATTACAGGTATGAGCCACCGTGCCTGGCCAATTTTTTATACATTTCAATGAGCAAACATATATTTAATTATAGAACAATATTACTTAAAATAGTTACTAAAGCTATTATGACTTAGTATTAAAGATTGTTTTTTGAAATAGGTTTGTCCACTGTCTGTTACATTAACAGTGTTTGCCATTTTTATGTGCTTTTTTGCTATCCAAATTGTTGAGGAATAATTTTGCTAAATGATAAAGTGGTATAATCTTATTTATTAAAAATACTTAGCAAGACTACACCCTTATAAAGATAAATACGTTTTATGTCAATGTATTATCTATTGATACTTTTATGTATTTTACAATTAAATTGCCGTCAGTGGTAACATTTTGTTGTTGTTGTTGGCCTAGAAAACTACCACTACTATTCTAGCGCTAACCCTAGGGTACACTTTTATGCTAAGATTATTGATCCAGGTATGCAGGTGGGAGTCAGCTTCCATTTGACTGGAATGTGGAGGCCTCTAAACCCAAGCCGCATGTTAAGTTACAGTTTCCTTAAGATGCTTGTTTTACTCTCTCCAGGTGATGATGCCAGGGAGGCTGTTAAACATGGCTTGAATGGGATCTTGGTGTCGAATCATGGGGCTCGACAACTCGATGGGGTGCCAGCCACTGTGAGTTTTGGCAAACGCTGCAATTTCCTTTTGGAGTTCCCATTTCCATCACTGTGTTACTATCTCTATGTCTGCCTCCTCTTTGTGTGTAGTTTGTGTGATCAGTCAAGGTGAAATACGTGCAAATATGTGAGATCTTGGATTTTAAGTTTAGTGGCACATAACTACCCAAATTAACAAATATATTTATGTTTAATTAGCTCAGTGCATTTATTTGTAACCTATGAAAGTCTCTGTTAAATAATAAAGACATTTGTGGGCAAGGATTATTCTGGAATTCACAGATACACCAATAAGTACGTAAACGAATGTGAAAGAAAGGATTACGCCATGAATGTCCATAGACATGAACTAGCAGAGAATTGTGGGAATTCAAAGGCTGTGGTAGAATCTGAGATCATTGGTACAACTGAGACAAGAAATCAGGAGGAGGGACATATTGGAATTTCCTGTGGGGTGGCGGTTGAAAAGCTGCAGAGAAACGGTGACGAGTTGGGAAAAGGAGAAAAAAAGCTTAGGCCCAGGCAAGGGGAAGTGAGCTGTAAATAGGCTACTCGCTGGGTTGTGAACCACCTTGGCTGCATATTGGAATCATCTGGGAACTTTAAAGACTCCTGATCTCCTCCCCAGGTCTATTTATCAGAATCTCTGGTTGGGGCTTGGGAGTGTATAGGCGCTAGTATTTTTTAAAAGATATCAGGAGATTCCAACGTGCATCTTTGGTTTTTATGCACTGGAGTAGGCAAATCAGAGTCCAAAATCTAGGTATAAAAGTGAATCAAACTGGCCTGAAAGGTGTGGGACTGAGTGGAACTGTATTGAAGAGCAGTTAGAACCTGAAGATCCTAAAACCATGAAAACCAACAGACACTTAGAGCAGATTTTAAGATCAGGGACTGGGAGTCCAGAAATGGATGCAAAGCCATGGAGATGGACACATTTCCTGGGGTGGATTTTATGGATCCGTGATCCAGAATGGGGGCCAGGAGCCATTGGTGGGGTGCTATCAAGCGGATTCCCTTACGTGCTGTCCACTTGTGGGGATTTGGCCAAGCCTCTTGTAGATGGGGCAATGATGTTGCAGATACTTTTTGCTTCTGCTCTGGCCCCATGTGGCCCCCTCTTTGCAGTGTGATAAGCCTAAGTGTAAAATGGCAAAGAGTGAGATGTGCTCAGGAATACTAAATAATCCATCTTGTTTGCAGTGTCTGATGCTGTAACCGCCCAACCGGCTCTCCTTGTCCACCGTATAGACAGAGCCAATTTATCAAGACAGGGGAATTGCAATAGAGGAAGAGTTTAATTCATGCAGAGCCAGCTGTACTGGGAGCCTGGAGTTTTATTATTACTAAGATCAGTCTCTCTGAAAACCTGAGGTTCCGGGTTTCTAAGGATAATTTGGTGGGGAGGGAGTCGGAAAGTGGGGAGTGCTGATTGGTCAGGTCGGAGATAAAATCACAGACAGTCGAATTGTCCTTTTGCTCTGAGTCAGTTCTTCGTTGGAGGCCACAACACCAGATGAGCCAGTTTATCAGTCTGGGTGGTGCCAACTGATCCAGGTACAGGGTCTGCAAAATATCTCAGGCATTGATTTTCGGTTTTACAATGGTGATGCTATCCCCAGGAGCAATTTGGGGAGGTTCAGAATCTTGCAGCCTACAGCTGCATGACTCCTAAACCATAATTTCTATTCTTGTGACTAATTTGTTAGTCCTGCAAAGGCAGCCTAGTCACCAGGCAGGCAGGGAGTTTGCTTTGGGAAAGGGCTGTTACCATCTTTGTTTCAAAATTAAAGTATGAACTAAGTTTCTCCCAAAGTTAGTTTGGCCTACACTCAGGAATGAACAAGGAAAGCTTGGCAGTTAGAATCAAGATGGAATCAGTTAGGTGAGGTCTCTTTCACTGACATAATTTTCTCAGTTATAAGTTTTGCAAAGGCGGTTTCAGGGGGAGTGGGAGAGTTCTGGGAAATACATCTGCCTGGATAGATAAGGAAGGAGATCCTTGACTATTATGAGTCATTGGGTGTGCACTAGAAGAGCCTTGGCTTAGCAGCAATGAGTCTTATAAAGTGGATTTTGTCATGACAAGAAGCAGAAAGGCCAATGAGGTGGCCTTTACAATTACCATAGCCAAGGAAAGAGAGAAGGAGGGCCTGAACTGCAGAGGGACAGAGGGAATTGCTTTCTGCTCCCTACCTTGGTTTCCTCATCTTTTAAAATTTAAACCTTTAAACTGTAATGTTTTATAATGTGATTTACATAGGCAAAGTAACTAGCATCATATAACAAAACTTTATATATCTAAATATATTTACTAAATATATATATATATATATTTCCTATCTATCTATCTATCTATCTATCTATCTATCTATCTATCTATCTATCTATCTATCTATCTATCTATATTTACTAGGTAATGTGGGTCAACTTTCCAGACTACCACCTCTCTCAGAACTGGATTCTTATATAAATATTTTCCCTTTTATCAGAACCCTTCAGTGGTAGTTATTATATAGATTGTTGGAATTGAGATGACCATTTGAATTTATCCACACAACCAGAAGAAGAGTAGAACAAATACTTTAGTCAACTAGTAGTGGTCTGTTGTTTCATTGAACTAGCAGGTTGATTTAGTGACATTCATAGACCAATTGTGTGGCTGTGATGGCGGAGTAAATGATGGCAGGGAATATTGGGTGTGCATATTGCACTGAGTTTTTCCTAAAGCACTAATGGTAGGAACCAAGCAAGTCTTTGTACATTGTAGGATTATACAGTCAAGTGGTGGCTCACGCCTGTAATCCCAGCACTTTGGGAGCCCAAGGCAAGGGGATCACTCGAGGCTAGGATTTCAAGAGCAGCCTGGCCAATGTGTGAAACCCCGTCTCTACTAAAAATGCAAAAATTAGCTGGGCATGGTGGTGTACACCTGTAATCCCAGCTGCTTGAGAGGCTGAGGCAGGAGAATTGCTTGAACCAGGGAGGTGGAGGTTTCAGTGAGCCAAGATCCATGCCACTGCACTCAAACCTGGGCGACAGAGTGAGGCTCTGTCTCAAAAAACAAAACAAACACACAAAAGATGAAAAGTAATGAAACCGGAAGTTGTCAGCTCTTTGCAACTCAGTTTTGCTCCCAGAGACACACCATTTTAGGTGATATTAAATGTTGGCTGCAGGTAAACAGAGGTGGAAAGTGAAGACCTCCTCCTTGTAGGGTGGAGAGGTTGGTCACAGCAGAAGGCTTTTTCTCAGATTTATGACTCACCTGTGTATGGATATGCAGACTTAGTGGGTGGGCCAAATTGTTTTCTAAAAATAAAATATAAATCTACTGAAATAAAATCTAACTAGATTTTAAGGGAAAAATAGCCAAATGGTGTTGCTTGTTTCCCTCTCACTGAGAGAATATGGACATATCTAGAAGGGTCTTTGAGTTGTGTTCCCTGAGACTGTTTTTTAAAAAACAATAACTGAACCTAAGACCTGGAACTATAAAAATTCTGGAAGATAACATTGGAAAAACCCTTCTAGACACTGGCTTAGGGAAGGATTTCATGACCAAGAACCCAAAAGCAAATGCAATAAAAACAAAGAGAAGTAGCTGGGAGTTAATTAAACTAAAGAGCTTTTTGCACAGCAAAATGAACAGTCAGCAGAGTAAACAGACAATCCACGGAATAGGAGAAAATCTTCACAATCTATACATCAGATAAAAAACTAATATACAGAATCTACAATGAACTCGAACAAATAAGAAAAAACAAACAATTTGATCAACAAGTGGCTAAGAACATGAATAGACAATTCTCAAAAGAAGATATACAAATGGCCAACAAACATAGGAAAAAATGCTCAACATGACTAATGATCAGGGAAATGCAAATCAAAACCACAATGCGATACCACCTTACTCCTGCAAGAATGACCATAATCAGAAAATCAAAAAACAGTAGATGTTGGTGTGGATGCAGTGATTAGAGAATACTTCTACACTGCTGGTGGGAATGTAAACTAGTACAGACACTATGGAAAACCACGCGGAGATTCCTTAAAGAACTAAAAGTAGAGCTACCATTTGATCCAGCAATCCCACTACTGGATATCTACCCAGAGGAAAATAAGTCATTATTCGAAAAAGATACTTGCGCAGGCCTGTTTATAGAAGCACAATTCACAATTGCAAAATCGTGGAACCAACCCACATGCCCATCAATCAATGACTGGACAAAGAAACCGTGGTACATATATATGATGGAATACTACTCAGTCATAAAAGGAATGAATTAACAGCATTTGCAGTGACCTGGATGACATTGGAGACTATTATTCTAAGTGAAGTAACTCAGGAATGGAAAACATCGTATGTTCTCACTGATATGTGGGAGCTAAGCTATGAGGTCGCAAAGGCATAAGAATGATATAATGGACATTGGGGACTTGGGGGAAAGAGTGGGGGAGTGGGCAAGGGATAAAAGACAACAAATATGGTGCAGTGTATACTGCTCAGGTGATGGATGCACCAAAATCTCAAAAATCACTATTAAAGAACTTACTCATGTAACCAAATACCACCTGTACCCCAATAACTTATGGAAAACAAAATAAAAAATTAAAATTAAAAACAAAACAAACAAAAACCAATAACCAGCTTGGTGCGGTGGCTCATGCCTGTAATCCCGGCACTTTGGGTGGCCGAGGTGGGCAGATCACCTGAGGTCAGGAGTTTGAGACAAGTCTGGCCAACATGGTGAAACTCTGCTTCTACTAAAAATACAAAAATTAGCCAGGTGTGGTAGCGGGCACCTGTAATCCCAGCTACTTGGGAGGCTGAGGCAGGAGAATTACTTGAACCTGGGAGACGGGGGTTGCAGTGAGCCAAGATTGCACCATTGTACTTACTCCAGCCTGGGCAGCAAGAGCAAGACTCCATCTCGAAAACAAAACAAAACAAACCATAACCCTCTTCTTTGCATGTCATATACATAAGAGGGATGCTTGCTTGAGTTTTGCCTCACACTTTAGAGCAAATTTGAGGCTCATAATGATGAGAGAAATGTGAGAAAGGATTCGGTGTATGGCACAGTACAAAGTTCTCTCAGTGTGTGGGTTTTGCGGTGAGTGACAAAAGGCTTGGAGGAGGCTGTGGTGTCCAGGTCTCAGTACTTGCACAGAAGAACTTGCTGTACTGCAGATTTTGTTATGTCATAAGTCAGAGCCACGGAGGCAGCATGATGTCATGGGAAGAGCACTGAAATGGAGTCTTGTCTCACCTTTCTTAGGGGATAAGAGCTAGGTGAGTAAGTCACTGAGACTTTTAGCCCAAACATCTTCACAGTATTGCGTTACTTACAAAAAGAAAGTGGACAACAATATGAATTCTACATTTCTGCTAGGTTGGTGCAAAAGTCATTTCACCATTACTTTTAATGGCAAAAACTGCAATTACTTTTGCACCAGGCTAATAGAAATCACAGAATTTGCTTATATGGAGAAATACTTATTATCACTAGGAGTCCTAGAACAGTAATTTAACTTCAGTTCATCTTAATATGTTGCTTCTGAGAAGAGTTGTCAGGCCTCTGCTACACCCCAGAAAAACTAAAAAATAAGATCGTATTAAAAATACACTTGTCACCTCATGGTTATAATGTGATCCAGATTGGCTTTGAAGTAATTAGAGAATAACAGGATGGAATACAATTGAGTTCTAAAATACATAGCATTAGATCTTCTCAAATTAAGATTCTCTGGAATATTTGAATCCTAAGAGCATTTTCTTTTCAATTTTGCATTTTCATTTTGATGCTATCTGGACACAAACTACTTCAAGCTTAGAAATATGACTTTCTTTCACAGTGAAAGTTATCAACAGCAAAACATTTTTATAGAATAAGCATTTGGGTTGTTAAGTTCTTGGGGATGTTCTGTGAAGTACTACAAGGGATTTAAATTTTCTTCTAAACAGTCCATGCAATTCTATCTTGGAGAAACATTTAATGTATCAGCTGGCTTTTGCTGCATAACCAGTCACTCTGAAACTTACTGGATAAATCACCATCATCATTACTACAATCTACAATTTTGTGGGTTGGCAATTTGTGTTGAGATCTGCTGAGTGTTTCTCTGGTCTTGGCTGGACTCAGTCACATGTGTCCGTGGCCAGCTACTAGGCCTACTAGGAGGCTGTCATAGGATGAGCTCTGCAGGGATGGCTCTGCATTGTCTCACATCTTCCAGCATTCTCATGAAGTGGCAGGTCTCCTAGAGAGTGAGTGTAAGCATGCAAGGCCTCCTGAGATCTAGGCTTGGAATGGGCATCCTGTCACTTCTCATATTCCACTGGTGAAAGTAAATCACAAGTTCAATTCGGATCTAAGGTGTGGGGGAACAGAACCCTCCTTCCTTTCCCTCTCTCCCATAATGTTGCAAGGAAATGAAGAAGAGGAAATCATTGTAGCCATTTTTGCAGTTGCAAACAATCAGCAAAATGTATACAGACCAGTGATTTTGTAAGTGTGCTTAGGTTATGGGCAGTGACTTGGACTCTGTCTCCTTTGCGTTTAACTAAGCACCTCTGGTTCCATCTGCTTTTATTTACTTTAAACTATTTTGATTTGAACAAAGGTTTCCATACCTAAAATGTCAGAAATCGAGAGTATAACAATGGATGCAATAGAGGATGGAAAGGTGAGAGCTCCTTGCCGGTAGAAGTTGTGTTTGGGGGAGGGGTTGGGGAAGTAAGTTGTGCAGGGAGCATTCTGGAAGAGTGTGACTCGAACACAAATGAGAAAGAGGATTCTCTTTGCGAGTCAGATCCCTGTGGGTTTCTTTCTACATCCCCTACTCTGCCTGACATTAGTGCCTTAAATATACCAGGTCCTTTATAAAGTGTTTGATAAAACAGCGAATAGAGGGACGAATGAGTAACAGTATACAGGGATCTTACCATATTTTCCTGGAGATTAACTCCAGTGGAGTTAAGCCCACAATTAGTTGCCCGAAGAAGCACTAAGGAAAAAGCTAAAATGAATGATCTCACAGATGTATAGAAAGCTGAAAAGAGGGAAACATAAACAGGGCCATAACATAGTGAGTCTGTCTACTGTATTTATTTATCTAATCTGTTTGATCAGAATTATTTTGTGTAATATACACCTAGTAAAACTGCAGCTATTGAAAGAAAAAGGGGAGGATTGAAATGCCTAGCAATAGATGGAACATTGTTGTTCACAGACACATGAAACACCAATCTGGGCTCTGTTTTTTAACCCAGGATTCGCATTTTTAAGTATCTTTATTAGTTTACTTTTAGGCCAGGGTAGGCATTGGAAATTACCTAAACACACTTGATTTGACTGACTTTGAAAATGTGTATTGAACCCAAGCTAGCTAATATTTTTCTTTGGTTCTGGTTTCAAATGGGGAAATATGCTTAATTATAGCTTGCATCATCGCTTGGAAATTGTAGCATTTATATGTTGATGTAACTTGCCTGAATGCAAAAAGAGGACTATGTATAGGAAAAGGGACATATGTAAATAGATCCAAAGCATGTTTGGCGAGGCTGAAAAGCCAAAAGGAAAAGAGGAAAATCACATTACGTGCCAAACATTTAGGGGCCACATGCCAAGAGTTACCTTCACTTCCTTCCAATCTGTAGCCCTATTTGGTCTTCAGCCTCATATATAAAACTCTCTTTAAGTTTAGCCTCTAAAATTTTAGGGTAGAAATGGGATAACCTTTGAGTGATTTCAGCACAATTATTTCTGGAAAAGGTGGACTTGAGTGTATGGCAGCTTCTTCAGCATACATTTAAAATAGGAACTATACTAATTTAGATTTTTACATTTTGGGATGAATGTGGGTGATTTCTACAGATTTCAATCTCTAGCTCACCTTGTAAATTGTTTTCATTCTCAAATGCAGATTCACATTAAAGTAGCCGATTGTATTAGTTAGCTACTGCCATGTGACACTATAAAATGAACAATCCCAAACTCAGTGATTTAAATCAGCAATCACTTATTTCCATGAAAGTTTGTGTTGACTAGTGTCTACCGATCTAGGCTTGGTACTAGCTAGGTGGCTGGTATCCAGTTGTCAGCTCCAGCTGGGCTTGGCTGTGCTGGCTCTGCTTCCTGAATATTTATCCTGGGGCCAAAGATGAGGGGGAAATAATACCTGGTGGATGGTCTTCTCATGGCAAATGACAAGGTGCAAAAAAGTAAGTGGGAATACATGAGGTTGCTTAAGGCCTATGCTCAGAAATGACATTCTGCCAGCTCTGCTCACATGTTATCGGCCAAAGTGGCCAAGGCTAAAGCGCAGGCAAGTGCATTTTGATGCCAACCTATGTCCATCATCACCAATTGCCAATCAAGACCAAGATCTTCATGGTGCAAGTGGTCATATTCCTTAAAAGCAAGAAAAATGTTTTCACAGATTGTTCTTTAATATACAGCTGGATGCAAAATATGTTGGATGACAAAATAAGAGACTAAGTTGTTTTATTATTAGTTGCGTTTGCATTTTATACACCGCTTGCACTATTATCTGAGCATGAATTTTAACAATTGACTTGCAATGAATAATTTATGTCAATAAAATACTTCATTTACTTTTATACATTTTATAATCCCAGCACTTTGGGAGGCTGAGGCAGGCAGATCACTTGAGGTCAGGAGTTCGAGATCAGTCTGGCCAACATGATGAAACCCCATCTCTACTAAAAATACAAAAATTAGCCAGGCACGGTGGTGGGCACCTGTATTTCTAGCTACTTGGGAGACTGAGGCAGGAGAATCACTTGAACTCTCAATATGGAGGCTGCAGTGAGCCGAGATCATGAAACTGCACTCCAGCCTGGGTGACAGAGCAAGACCCTGTCTCAAAAATGAACAAAAAAAAGTTATGGAAGATCAAGTGTTTTATGTTTATAATTTTTTGATGACAATCTTTGAATATAAGAAACAGAAAAAAAGAAAACCTTGCACTTTAAAATAAAAATAAGCTACTCATTTCCAAATTTAGTTGGTGTTTTAGTTACTAGCATTTGTACCTCTCTTCTTTCAGGAGGAAATAATTTTACCGTTGACCCCAAACCTACTTGGCTTCTTTCACTCTAAGCCCTAGCTGGATGTGTCCGTGGTTTTTGGAGGTGGAGTTGAATAACAATTCAGTGTTAATAGAGTGACATTATTGAACTTTTCTTTCCCCAGATTGATGTTCTGCCAGAAATTGTGGAGGCCGTGGAAGGGAAGGTGGAAGTCTTCCTGGACGGGGGTGTGCGGAAAGGCACTGATGTTCTAAAAGCTCTGGCTCTTGGCGCCAAGGCTGTGTTTGTGGGGAGACCAATCATTTGGGGCTTAGCTTTCCAGGTAATTGGACAAAGAAATAAATATATAAAATAGACAATTTGACAGTAAAACAAATGAATAAAACAAGTCAGACTGATTTACACAATAGTTCTGTATTTTTTCACTCGGTTAGGGGGAGAAAGGTGTTCAAGATGTCCTTGAGATACTAAAGGAAGAATTCCGGTTGGCCATGGCTTTGAGTGGTAAGACTCATTCTTGTTTACAATTTTCTTTTCTTTTATGATCTGTAAGTCAGGGTCCTTGGTGGAGAGAAGTGAATTTGAAAGAGAAGAGTGTGGGATCATTGAGTATATTAAATTTGACGTTGACTCCATATCTACAGTTTTGAGGAGCTCTGCATGTGCATAGTCTCTAGTAATTACTTAACCTCTATATTTCACAGCTTTATTAGGAATATTTTGGTGAGTACGACTACTTAAAGGTGGTTGCAACATCATACTCTTCCTCATCTCATAACACATGAACACATACATCTACCTGGATAGTCAACAGCTCCCTTTGGATATCTAAGTGGCATCCCAAACTCTTACCTGTCCAAAACTAAGCTGCTAACATTCCACATTAAACCTGCTCCACCTGCAGTTTCTCCATCAGTTCATGTTAATCCCATAGTTTCAGTTGCTGAGTCCAAAAATCTTCAGTCATTCTTGCCTCTTCTTTTCTGTCACACCTTCTTACTCACAGGGGCTCGATCTTCAAAATATAATCAGATTCTGACCTCCCTGTCATCTCTACTGCCACCGCCCTGGCTGGAGCCATCATTGTGTCTCATCCCATGGACATTGCGAGTGGGCAGGTCTATCCTCCTGTACCTCCCCTCTCCCAGTCTATTCTGATCATGGCAGCCAGAATGGTTCTTTTAAACATTAATTGAGATCATCTTACTTTTCTGATCAGAAAACCCCCAAAGGCTCCTGGTTTACTCAGAGTAAATGCCAAAGTCCTTGTAGTGGTTTACAAGGCCTCTTATGGTTTGACTCCCGTCATCTTTCTGATCCCAACTTCTAATAATGTCACCCTTACTTATTCTACCCATGTGACATTTGCCTCCATGATGTCCCTTGACTGTGTGAGATATGTTTTAGCCTTGGGGTATTTGCAACGATTGTTCCCTCTGCCTGGATGCTCTTCCTCCAGATAGTTACATGAAAAACTTCCTCTCATCTTTCGTGTGTTCATATAAATTACACTTTCTTAAAGGTGCCTATCCTGATTACTGTGTTTAACATAGCAATTTACCCTCCACCGATCTATTCAACGTTCAGTTTTCTTTTCCAGTTTTATTTCATGCTTTTTCCATAGCACCTATTGTCTCCTATATATCATCTATCATAGAATTTCCTTTTAAAATTATATGTGTTATATATTGTCTGCTTCCCCTTTAGAACAGAAGATGCATGAGGCAGTGTGCTTTGTTGTCTTGACTGCAGTATTTTCAGTGCATAGAGCAGTGCCTGGCACACAAACGATACATATTTGCTGAAAGAATGAATAAATAAATAAATAAATAAGCATTAAAATATTACTAGTGACTATTTCAAATTTGGCTCAGAAAGAACCTGTAGCTAGAAAGAATGGCCAGGAGTTAATTATCAGCTACCCCATGTTTGAAGGCAAAGAGGATTTCCTTTTCTGTAATCCATATGATCTGGATTGTCCCCATAGATAGAACTCCCCAGATAAATGGTCTACTCGCTACTGTACTCAGTCTGCAGACAGAGCCTCAACAAGAAGAATGCCATTCTGTGAATCCTCACTACGCATTTTAATTTGCTACAGACATATCCTAAAAGAGAGCTTTCAGTCACTGACTCTCTATTAAATGTGGCAGAAAGAATATACTCTTTGTGTTAATAAAAATATGTGCCAGTCATTTTGTGTTAAGGACTGTTTAGGTAATAAAAAATGGTCTCATGCCACATAAGATTTGGCAAGCCTACCTTGAATCATAAACCTTACATTTGTCAAATTTTACATTCCTTGGGAAAACGATTACCTGCCTGATTATTATTGCATTCAGTTCATATTAAATGTATGCATTATTTTTTCAGGGTGCCAGAATGTGAAAGTCATCGACAAGACATTGGTGAGGAAAAATCCTTTGGCCGTTTCCAAGATCTGACAGTGCACAATATTTTCCCATCTGTATTATTTTTTTTTCAGCATGTATTACTTGACAAAGAGACACTGTGCAGAGGGTGACCACAGTCTGTAATTCCCCACTTCAATACAAAGGGTGTCGTTCTTTTCCAACAAAATAGCAATCCCTTTTAGTTCATTGCTTTTGACTTTTCAATGGGTGTCCTAGGAACCTTTTAGAAAGAAATGGACTTTCATCCTGGAAATATATTAACTGTTAAAAAGAAAACATTGAAAATGTGTTTAGACAACGTCATTCTCTGGCAGGCTAAAGTGCTGTATCCTTTAGTAAAATTGGAGGTAGCAAACACTAAGGTGAAAAGATAATGATCTCATTGTTTATTAACCTGTATTCTGTTTAGATGTCTTTAAAACAGTGGTTCTTAAATTGTAAGCTCAGGTTCAAAGCATTGGAAATGCCTAATTGACAACATTGAGAAGGTAGCCCTGGATATAATTGGAATGGATGGCAGTAACTGGTGATACTTCTTTGAATGCAGCTTTCCAATCACATCTTTAGTGTCTGAATATATCCAAATGTTTTAGGATATATGTTACTTCTTAATCAGAGAGAAATAAAGCATTTTTTGGGAAGGATATATCTAGTCCATTTGTAACAATATGAAATTTTAATTTTATTTTCTGAGCCCTAATTATCTCGTTTCCTTTCTGCATACCTCATTGGTTCTCCTGTACCTCCTACTTCCCTTTCTTTACTCTTTTGATTCTTTACCATTGATAGCCATGTGCAAGGGTTGCTACATAATGTGTGAGGACTATGCCACATTAAAATGGGGCCCCTTGTTCAAAAAGCAAGACAAAAACCTTTTCCTTCCTTCCACAGTTTTTCTCTTAAGCTGTCATGGAGACGTTTGCTGTTTCATGTCATGCTTCCTTGGGATTGGGGATACCCACATGGCAAGTAGTAGAGCCTTCCAGGTGCCTGGGGTATTGCCTTGTAACTTGCCTTGATCCTACCTGTGCCCATGCCCAGAACCCTGCTGGGACTGAAGGACAAAAATACTAAGCAGAATGCCTGAGCCAGCAACCAAGAACTCACTTAGCAGACATGGGGAGGTGGCAGGAGATGGAACAATGTATGATGCTAGGTTCTCAGTGTCCCCAGCACAAGTTCCATTGTTGCATCATGCTTCACTTATAAAACACAAATTGAATGATTACATTATTAAGTATTTCAAGCCAATAACCACAGAGCATCAAGCCCTAAGCCCGAGTCCCTTTTCTGAGCATGGAGCCCTGTCCACCGCACTAGGAGCACACCCATGAAGCCCTGATCACGTGACTTTTAGATTCATTCCCAAACCAAGTATTTGACAAATTGGAGGTGAACTAGGTAGCCAAAGTAATTTTGAAGTTGGTTTTTCATCATCTCTCTGGTCGTTCAACCACTGTGAGGTACTGAATGAAACAATTCAGAGAATCACCACCTGAAAATATAATTATTATATTATGTTTTATTATTTTTATTATGCTTTATTATTCCCAGAACTCTTTCTCTCTCCCTTTCTCCTTCTAAATGCTAGGACATTCCTAAATATTAGCATGAACACACAAAAAACTGTTTTCTGAAATTATATACCATTCTGGTAAAAAATAATCACTTAACTTTATGAAAAAGAAAAGTTATCCCTTAAGTTTTTCGCAAAATACACAGAATAAATATTTCTATCATATCATGTCATTGTTTTATGCTTTTCCAATTAATATTAATCAATGAATAAGTGTATAATAAGCACCTCTGATTCCCTCAACAGATTCAAAATGCCTTCTCTGTTGGCACAGAATTTCCAGTTTGACTGCATCACACTGTGTGGTTGTGTGGGCGCTTGCTTAAAAGTTGATAACTTCCCAGAAAATAGAGATCTCCAAGTAGTGTTTTATGTAAGGTTTATGCAAGTAACGGTGACAATGGGGATTACTTGTCTTAATTCGTGAGTTTCTCGTAATTTTTAAGATTCCCTGAGCCACAATAACTCCTTGAATGTAGATTTTCGTTTATATTTTCAAAGTTGGAATATATCTGAATGCTTTTTGTTTGATAATTTTTTCATAATCGAAGATATACAGCTGTTTGCTTTTACTTTTTTTTTTAATGAGTGATATGGACCCAATTGTAACAGTGCTGAAATAAAAAGTGTCTAATGGTTAAAAGAGGAATGGTGTGTGTTGGTTGTACAATCCCTTTCAAGAGTTTTGAAACTTAGGCTTGATAGATAGAGTTCTTTGAGGAAGCCAACAAAGTCCTCTCTTCTAGGTTTCTTGAAATATGTTGGGGGGAGGGGTAACAGGGCTTCATAAGGGCCGCCTCTGCCTTTCATGTATGTTATTTTATGTCTATAGTGCTCTAGAGCAGTTTCTCAAGCTTTAATAGTGCATCAGAATCAACTTCAGGACTTCAGGGCTCGTTGAAACAGGTTGCTGCGCCCCATACCATGGATTCTGTTGCAGCCATCTAAGTGAGCCAGCTATTGGGTATGGGTTCCAGGCAGGGAGGGCAAGCCTCACCTTAAAAGGCCAGCTGTTCCTTAGCCAATTGACACTTTTTCATTAAATTTTATTTCTTATTGACATATGAAATTCATACAGCGAGGTGTGTAAGGTGCTGAAACCTGAGTGTATCAGTGTCTACACTTTACATTTACACCCATATGCCTACCTCCCCGATCAAAATATAGAACATTTCCATCATCTCCAAACGTACTCCTTCCACCAGAGATAAACCTATGCTGATTTCCATTGCCATTGATTGATTTTCACTGGCCTTACCCTTTACATAAGTGGAACCATGCAGTGTGCACTTTTGTGTTTAGTTTCTTTTGCTTGGCATACGTGAAGTCCATTCATGTTGCTGAGTGTATCAGCACTTAGTTCTGATTATTGCTCTGTAGTAATTCATTGTAGGAATGTACCACAGTTTATCTATCTCTTCTCCTTTTCTGCTGGAAGTTGATTCTAACTGATTTTTGCAAAAATGCAAATTCACTGTTATTTTATAATTTTTCAAGAAACGCAAGACATTTAGATTTTTATGTAAAAAATTTTAAATGTTGGACAATATTTAACATTTTGAACACTGAGCAGGTCGTGTTAAACATGGACATGGCCCACAAGCCACAAGTCTCAACCCTGAAACATTTTTTTCCTCACAGATGTTTTCCTCATGGCTGAAATCACTCTTACGCCCTGACACAAAATCATGCCTGAGACCTGTAGCAGTGATGGGTGCCTGCCAACAGAAATTGCCAGAATCTCCTTTGTTTAAGCTTATTTATATTCAGCTACCTGGAAGAATGTGGGTGTGAAATAAACTTTCTTCTCTTTACGATGCTCGGGAAACCCAGGTTCCCAGGTCTGTAGGAATGAATTGAATGGTATTGATGCTTCTTAGCGTGATGTTTGCAGACTGCATTTGGGTCATTGCTGTGTTATTCATTTGCTTGTTTATCTTGCCAAAACACTGGCGTTTGTGAAACAGCTTTAGAGGGCTGTGGTGGATTAGGAAAGCATGAAAGGAAGTTGTGGCTTGTTCTCAAACAGAGAGAAAAGACTTTTCTCTTCATTGTAAAATTCATAACTTATTTACTGTCTGATGGACTATGTTGTATGTCAGTTGCATAGCAACAAAATAAAGTTTGTCTGTTTAGGAAAGTCCAAATATTTCTTTTAACATAAAGACGGAGGATGCTTTCTGAACTTATATTTGCCTCAGCGTGCATTCTGTCACAAGCCAATTATAGAACAACATCAGGATGAGAGTTTATTTTAGGTAATGTAAATGTTAGCCCAAATGATAGAAGGCTATTATTATATGTTTATGTGATGGGAAATCTCATCTATTCTAAAAGATGCAATTTCCTGTCCTTACCCAAATCAAACTTGAGCAATAGGTGTCTTCTTTCCTCTCTAATGTGGTTGCCTATTGTTGAAGGAAATAAAAAGATACTTTTTTATTTTAAATCCAGTTATCTATTTGCTTCTCCACTGACACTTTTCTGCTCTTAGATAATGAGTATAAGTTCTATTGAAAGTTTTCCAGGACCTTCTAAAAATTAAGAATTGTGTTACCCTGAATGATGCCAAAAGAAGAACTGGAATTCAAGTGAGCAATAGGCTTGATTTTGTTCCTTTGATTTAGCATCACGGGGGAGAAGAGCCTTGCTTGGTTTCTATCTTTTCTGGTTAGATCATCTGTCTTTAACGCTCATTTATTTTCAATTACAGTCAACATCCTGAGTCTGTTTCTAACAGTGGAATCTTCCTATTGATAGAGTCTTTTATGGTAAGATTCTTTACATTGTATATTAGAGCTTTCTTACTAAACTTACTCGATGAAGATCAAGACTAACCTGCTCAAAAGCACTGGATTAGAATCCTGAGAATCTGAATGATTAGCAATGTGAACTGTTATTTAATCTGAGGACCCTCAGATGCTCAGCTGAGAAATCAGGCTGGCAGCATTTGCTTACCTCTCCGGGTCATTACGAACATAGCATGGTGAAATATGTGAGAATTTATCATGAACTGTAAATCAACAGTCAAAGGAAAATATTATTTTATATTAATATTTTAATAATGATTATTATCAGGAAAGAGAATAAAAGACATCCCAAAAAGTCTTTTATTTTATAGCATTTATTTAGAGAAAAGTTAAATATTTTACAGAGTAAAATAAACATCACCAAAGATTTTACCACAGAGAGATAACTGTTATTTATATTGGGTGAATATCATCTCAGACTTTGCTGTGTGTGAATAATCAGTAGCAACTGGAAAGATAGAAGTGGTTTTGAAGTCACCTTTGCAAAAATTATAACAATGAGAAAATTATGACAGTGAAAAAGACCTGATCTAATCAACTTCCATCTTACCTTTAACCTCCTAACTGTCCATGGTCATTCCTGGGCTTGGGCTAACATTGGGAATATTTAGTTTATAGTTTAAATGATAACAGCCCTTCTTAAAAACTAAACAGCCCTTGTAAAGCTAATGAAGGATCACCACGTTAGGAGGATGAGAGGAGCCTAAATTCTGCTAAGATGTAGGCCTAAATGATGATCAGCCTTTATTCTGGGGCTGGGGGTCACAAAATTTGGAACTTCCCCAATTACTCCTGAAGATAACATCACCATTGTATACCCTAAGATTGGCCTTTTGAGATGTCTTTTCAGGCTTTGGCATTTCTGAGGACTGGGCGGCCCCACACTGATCCATGACTCTTGACTCAGCTGGTCCTGTGGCCCCCACCCAGAAGCAGACTCAGTGCACAAGGACCATTTTCCACAGTCCTATGATTACATCCTTAGCCAGTCAGCATTACCCATTCCCCAGCCTGCCAAACTACCCTTGAAAAATCCTAGCCTCTGGATTTTCAAGGAAGTTGATTTGAATAATAATAAAGCTCTGGTCTCCTGTTTAGATGGCTCTATGTGTATTAAACTCTTTTTGTATTGCCAATTTGTGTATTGAAAATTTGGCTCCATCTGTACAGTGGGCAAAATGAACCTCTTGGATGGTTACAGCTTTACTAAAATAGGCCTATACAATAAATGTTATATTTAAGTAAGATATTCAATTTATTTTTACATGAATTTGTAGAAGGAAACGTAAAGTTGGAAACATTTAAAATTAAGGTAATTTTTTTCAAAAAGAGATATTGTAGATTAAGAATGCCTGCACAATGTATTTGGAAAATTATGAAAACTTAAAAGATTAAAGTAATTTTTGATTTATGGCATACACATGTTTTAATTTTAGCACCAGTTAACTCGTTAGTAATTAGTAATGACATGAAGTAATTAGTCTCTTACATCTACTCTCCTTTTTTCCTCTTCTCTTCCCCTTTAGTGTATATATATATGTGTGTGTGTATATATATATGTGTGTGTGTATATATATATGTGTGTGTGTGTGTGTGTGCATATATATATACTTTTTTTTATTTTTGAGATGAAGTCTCACTCTGTCATCCAGGCTGGAGTACAGTGGTATGATCTTGGCTCACTATAACTTCCATGTCCCGAGTTCAAGTGATATTCCTGCCTCAGCCTCCTGAGTAGCTGAGATTACAGACATGTACCACCATGTCCAGCTAATTTTTGTATTTTTAGTAGAGGAGTTTTACCATGTTGGCCAGTCTGGTCTCGAACTCCTAACCTTAGGTGATCCCTCCACCTCGGCCTCCCAAAGTGCTGAGATTACAGGAATGAGCCACCGCACCTGGCCATTAATATATTATTTTTAAATTATCAAAGTATAAATCATTGTCTTCTCTATCACTGATTTCCAAAATTGTTTAATACTGGTTTTCATTTAAATGGGCTTGGTACTTATAATTCTCAGAGCTTCTCCATTCTCTGGTTCTTAACTTTGATTCACCTCTTGGTTCCCTAGATTTCATTGGCCAACTGTAATTTCAAAAATAGCTGGTGTTCCTTCAGTTTGTGCATGTTTAAAAATCTACTTGATGTTTTTGTATTTTAACGACACCATGGATAGGGATACTACTTTGGGGTCACGTTTTCTGTTTGTAGACATTTTGGATTGCTTTCTGGCATTGAATTTTATGTGAAGAAACAAAAACTGGCTTACTCTTTTGCTCGTGATGTTTTAACATAATCTCCCCACATCCACTTCCCAAACCCAATGTCTAAAAATTATTTCTTTATCTTTGAATTTCAATGACTTAAGCTAAGTTAAAGCTAAATGTCACATGACTTACCATTGTGACGCAGAGCTATGCCTAACCCATTGTATTTTATTTTAAATTTGAATATACAAAAAACAACCAGCATAAGTCTCATATCAATTATTGACATTTATTTTTACAACATTGTTCTCGCTTTTTTATGTTATCCTTACCAACCACATTATAATGACATTAACAGCAATGGTTATCATATTATAAATTATTGAACATTTTTTCCTTGACAACAAACTTCCTTAGAGGTTTTTGTTATCCAGACCAGTGCTGTCTGGTGAATGTGCTATAATGATGAAAATGTTACTTGCACTGCCAATATAGGAGCCATCAGTTACATGTGGCTATTGGGTGCTTGAAATGTGTCTAGTTTCAAATGCTTCTTTTTATTTAATTTTAATTAATTTAAATTTAAGTAGTCATATGTGCCTAGTGGGTGTGTATTGAATAGCACAGATCTAGATGTTATGAATAAAATTTGGTACTGGGGAAACTTAATCTAATAGACTCAAGACTACTTTAAGTTGACGAGCCCTGCTACATGATTATCCTGGGGAAGTCATATAAAGTCTTTTTAATGTAGCTTTCCAATTAAAAAAATAAAATTTTACCCTTATGGTAAACATATAAACTGCAATGATAAATGTAATACAATTTATGTTATTCTGTATAGCATGTAAATTAATTGCAATAACAAATGTAATAAAATTGTAAAATTATTTGGATAAATGCTATATTTATCTAAAGCTGCTTTGTGGAATTATTTTTGGCTTGTTTTTCTTATTAATCTTTCCATTCAGTTTACCATTACCTTGTTGGTAAGGATAACCTAGAAAAACACAATAATGTTGTCTAAAGTTTAGAGTTCATGGCACAGCCCAGCTATTGAATGGACAAACTTGAGAAATCTCAAGTCAAACTTGACAAATCTTGAGAAAATAATCTTGAATGTTACATTTCATCCTTTAGGTGGAATAGCAATATAGCTAATCAGTAAGATGTAATGACAAGTAGTGATACGGTTTCAAACAGTAAAAATAATGCACTTGTAATATTTGGCATGTAATGTAATGACTTATATCTTGGAAATCTGGAAAGAATGAACAAAACATTTAGATATAATGAATATTTCCAGCAGAGTGGATGAAACCCTGTATCCTAAACAGCAAACTGGCACCAATAAGAAGTCTTTCTCAAGAAATGTTGGCATCTCCTTGACATAAGAGCACAGGTTTCTTTATCATATGAACAAATAGCATTGCCAAAGTCAATAACATATTTCAGCTCTGAGTTTTCTTTATTTTTTAATATTATGTTATTTAGTTTTATTATTAATGTGCAAACCACTCAGTTTTTAAAAAATATTCTGAATAATAGTAGACGATAGCTATCCCATATACAAAAATATAGTTTTGATTTGAATTTTGTTTCATTTTGTAATCCCTTTAAGCATTTATCCTTGGTGTTAAAAACAATCCAATTACACTCTTTTAGTTATTTTAAAATGTGCAATTAAGTTATTATCGACTATAGTCATCCTGTTGTGCTATCAAATACTAGGTCTTATTCATTTTTTCTACTCTTTTGGTACCCATGACACATTCCCAACTGCCCTTGCATCCCCTACTACCCCTCCCAGCCTCTGGTACACAATGTTCTATGCTCTATGTCCATGAGTTCAATTGTTTTCATTTTTACATCCCACAGATACATGAGAACATGTAATGCTCATCTTTCTGTGCCTGGCTATTTCACTTAACATAATGATCCTCCAGTCCTATCCATGTTGTTCCAAATGACAGGATCTCATTGTTTTTAAGGTTGCACAGTACTCCATTGTATATATGTACCACATTTTCTTTATCCATCCATCTGTTGATGGACACTTCGGTTGCTTCCAAATCTTGGCTATTGTGAACAGTGCAGCAACAAACCTGGGAGTGCAGCTATCTCTTCGATGTACTGGTTTCCTTTCTTTTGGGTATATACCTGTATTAGTCCGTTTTCACGCTGCTGATAAAGACATACCTGAGACTTGGCGATTTACAAAAGAGAGAGGTTTAATTGGACTTACAGTTCCACGTGGCTGGGGAAGCCTCACACTCATGGCGGAAAGCAAGGAGGAGCAAGTCATGTTTTATGTGGATGGCACAGGCAAAGAGGGAGATTGGGCAGGGAAACTCCCCCTTATAATACTGTCAGATTTCATGAGACTTACTGGGCTATCATGAGAACAGCATGGGAAAGACCCACCACCATGATTAAATTGCCCCCTACTGGGTCCCTCTCACAACATGTGGGAATTCAAGATGAGATTTGGGTGGGGACACAGTCAAACCATATCAATACCCAACAGAGGGGTTGGTTTGAATTTTAGTTTGAACATTATTTGATACTATAACCATACTATCTAGTTGAAATACTAAAGAGCAATATCTTTCAAGTTTTTTTTTTTGAGAATTTCTGAATAATAGTAATTTTATATAATATGTGTCATGGTGTGAACATCCCTGTTTTAAGTAGTAATATCTTGGTTTTAATACACCACAAAAGTAGTCAGGAAGAAACTCTTTTTAAAAATTCTTCAATTATTTGACTTAATAAAGCTAACATTCACTGTTTCCAAGATTCCCAGCCACATATATGACTAAATAAATAAATAAATAAGCACCACCACCACCAACTGGACAAAACCACAAAAAATATTGGAAGGCTCAGAAATTAGTAAAATGTGAATCTATCAAAAAATTTAGTTTATGCAGTTATTATAAATTCATCATTATGGGCAGGGCAGTGTATTAGAAAGCCAGAATCCACAACTTGAAAAGGTAATCACTGACGCAACTGTTGTGTCTACATAACTGCATAAACAATTTGCCTACTTTCCACTGAGTTAATCTGATACGTTGTTGTCATGTAAACACAATCTAAATGAAATACACAGATTTTCCCCCAAAATCTTATTTTAGCTAAATTTTTCTTGGCTCATCTTATTCCAGGTCTGTTAACAATTTATCCAGAATTATTTGTTTGGCTTTGAACTCTTTTGCCATCTCTTGTCCATCCTTTATTGGGCAGGCAAATGATGGAGAAAATGATGCAAGTGCAAGCAAATAAACACATAAAGAAAGTCTGCAGAAAGCAGAGCACTCCCCACAGTTTTGGGCCTTTCTCTGGAAGGGAGTGGTTAAAAGGACATGGGAGGTTAATGTCCAACTGCCTCCCCATTGGAGAGATGTCTTTTTTCCAGAAGTTCAGGAATGAGAATCTCTCCCTCCTCTACTAAACGTCCTCTTTGTTAACACTCCTACTTCCAAAATTCTTCAAGGCTTCAGGTTAATAAAATAACAACATATATTTTAAATGTTAAGTAAAATTATATATGATGAATCAATTACAACTATTCAGTCTCTAGTTGTTTTCACAAATATTTACATTCCTATTGCTTATTCAAACCTTCCTGACGATGAAGGTTTACATGATCCTCTAATGTCTTCTACCTTGCCCAATAGAAGGGGAAATGAGAGATGATACAGCTGCAACAAAAATAACAACAAAATAGGACTCACATCCTGCAAGAATCTAACTCTCCTATCAATTATAATTTATTTTATGTACTCCTGACCATTCTGTCTTTTTGACTCTTGTTCAGGAATAAAGCATAAATCAGGTATTCTTAGTAGTCTATTCAATATAAAAGCCAACATTATTTTCCAGTCTAGATTCATTTGAAACTCAGAAATATTGGCCCATATCAGAAAATGTTCATAATCAGAATTTGTCTACACTATTAAAGCATTTACTAAAATCAATAATTATGCCTGTCCTCTGCTATCGCGTGATAGGATGTCAATTGTTAAAGCAATATACTATTTTTTAAAACTTGTAGGCAGGTTCATATAGAGAGTGACAGGAAAGTTTGCAAGGGTGGAAGTTTTTGGACACAACCTATAATTTTCTAGAGGTTGTCCAGATGCCATTAGATATTTCTCTGAGCACTGAGGTCATTCCCTGATGAGTACTGGAGTAAGAGCTGCCTTCCAAGTCTTTGGACTCCTGACAAAGAGCTCTTCCTGTCAGGGCACATTGCTTTCTGCTCTGCACTTTGGTAACAGAAACACAGCGTCTGGAACAATAGAAAGACCATCCTTCAGTGGCGGTCTGTCTGCTTATGTGGCATTGCCTCCAATTCTGGCCACACTGAAAGCTTTCAGGGGTGAGAAAGCATGTGGGAAAGATGCCTGGAAATCAAGTCATGCTTGTAGAATGCATCCTAGTCTTGGGGTGGACATGTGATGATCTTTACTTCCTTACATGCTCTTAAGTAGACATATGAGTAAACTTAATGTCCTAAGAACGGAAGAAGCATCAATATAGAAAAAAGACGAGGAAATAGTGCTAGAAACTAGACTGTCATTTTCATGAAGGGAGGAAATGTATCTTTTTTGCTGTCTTACCAATACCTTGCATAAAAATTATAGGTATTCAGTAAATATTTGTTTTTGTTTGTTTGTTTTTTGGAGACGGAGTCTTGCTCTGTCGCCCAGCCCAGGCTGGAGTGCAGTGGCCGGATCTCAACTCACTGCAAGCTCCGCCTCCCAGGTTCACGCCATTCTCCTGCCTCAGCCTCCCCAGTAGCTGGGACTACAGGCGCCCGCCACCTCGCCCGGCTAGTCTTTTGTGTTTTTTAGTAGAGACGGGGTTTCACCGTGTTAGCCAGGATGGTCTCGATCTCCTGACCTCGTGATCCACCCGTCTCGGCCTCCCAAAGTGCTGGGATTACAGGCTTGAGCCACCGTGCTGTGCCCGGCCTCAGTAAATATTTGTTAACTTAACTAATAAACATTTGTCATGGATATTATTGACTTTTTAAAGAACTAACTCTAACATTCTATGCTTAGAATCAAGTACAGCAAAGACTTAGAAGTATGCCATTGAGAAAATGTAAAATCACAATATTTAATGGAAAATTTTAAGAACACCAATTTTATAAGAATTTTTCATGGTCATAAACTGCTATTGTAAAAATGTGCTTAATTTTCATAACAGAAATAAATAGGGAATATTATAATATGAAAGTATGATTTTCTCAAGTATAGATTTCAACATTTAAATACTTATTTGATTCTATTCTCATAGCAAATAACTATCAAATTGAGATTAATAAATAATTGAAATGTCACAAAGTCATAGAATTTTAAAGTTAGTTAAAATATGTCAGATTATGTGACTAGAAGTTACTCATGTGTATTCCATGAAGCAGTCTTACAATCCAGTCTTTGAGAAAAGAATTCTGTGGGCACATCAGTTGGATGAAGGTACATGCTGCATCTCAACTGTGCAAGAGTTAGTTCCTAAAAAGTGGTGAGTAATTAACACTCCTTTAGTCTTTGTGATAAAGCTAATTTTTATCTAAGCATCCTAAACAATGTTCAACTACAATTTCATAACTCATGATCTTTTGTTGGAAAGAACAAAATACAACTTGAACCAGGTGAAGGAAAAAGAGGAGTGTTTAGTGTCTCAATCACAAGAAGTGTTGAAATACCAAGGCACAGGAAAAGCGTGGATGTGATTTGGCCCAGGGAAACTTGGGACCATGGGTTTGAAAGCAACAAGGACTATTTTTGCTTTTCTCCAGGTTAGTTCCCTCAGAATGTAGGCTTTATACTTTTCCACACCAGGTTGGCATCCTCCTCCTAGTGAAGCACATGGCCGTCTGCAGCTCCCCAGATTCCTATCTCTTGGTTCTGCCACAAGGAATAATTCACTCTCTTGTTCCAGCTCCAGTTCAATATTATCTGAGAGCAGAACGCTAATTGAGTTTCTTGCCCATCTCTTGACCAATCAAACTTGGTCAGGAAGAAAGGGCACTATATGAATTGGGGGCTACTACGAGTTCTAAATGTTGTAGTGTGGAGAAGAGGGAAGAGAAGCGGTACCATTTTTCCCAGAGTAGGAAAGCTTTATTGGAGACAGAACAATATGTGTTTCCCACAGAAACAACAAATAATTTTTAGTATAAAATATTTTGGACATTGGCAAAATTTTGGACATACTTGCCTAAAAGAGTATCTCTTTTTCACCGGGTGCAGTGGCTCACGCCTGTAATCCCAGCTCTATGGGAGACCAGGCAGGTGGATCACAAGGTCAGGAGATTAAGACCATCCTGGCCAACATGGTGAAACCCCGTCTCTACTAAAAATACAAAAATTAGCCAGGCATGGTGGTGTGCGCCTGTAGTCCCAGCTACTCAGGAGACTGAGGCAAGAGAATTGCTTGAAACTGGGAGGAGGAGGTTGCAGTGAGCTGAGATCACACTATTGCACTCCAGCCTTGGCAACAGAGCGAGACTCTGTCTCAAAAAAAAAAAAAATTACCTGTTTTTCTATAATTTAAATGTACTTGGCACCCTGTATATTCTTTGACCTTAGTCTTATAACACCTGATGAATACAGCATCACATTGCAACTGGGAAGTTACATGCTTCGGAAGAAATGGCCTGGAGACCCACTATGAGTAGTGTCTTATTTTGTTTGCTTAACCACCTATCAGTGATCCAGAACCATAATGTCAGTTTGAGACCAAGAATGTTTGATGGGAATTTAACATGTTATTCTAAAGTTAATGTGTTTATTCTTGGAAATTTAACTTCTTGGTTACTTTATTATTGAAGTGCATAAATTAATCATGTAAACTTAAAGTTGAGTCTTGTGGTTTGAAAAGACACTCTGTCCATTAACGTGTCTTAAGTCTTATAGTAAGAAAATCTAATTTGTTAAACCAGGGATTTCCCATTAGTCCTTTGTGAATGTGTACAATTAATATGGGAAATAACTAGACTTCTGTGGAATGCTGTGTGAGAAATGTTAAAAATCCAGCCCTTTCATCTGTAGTTTGGGGAACTGACCAGAAAGGTTATGACTTACCCCAGGCCAGTCAACTAATGGTCACAGAACTGGAGATAATTGATAAAGTTTTAATAACAAAATTCATCAAGGTTTAATGGTAAGAAAAGTAAAAGTTTGTTTATGCAAATTCCTGTTAGAATTATCTTAATCAGTTTAAATTGACTGTAGACTTTCAGTCAATTATTACTTCAAAAAACTATCAACTTTGAAGTGGCATAATTTTGTTTTCCACGTTACATTACAGAAGGAACTATATAAGGCAAAAAAGTACAGTGGGACACTTCAAGATCAACAAACAGTAAAAGGAATTCACCACAGAGGAGTTGGAAATCCTCAGGCATCATGGAACCCTCAAATCCAAACCCAATGTGTTAAAGTGGTGGTTCTACAAAGGTGCCCTTTTCTAACAGGTGTAAACATTGACCCCATGGAAATGATCTGAGACCCTTTTGTATCTTGCTAATCATCTTGATTCTATCAGGAGCCAAGCATACTTCAGTATAGAGAGCCAACACTGTACCCTGAATCCACCGAGTAATCTCTCCGAAGCAATGGAAATAAATAATCTACTTTTCTTGAGTTAGTGTCAGCTCTACACATAGGCAGAACACACAACTGTCTATGTGATATGCTATATGATATGCTTTTGAAATCACTAAAATCATTGAGGAGAAGACAGAAGTAAAATAACGTTTCCCATACAATCTCAGGAAGATGCAGGCTAAGTGAAGCATATTGATGATGACTTGGTATAGCTGTGATCACGCAGCCCGATAAGGTGTTAATAAATCTCCTCATAGAAAAGCAACATATTATCTAGATAGCAAAAGTGGCAACTGAAGATAAAAGTAGAGAGAATCAGCAAGAAGATTCCATGTGTAGGATGGTCATATGTTACTGTGTGTTCATAACAATCTTGGTTTTATACTCATTCTCCCAGTGTAATTAATAATGCCCTGTTTACTGTCAAAAATCTCTCAATTTAGATTATAAATTGCATAGGCCACATTGATGAGCTATACTTGTGGTATGCATCAAATGATCTGATTCTGGGTTTCCAATGTTCTCTTGTCTTGTTGAAGACTCTAGCTGTGTATTTGAACAGGGGAGGTATTCATGGGGGAAAACGCAGTATTTCCAGAGAAGGCAGAAGGATGAAAAAAATATATAATGTAGGTAGTGGTCTTTAACATGTAAATATCCCTTTCAAAACAAAGAAAAATCACCAAATGCGAGATTTTGTTTACTTCTCTCCAAGATCAAAACATAGAATTGCTTGTAAACAAGATTTTATGGGCCACTTTTGAACCAGGTGACTTTCTTCTCTGATAACATAAGTGTAATGAGTATCAAACTGGAATGCTTTTTGACATTGTGATCTGATGTGATTTGCAAAATGAGTTTCATAGGGAAGGATGGACAACTAATTCTGCTCTCTGCTACTTCTAGCTCAAAATATTCAGTCCTGGGCAAGGAACAGAGGGAGAGGAAATATTTTCCTGCCTATGCTTACTCAGCTGGCCTCCCAAATGTCTCTGGACGTGCATGACAATCCATCACTCCTGTATGCTGCCCAGTTTTTCCTGCAGAAGGTCACGGCCTTTGACATTGTCCCATAGCTCTTCATCAGGCCTTATTCTGGTGAGGGTTGTAGCCAAGGAGAACACAGTTGAGCACTGGCCTCTGGCTTCCATTCTGGCACTGGCAAGGCTTCTCCAGAATGGAGAAAGATACAGCAACCAAGTCACAAGCATTTGTTCTAGTCAGCTCTCTTGCCAGTCTGGGAACTGGTGCTTATTTGAACACCTGAGATCCTTTTCTTCATCTCTTTGGTTTGGTGGTTTAGAGAATTATTTCCACTGTCAGGTATAGGTAATATGGCTAACCCCATAAAAAATACAGAACAATGATTATAAGAGATCCTGATCTGCAATAGTGAAGTAAAATTCAAAACTAGAGAATATTCCTAAGAATATTTTGCCAAGTAAGACCTTGTAGTTAGTGACACTTCTTACAAATAATCTTCCAACCCTAAAATTACCCAATAAACCCATCACGTAGGTAACATTTCTACAGAGACAAGGAGGGACCAAATATTGAGCTTTGAATAAAACATACTGATGAGCAAAGTCAAAAGGAGAATATTAAACATTGACACATATATTCTTTATCTATAAAAACATGTCTCACTGTTTATGTTCACTAATAATTGGGGATTGATCAATTAGCTGTTGTGTTGTTGACATTTTTGCTGTTCCTTTTTTTATTTCACAATTAGACATTTTAAAAATATTATTTGAAAGTCATTTTCTATTAGAATCACAAACTTCTTTCTGGTATCAAAAGTTGTGCCACAATCCTGGTTACTTGTGGATTCACCAAGCAGTCCAGCAGTCATCTGTAGAAATGAATGCTTGAGAGGAGGCTGTAGTACTATTTGAATCAATTTGTTCCACAATTGCATTCTCACTGTTACTCATCACTTGTTGCCTCTTGGCACAATGCTATTTTCAGAAGTGTTGTCGACAGTCTTTACCAACACTTTCAGATATGCCTCCTCTGTCTGAAGGTGGTTCTTCAGACCTCTGTGTTACAGGAACCAGATCCAGGAAGCTCAAAGACATATGGTTATGCTGAGCCCAGAACAGGTTTTGTTTGTTCCCAGACACTGATGGCTATTTGCATTTGTTATACAGTCTCTTCCATTCACAATTCACCTTCTACTAAAGTTTTATTTGAGTGACAGACCCTGGAAGATGACAAGATTCCAGATTTTAAAGCATTAATTTGTGAGGAATCTGGACTACAGAAAGACCAGCTCCATCCCAGATCCTATGGCAGGCACAATTTTCATTCTTTTTGTATCTCATCATTGAGGACCTATCTGAAATCTTATTCAAAAGTGTTTTCCAACATCTGTCTCTAACACCTGTCCAGAAGCGAACAAAGTGGTAGAACCAGATCAAACCAATGTTTTTTTTTTTCTCTGCTCTTCACACAATAAATGCCTCAGGTATCTCTCTAGTGTTTGATATTAAAAAACCCTGACACCATCATATCCGTTGATATATACTACCAATATTTTGAGCTGCTAGCAGTTTGCCTGTTACGTCAAGGCATCTGAAAGTTTAAAACTTGGCAAAGCAATGTTTTTCTTTTTCTTCTTCTATAATCCTAGGGTAAACATTAAGCAGACAGCATTTCTGCTTCGAGCATTAAAGGGAAAAAAAAAGACTGAATTTGAAAAGACTTCTAGTACACTTTGGGGATTTCGGAAAGTGTCGTTTGGCTGGGAGCTGAGTGGAGAAGCTGCCATTCTGTAGATGGGATAGGAGGAAAGCCGCATGGCCTCATTCATAACTTCACAGCTACTGCAAATATCAGCTGATGAATATTTATGTTTTCCCTGGCTTAGGCCCGAAAGACAAACAAGGGGGGAAAAAAAAAAAACGAAAGTTAGGAAAAGGTCATCTGAACTCTGTGGGATTTTTTACCAGCACTTTCCATGCGCGAGCAGTAGCCCTGAATGAAGTCATTCTGTACAGGGGCCCGGCACAGGAAAATACCGTCTGTTCATTAGCGTCCCGCACTTTGTTTGAACCTTGTACATTCATGGGGTCCTGAAAGGGAAACTCTTTTTTAAAAAAATCAAACACACAAGATATAGAGCTACCTTATTATTATTTTGGTAAATTATTGCAAATTGCTCCTCACCATATAGTGACTGCAGTGGTTCATTGAAAGAGCAAGTTAGTGAAGGAGAGTTTAAAAAAAAAATTATATATTTTTTAAAGAGGGCCATTCCAGTTCAGGTTAATACTTTACAGAGTTACAGTTTCTAAAAATATTTTAAAGTCTATATAAATAATATCAATACATTACTACATATCATAATAAAGCAATTTTTTAAGTGTACTCTAGATTTTAGTCTTATTTCAGGAAAAATAGCCCTCAAGCCCCACTGTAGAAGAAATAATCACGTCTTGATCACTTGGAGTTTATTATTTAAATTCTGTTTTCCTCCTTTTACTTTTTCTTGGCCCCTCAGTACTGCTTTCACTCTCTGCTGCCATCACTGCCACATCCAGGTTGACCTGAGGCTATGGAAACAACACAAAAACAATCAACAAGATGAGGGATTTTTCTACTTGCCAATATTTCCATTATCAGTTTTGTTTCAGGAGAGGAGGCTCAAAAATTTGGCTGAAATCAAATTGGTGACTGCCTTATGGATTTCAGTGGTAGATACATCGTGCAATTTTCTAACATTCATGGAGAGGCAGGTGTCCTCAGTGGGGATCCCCAGAAATGTTCCCCTATGACAAGAATGGCTGTCTATTTTTGGAGTTTGGTGTGGGGGTGCATTGGGTGACCAGTTGTCCCGGTCTTTCTGGCACCATCCGGCTTTCAGCACTCAATTATCTTGAGAAATCTTTTAGTCTTAAACAAACTAGAATTGTTGGTCACCCTTGAAGGCTGTAAGTTCCCAGGTACTTCTGACTTTCTGGGCAGCAAAGTGGCTCCAGTTGCCCAAGGTCAGTCTTCTGAATGGAGTCACAGGTGCAAGCAATGTGAAACAAAGTCCATTGAAGCTTGTGGATGGGCATACAACATGACAAGAGCCTCTGAATGGAGCTCAGCCATCTTCCCTGTAGCAGGCACTATCCTCTACCCAGTTTTCTAAGAAACAACCTGGGATCGATGGAGACTATTGTAGATGTGGAAATGAGGGCAGGAGTTGCAGATGAGGAATACATTTCATTCTGTACATCAAGTTCTTAGTCCTAGTGGGACTTAAGAACTACGATATGTAGGTTCAGAACTAGTCAAGATTTCCAAGCAGATTTGTAGAAGGCATTAGCACTGAATTAAGTTGGGTACCAGTCTGTAACTGTGACATTTACAGAGTGGACTTGAACAAAATCTCTGTAGTTATTGAGTGGGGAGAGGTAATGAAGCAATTGCCCATCAGTGAGTCTCTTGCAACATGCTACTTCTCTGGCTACTGCGAGGTTCAGTTCTGGATATATGTAATGAAAATTGAGGATGTGGGGTGTGTAGCTTCAAAGAGGATATAATGAAAATGAGGATGAACATTCCCTAGCCCTGCCCAAGATAGGTGGAATCCCACATTTCTTTTGATTTAACTTCTAAGAGTTAACAATAACTACCCAAAATAAATAGCGAATATTTGTCAAAATTTACCTTTTTCTTGTCCTCTGTTCTTGCCTTATAAACATAAAGGTGAGATGTTTTTTCTTGTGTTTCCCTCTTGGCTTATACAAATAAAAGACAGTGAGTGAGAAGTTGGTCCATTGGCTGGCTTGGGCAGACATACTTGGTAGTGATTTCATGTATTTAACTGTGTGTTGGCATTGATAACGGCCTCAAGTTTCATGCTTGCTTCTTGCATTGTTTTGCCCAGTTTTTCAAGTTCCTTAGGGAGCAGCTCACGTAGAGGATTTATTGTAGGAGTGCTTTCTTCTGCCCAAAGCAATACATTATCCACATGAAAGGATATCTCACACAGCCCCATGCTGCATCACTGCAGAGGAGAAATGAGGAACCGAAGAAATGGTTTCTAGCTAAATAGCTGTAGAAGAATTGCCTAAACAGTAAACATAGTACCCAGTACATAGCTTTTCAATTCTTTCCCCACCTTTCCCTCCTCCCTTTTGGAATCTTCCGTGTTTATTGTTCTCATCTTTGTGCCTCTGTGTACCCAATATTTAGCGCCCACTTAAAAGTGAGAACTTGCCGTATTTGGCTGTTTCCGTGTTAATTCACTTAGCATAACGGCCTCCAGCTGCATCCACGTTGGTGCAAAGGACATGATTTTGTTCTTTTTTATGGCTGTGTAGTATTCCATGGCATATATATACCACACATTTCTTTTGTCCAATCCACCACTGATGGGCATCTCGGGTGATTCCACGTCTTTGCTATGGTGAATAGAGATGTGACGAACATGCAGGTGTAGGTGTCTTTTTGGTAGAAGAATTTATTTTCTTTTCAGTGTGTACCCAGTAGTGGGATTGCTAGGTCAAGTAGTAATTCTATTTTTCATTCTTCCAGAAATCTCCAAGCTGCTTTCCACAGTGGATAAACTAATTTGCATTTCCACCCAAGTATATAAGCATTCTCTTTTCTCTACAACCTTGCCAACATCTGTTATTTTTTTGACTTTTTGATCATAGCCATCCTGATTGGTTTGAGGTGGTATCCCATTGTGGTTTTGATTCTCATTCTTCCAATGATTAGCGATGTTGAACATTTTTTTCATGTTTCTTGGCTGCTTGCATGTCTTCTTTTGAGAAGTGTCTATTCATGGCATCAACTCACTTTTTAATGGGATTTTTTTTTCTTGTTGACGTGCCTTTTCCCCATTGTTTATTTTTGTCGAGTTTGTTGAAGACCAGATCATTGTAGGTGTGAAGACTCTATTTCTGAATTACTTACTATGAATATTTTGGAAAGGCAAATACTGATGGTTGAAGACATACAAATTCACTAAAATTGAGTACGATAAAATTATGACTAAGCTATTAAAGTTATAGAGAGGTGAATTTATGGCATGGTAAAAGAATAATATTTATTGAAACGCCATCTTAAAAATGGCATGGATCAAAAATACGGCTAGCTTTGCGACATTTTAGTTCTCATTTTATTATAGCTTTTGAGGTCTGAGGGAGAGCTTACCTAAGCAATTAAGCTACTGGTTAAGAAATTTTGTGTACATCTTAAGACTTTATATGACTGATGAGAGTTATTACTCAAGTACATAATACAAATGAGGATTTTGAATTACAGCGCATTGTAGGCAGTAAATAAAGACTTGCTGAATGAATGGATATTTTTTCTACCAATGATGAACTTCAATGAACTTCAATGAACTTCAATGCAAAGAAATGGCAATGTCTAAATGTTCAAGATATTTCTGTTGCAGGAAATTCATGAAAAGTAAGAGAGTAACTATCTATTTCTAAAACAACATCTATCAGAAATCAGTCCGGTCAGATTCTACCTTCAAATGTACAACGTCAGAACTAGAAAGGTTATGAAGACTATCACACTTTGCTTTTTACTCCACTGACGACATTCTGTGAAAATTCAGTTTTCTAGACTGTCACTCTAATACCAAAGTATTTTCCCCAATTAAAGACCAAGTAATTATATCATTTAGGGATAGCATTTTCTCTAGATAAACTTGGCCTCTCTGTTTTCAGTTAACACCAATTGGATGACTTCAAATGGATAGCTACAGATCAATTAAACCAAGCTTTGAATTTTTTAAAAGTTTTACTGAGTTTTTATATTTTCCAAGCATAATCTTTATCATGTGGCAAAGCTTTAATTACAAGATTACAGAAAGCCAAAGACTTCTAAGCCTTTAAGTCTTTGCTCATGTTTTCTTCTCTTACTGCCCGTTTTCCTCAATCAACCTGGTGAATGGATGGTTAGTGGACATAAACCAGGTTAATGCTTATACCCTCATAATTGTTTTTTTCTTACTGACCATGTTCTATACCCCTCCCTTTGGTGACCCTGACTTCCTCTCTTGTGCTCCTGAAGCTTCCCATCATCATTCTGATACTATTGTGCCATACTTTCTGAATGTATGTGTTTATATATCCTCCCTAGGATGGTGAGCTGTTTTAGGATAGTTCCTTTGTCTTTCAATTCGCCACAATATCCTGAGTTTATTTTTAGCACAATACCTTACATAACAGATATGCAGAAAAGAATTGTCAAATAGGCAAACTTTAATAGTGGACTAGAGACCTTGGGAAGCAGCAAGGAAACCACTGATAAGATAAATATTAATGTGGCAAACTGGCTTTCATTGTTGTGAGAGTTTTTTTAACAGTTTTTCTCCCACTTCTTGTCGGTTTACTATCACTCCTGGCATCCTAAATTAAAGTCAATAAATGTTCTGCCTATATGGGGCAACATTTGAACTCTTTGGAGCAGAGATGTCACGCAGGTTGTAAGAACAAATGTATGGCTCCATGAAGGCTGATAGGAATGTAATTTTTAAGCTTGAAAAGAAAGAAACAGCACTCAGAACTGTATATTCACTTATTTGTATTAGGTAAGCTACCAGAAAAAATTTTTAGAGCCATTTCATATGGATAAAAATTCATGTTAAAAGCATATTCAAAGATTGCATCAAATGTAAGCCCAATCCACTGTCCATAATTTTTTGAGACAGGGTCTTGCTCTGTCAGATAGCCTAGAGTGCAGTAGAATGGTCGTAGCTCCCTGCAGCCTTGAACTACCGGGCTCTAGCAATCCTCCTGCTTTAGCATCCCAAGCAGCAGCTGGGACTACAAGCATGAGCCACCATGGCTGGAAAATTTTTACTTTTTGTAGGGATGGGGGTCTCGCTTTGTTGCCCAGCCTGGTCTGAAACTCCTGGCCTCAAGTGAATCTCCTGTCTTGGCTTCCTGAAGTGGTGAGATTATAGGCATAAGCCACTGTGCCTAGTCTTACCCTTTATAATAAATTTAGATTCTTAAAATATTCATAATGTAACCAACTATGCATATTGCACTAAAAACTTACCAATTAAGTTTCCGTTATTTAAAACTATAGGATATTTGAGGCATGAATCACTATTCATTTTATTTTCTTTATTTCCTTTTTTTGAACAAATTTATTTATATAAACAAATAGTGTATGAGAGTAGAATATACTTTTAATTCCATGTTTTTGAAAAATGTATTCCAGACTACAGACCATTTTCAACATTTTTTTGTTATAATCTACATACAGCAAAATTTACTCTTACTGTTGTACAGCTCTGAGAGTTTTTTTCTAATGCCTACAGCTGTGTAATCATCGTCTCAATCAAGATATGGAACAGTTTTTCTCACCCCCTAGTCGCCTAAATTCTCGTATGTCCTTTTGTGGCCAACGTCTCCTCCCACCCCAGCCCCACCCACCACTGATCTGTTTTTTATCCCTATAAGATGTCCCCTTTCCAGAATGCCATTAAATGGGATAATACAGTATATAGCCCTTTGAGACTGACTTCTTTCACCTAACATCATAGTGCCTTTGAGAGTCATCCATGTTGTTAGGTGAGTCACTAGCCCCTTCATTTTTTATTGTTGAGTAGCATTCCTTATGCCATAGTTTATCTACCTCTTTACTTATTGAGAGACAAGGTTTTGGTGATCACACCTAGAGGAATTATAAACGGTCATACACAATTTTATTTTGTTCTGTTTTGTTTTTTGAGACAGGGTTTCTCTCTGTTGCTCAGGCTGAAGTGCAGTGGTACGATCACAGCTCACTGCAGCCTTGGCCTCCTGGGCTCAAGTGATCCCCCCATCTCAGTGCCCCAAGTAGCTGGGACTACAGGTGCACACCACCACTGTCTATTTCTTAATTTTTTTTTTGTACAGTGAGATCTTGCTATGTTTCCCTGGCTGCTCTCGAACTCTTGGGCTCGAACAATCCTCCTGCCTCATCCTCTCAAAGTGCTGGGGTTACAGGTATGAGCCACCACTTGGCCCAGAGTTTTTTTAAAAAACATAAATTTTCATCGCTTTTGTGTAAATACCTAGAAGTAGGATTGCTGTGTCATATAGTAAATGTATATTTAGCTATATAAAGAAATTGTCAGACTTTTCTAAAGTGGTTGTGCCATTTTTTTTTTAATTATACTTTAGGTTCTGGGATACATGTGCAGAAGGTGCAGGTTTGTTACATAGGTATATGTATACCATGGTGATTTGCTTCACCCATCAACCCGTTGTGTGCATTAGGTATTTCTCTTAATGCTATCCCTCCCCTAGCCTCCCACCCCCGACAGGCCCCAGTGTGTGATGTTCCCTGCCCTGTGTTCATGAGTTCTTATTGTTCAACCCCCACATATGGGTGAGAACATGTGGTGTTTGGTTTTCTGTTCTTGTGTTAGTTTGCTGAGAATGATGGTTTCCAGCTTTATCCATGTCCCTGCAAAGGACATGAATTCATCTTTTTTATGGCTGCATAGTATTCCATGGTGTATATGTGCCACATTTTCTTTATCCAATCTAACCCTGATGGGCCTTGGGGTTGGTTCCAAGTCTTTGCTATTGTAAACAGTGCTGCAATAAACATACCTGTGCATGTGTCTTTATAGTAGAATGATTTATAATCCTTTGGGTATATTTATAATCCTTTGGGATTTATAATCTTTTCCTAACAGGATTGAAAGAGTAAGAAGAATGTTTGTATTTATTGATGAAAAATTTTGATATATAATTGAAATAGTTTTTGTCATGTGAGGAGGAGCATGCCGGATGTCAGAGGAGTCCCTTGAGTTACTTCCAGAACTCGGAAGTGGAAGGGGGTTATTCCTAACTTTATTACTGGAGCTACTATGGGAATGCTGGGTCAAATGGTATTTCTGGCTCTAGATCCTTGAGGAATCGCCACACTGTCTTCCACAATGATTGAAGTAATTTATACTCCCACCAACAGTGTAAAAGTATTCCTATTTCTCCACATCCTCTCCAGCATCTATTGTTTCCTGGCTTTTTAATGATCACCATGTTTGTGCTATTTTTTATTACCAACAGCAATATAAAATATTTCCAATCACTTTGAATACTTTAATATTGTAAGGACATTAAACATTTAAACCTTCTTATTGGTAGGTAGTGGTATCCCATTGTGGTTTTAATTTCCACTTTCCTCTTTACTACCGCTATTGAACATTTTGTCTATTCCAGTCTTTTAGCCATTTTTAAATGCAGTTGTTGACTTTCTCATTACTGTGTTTTAAAAGTTGAATATATCTTGGGAATACAAGTTATTTATCAGATGCATGATTTATAAATATTTTTCCCAGTTCATAGCTTGTCTTCATTCTCTTCACAGTGTCTGCTAAAGAGCAGAAATTCTTAATCTTTGATAGTGTCTATAATTGTTTTCTTTAATGGTGTTATATCTAAGATTTTCTCTTTGATGTTATATCCAAGATTTCTTTGCCTAACTCAAGATCATGAATTTTTCCGCTTATGTTTTCTACCGGAAGTTTTATAGCTCTATGGGTTATTTTATTTTATTTTTTTTGAGACAGAGTTTCACTTTTGTTGCCCAAGCTGGAGTGCAATGGTGCAATCTCAGTTCATTGCAACTTCTGCCTCCTGGGTTCAAGCAATTCTCCTGCCTCAGGCTCCCAAGTAGCTGTGATTACAGGCATGGGTCACCACACCTGGCTAGGGTTCTATACTTTTTGTTTGGGTTTACAATACATATTGAATTTTTATACAAGGTGCATAAAAATTTCACACAAGATGTGAACTATGAGTTGAGGTTACATGTGTTTTGCAAAACTGTTTCAATAAAGTTTGCTGTAAAGATTATCATTTCTCTATTGAATTCCCTTTGTACAAAGGTAGAAAAATAATGGATTCAACATATGGGTCTATATCTGCACTCTCTAATGAGTTCCGTTGATATATGTTGGTTAATTTCTCAAATTCTACATCAGGATAGCTCTTTTTTAAACCTCAAAGATGTGAAAATAATTTTCCTTATAAATAGGAGAACTGAGAGCCTTTTGTATCCTTGGCGAATTCAGCTAAACTTTCTGAGCTCTGTTTCTTTATCTGTGGAATGTGGAATTGCATTAACAGAAATCTAAAGTCCTGTTTTTTCTTTCTTTTCCTCTTCCGTTCTTTTCCCTTTCCTCTTCCCCTCAGCCTTCTCAGTCCTTCTCACCCTTTCTTTCTCACTCCCTTCTGCTCCCACCCCCATATTCTTTCTCTGTCTGGTCAGTAGATGGTGCTGTGCTGCAAGACATATATTTGCTGGTTTCTTAAAACTTTTAAATATCACATTATGTCATCTGTTAATTCTACGCCTTATGACTACACTTTGAGAACTGATCCTTAAATTGTTAATGGAACAACAATGTTCACACCCATCCCTCTTTGAGAAGCGAAACCCCAGGCATGAGTCTGGCTACTTAAACTAGGTACACTTCTTCACTGGAAAATTTGTCAAGAGATAAAGGCCTTTGATTAAGAAGAAATATTTTTTAAAAGCAATAGTGGGTAGTGACCCTGAAAACTCCAAATGTCCTTCAGCCGTGTGTGACATTTGAGTTGGTGTGTGTTTACCCAAAGGCAAAAAAATGGATGGCCATGAAGGACATAGGATAGGAAGCCCCTTTGCTCAAAATAAAATCCCAAGGTTAATTTGTTTGTGAATCACAGAGCCAGCTGTCTGTCCTGGCCCAGTATGACTTTTGTGGTGACAGCTGTTTCTACCAAGATTTGACGAGTGGGAATGAGGGCAGAGCTGGTGGTTGCGAGATGGGATGGAAGTGGGAGATGGATTTCAAGTATGGACTCTGGTTTCTTTAAAAAGGAAACCCATGGGTTTTTACATATTCTCAATTGAACTTGTAGTTCCTTTAGTTGCACATAATGCTTTTACTTCCCAGGAGAGAAGAGGTGGGTGTGCACGGTTAGTTGTTTCTTCATGTCCCCTTAGGTTACAATTTAATGATGGGTGTTTAATTTTCCAAAAGTTTAGCAAACTGTGAAGGTTTCCATAAAGGGCACTATATTTGCTGCAAAAATCCAGTCTGTATTCCTCTGGCCCAGAAACCCTGAGGTACAGTGAACTCATGTTTCTTAGAGCCTGATTTTCAAAATACCAAATGAAAGGTCCTTCTTGGGGTTTATGGCATCATCCTAGTATTTCCATGTATAAATAATAATAATGTTCATTTGATAGTGCTTTATGGTTTCGAAAAGCAATTTTACCAACATATGCAATTATGCTTTTGCTTAGAAAGTAGATATTTGAATTAGGGCATTGGAGGTCAAAGCCAGAGAAGATCAGTGAGGAAGAAACACATAGGTTACTGATGACTTCTATCCTCATTTAGGTCTCCAATTGGGTGTTTCAAATTAACACAACTGAGCTTCTACATCCATCCCCTAGCCACTCAATTTCCTATCTCCTCCATCGGGTTACATGAAAATGCCATCCTTTCATTTGCTCAGCCCCCAAGCTTTGGAGTTGCCTTTGATTCTCCTGTTTCTTATTCTACACCTGAGCTACAAGCAAAACCTATTGGAATTGCCTTTAAAATACAATGTATTTAGAATCTGAAAACTTCTCAGCACCTCCATGGGTACACCCTGGTCTATTCCACTAGCATCACTTACATGATTTAGGACAAATGTTTTCTAATAGAATTCCCTGCATCAGCCCCTGTCCCCACTTTAATTTAGGCACAGTAGCCATAGAAATGCTGTTAATAGGTAAATTGGACCTTGTCAAGTCTTGGCCCAGAACTCTTTAAAGGCTTTTCGTCTCACATTGAGGAATTGCAAAGACCTTACGGTGGCCTACACAGTCCTGTGTGATGTGACCTCTTCCATGCTTTGGGATCCTATTTCCTATCACTGACCCTCTCTTACTCACTCCTATTCTCCTGAGTCCTCCTCAGACGTTCCAGGGGTGCTGCTCTCCTAGGATCTATTTACTTGTTCTTTATCTTTGAATGCTCCTCCCCCAAATATGATTCTCACTCTCATTTCCTTCAGATCTTGAATCAATGACACCTTCTTACTGTGGCCTTCCCTGGCTGCTCTACCTAAAATTGGACCCTCTTTAATGCTTTCTGATCCTTTCCTAGCTTAATTTTTTCTTCAGCACTTATTACAACATAATCTGCACTTAATTTGTTTTGCTTAACTTTCTAGAATATAAATTTCATGAGGGCAGGGATTCTTGTCTATTTTATTCATTACTCTACTTCCAAAGCCCAGAGGAGTGCTTGATACAAAAGGAACACTCAATAACTATGACTAAATACATAAATGAATGGATTCTCCACCTTGTTTTCATGGTATGTGTGAGGTTTGCAAGTACCAACCACCAAAGAAAGACTAATGCTTGACTAGATTCTTGCAGAGTAAAACTTGATGCTCCACCATCACTTTGTGAAAAATAACAGTTTCATCGTCTAAATTCTAGATCCTGACTCAGTAGGTCTGGAAGTCCATATTTATGTATTCCTCAAGAAATTTTAACTCTTAACCAGATCTGGAGGCCCTTTCGTCTAGAGAGCAGTTTATCTTTAACTCAACAAATATTTATGGGATATATTCTGTATTCCAGAAATTATGCCAGGAAATGGCCCTGCACTGAAGTCTGGTAGGAGAGACAGATGAGTAAAATTACACTTGCCATATAGTATAATAAGTGCTTTCCCGAGGCATTTATTAATTGCAGGGGTTGTGAAAGACAAAGGAAGAATAGATCTGAAATGGATCTGAAGAATTCTCAGAGGAAGTGACTCACATTGAAGAGGAAGTGACAAAGCAGGTAAGGAATATAGGGCACTGTAGTTAGGAAAACATTTTGGCCTCTGAGTTCAAGACGATTGCCAGGTTCCTGAGTCATGCCTTGTACCAAAGAAGGGGGCAAAGTTAGACAGCCATCTATTTTTGCAAGACCTTCCTACCTTTCTTTTTATAGCCCTCTCTTCCAGGTGTCTAGGATTTTAACTATCTTGAGAGAATAAAAATATATTTCTGGCTTATTTGTCTGGCTCTCCTTTAAAAAGAGTATAATGAGATCCTTTCTTATACTGAGTAGCTAATGATTTTCTGGGGTGTTCACATTTCAACAACAAGGCAACCTTTAATAATAAAAAAAAAAAAATGAGGCAGGTATCAGTGACAAGCCAGCAAGGAGATATTCTTTTGGGTTTGAATCTTCAATTTTCCTTGAGTCACATCACATGAGAAGGACCTTAAGGTTGGTGCTAGAATTGGTCTGCGGTAATTCTCTGCCAATTCATCACAATGCTGGGGGAAATGATAACCACTCTTGTCGCTTCCAAGCTTTGCTATAGGTCTTAGACCGATGCCTTTGTTTTTCCATGCTGCAATTACTCAATTTTTAAATATCATATTTGTATAGAGCATTGCGCTTTGTTCATTTATATTAGTCAAGGTAAGTAGTGTTTGCTGCTATAACACACAATCCCCAGGTCTCAGTACCTCAACACAATAAAGTTTTATTTTTTTGCTTGTATCATGGTCCAATGTGAATTCCAAGAGAATGGGGATGGGTCTGTTGTTTGGACAGGAGCCTCTGCTTTGTGCATCCATTCAGCGACACAATTATTTTCATAATGGGGCTCTGCAAGATCCAGTCGTGGCTTCAAAAACTGGCCTGACATCTTTCAGATAGCAGAAGAGGAGCAAATGGAACAGGCACTCACTTTAATATGCCTTAAACCAAGAGTCAACTAATTTTTTCTGTAAAGGATAGTACATATTTTAGGCTCTGAGAGCCACCTAATCTTTGTTAAAAACTACACAGTTCTGCCGACATAGTGTGAAAGGAGCCTTAGACAATACGTAAATGAATAGGGTGGCTATGTTCCAATGAAACTTTATTTACAAAGACAGGTGATTGGCCACATTTGCCCTGTAGGCTATAGTTTGCAGACCCCTGCGTTATACCAAAAGGTGTGTCTTCCAATCACATTCCATTGGCAAAAAACAGTCATATGTTCCCACCCAGATGCAGAGTATCAGGGGAATGTATTGTGGCTGTGTGCCTAAGAAACTGGTGAGAATTTAGCCAGCCTCTGATGCATCATATATTAGGGGTAGGATGTTCATTGATTATTCCCCAGATGGTGGACACACTGTTCTCTACTTCCAACTTGTTCGAGGTCAAAAATTTTCCTGTAGAAGACATGATCTCACAAGTGTTCTACGCTTCTTTATCCTTTATTCTGGGGAACAATGAGGATGGTTTGCTGAAAGTGGTCTTGAAAAATCCTGTGTAGACCAGGTGGGAGAGTTTGCTCCCGGGAAAAAAATAAGTATTATCTCAAATAGGTGATTGAAGTACAACATGCTATCCACTGGTAACAAGTAATCATAACTGGATGGCAAGGTAAATAATCACTCTATGTTAACTCAACTTTCAAATTCACCCAGGAGCTAAAGCTCTTCTATGTATTGATTTCCTTTTTTGTCTTCTTCCAAAGTCCCTGGAGATGGATGAAAACCTTGCTCTGCAAGTATGCATCCAAAAATCTAATTATACCAGCAGTAATTTAGTGTGTGGTAATCTGTTTCCTTGCATCTCAAAAGGCCTCCCACTTGATCTACTGTGGACTCAGAAATAAAGGGTTCTTTCAATAGCCCTGTGAATTAAGCAGAGCAAACATTTGGCTAAAAATAAGGTTAGGGAAGGCTTACTATATAGAAGTTGCAAATATCTCACAATCCTTGTTCTCAAACTCTCACACTTTACAATTGTTTGACAGATTGAGTGCAAGCGGTCATGCCTCCAGTACTCCACGGCTCCCCTTGCATCTGGCTGGCCTAGTTACTCATTTTGGCCAATAACATGGTAGATGTGATGGTGGGGACTTGCATGCTCCACATTCTCTTTAAACTCTTCTGCTCCCATGTGCGAAAGCCTAGGCTAGCCAGGTGGGAGATGACAGAGAACATGGAGTAGAGATCAGCTGTCCCAGCTGAGGCCTTCCTAGTCTAGCCAGCCTGGCAATGTGGCCTCCAGATGTTTGGACAGCTCAACAGAAACGTGGACCAGATCAGCAGGACTACCTAGGTGACCTGCAGATTTGGGGGTTGTTACTCAGCAATAGCTAACGGATAGTGTGTCAATTATGTATGCTTTTAGTTTCAAGAAAAGACTTGCTCACAGGGGTTGGAAAGCAGGGACTTATCTGTCTTTATAATAGGAAGAATAAAATTAGGTACAGGGCTGCTTCAGTGCTTCAAAATGACATAAATGAATCTACTGATCATATCTTCCACAACTTAGTTTGCTGGATTTCATTCTGTCATTGGTAGCAACATGGTTGCCAAATGGCTGATTTATCTCCAAAATTATAATGGTGTTTGAGGTGGTTTGAAGAAAGAAGGAAAAAGGGCAAAAGAGTGTGATGGCTGTTACTTTTAACCAGAGAAGTAAAAGGTCTTCTTGAATCCCCATTTCAAAAGATTTCTGATTATGTGTCATTGGGCTAAGCCATATTACATGGCTATCCCTTGGCTGGAAGGTGTCTGGGAAGGCAGAATTGTATCTGCCACAAGAAATCAACAGACAGGTGATTGGTAGGCTATGTTTCCAAAGGATGATTTTTCAGAGAAAGTCTCACAGAGGTGGTAACTTTGGGCATGACAAAGGGCTTCTCGGGTAGACAAGATGGAAAAGGGCACTCTGCTAGAGAGAGCTGCATATTCCAAGGTACAGAGCAGTGAAGGAGCATACCTATGTGAGAGCTTCAAATTTATAACTGAGGCCCAGAAAAGGGCAAGTACTCACCAGAGGTAATAAAACTAGAGATTGAGCGAGCAGGGTCCATCTTTAGATTGTAGTACAGGGTCTCACCACACCTGGCAAAAGTAGAATCAGTTCTTACGACCTCAGAGTTTCTTGTTCATGTCCACTTCATGGCCCTTATCACATTGAAATAGAGTCATCTTTTTACTAAAAAGTAGATCTGGAGGTCACATTATTAGTTGGCAAAATTGTGTATATTACTCAACCTTTTGGCCTTAGTTTTTCCCAAAATACTGCTAAAGACATCACTCAGTTACTCAGAAAAATCACCTCTGATTCACCCTGTTTATAGACATGAGGTTTTGAGATCTATTCATTTCACATCAATAATCCCTCACATTCATCCTATTGGTACCAGCCAGTATAAGCCTCTATTACGTCTCAAATATCTAGTGTAATAAACTAAATATCTACCTATTTTCTCTGGCCCCTCAAATCCAGCCTGCATTTGAATTTTGTGTGGCTCTTTCCAAAGCTCACTTCAGCCAGGCAAGACTGGGCTCAGTCCTCTGTCTCCCACTGCCTCTCTAAGTACAAAGTTCTGAAAGTCACTCCAGAAATTATTATCACTTTACCTGGAGAGAGACCTCCCACCTTCAGGTTTGTCTGGGAGAGTCCCAGATAGAGGCTCTTGTCCTGGTGCCCAGTCCAGTTTAGTATTTGTTCTGACCTCTGACTCTCTCAAAACTTAACCAGCTGGGATGATAAATTGCATGACGCTTCTAACTATTTCCTTTTTTATAGCCTTTATTATTCTCTGAAAGTACTGAGTTATTTATTTATTGGAGGCACTTACACTGAACAGTCTTCTCAATGCCTGAGTTTCCCTCTTGTAAGATTTAAGTGAAAATGAAAGATGTGTGTTTGCATGTGGAGAAAAGGGGTGAGAGGTGCGAACCGGCAAGCAGGAAACAATTTTAAACTTTTACCCAACTGATGGAGACAGTGCATCAACAATTCTTATTTAAACATTGTGACTGGTTGGATGTTTTTCATTTTTATCTCATAATGTTGCTCCTACTATTATAAATAAAGAGAGGCATTGTTTTTCTTGGTCAAAGGAAGAATGATGATTTGCTCCCTTCTTTGGGGGGTTGAAGAAGGATATAAACTGACAGACGTGATGAGAAAAGAGGATGAGTTCTCTTGTCCTCTTTGGTGGGAGGTGCAGGTTTGCTCTGCAAATTCATCTGGGAGATTTTTACTAGCAGGAACTTCCAGTCATCTGCAGTTTTCAATATCTGGAGAGAATCTGCTAGAACATCTATCTGTCTCAAGTTGTGGAGCATGAGATGAAGAGCATCCAAGGACAAGAGTGTCACAGACCCTGAGTTGTTAGAACCTTGACTATTTCTCCCCAGGGATGTCCTTTGCTACTCGTGGTACCTGGAGTCTTAATAACCCTGGCCAATTTCCTCAGCAATACTGTGGATCACAGAAGGCTAACTCTGGTTTACCATTATGCAAAATACAAAATGCATTCCCAGTTCCAGTCAGCAGACTTACACGCATACCTGAGTAGTGTCTATGCCAGTACTTCTTTGAGAGAACTCTAGGCAAAGATGCTCTAGGTCCCAAAGGCAGTCTACATTTGCAGAGGAGGTGCACTCTCCCCTTGCGAATAAGCTGTAGGCAGTTGCAATTATTCAAATTCATAGGATGAATTTGAAAAATGGCCAGGAAGAGTCAGAATCGTACCTGGTACTGGAAGTCATCCTAGATTAGAAAATTAAGTTTGAATATGAATAAAGTGCTTTCCTTAGCAGAGAAACCCAGAAATAAATAAGCTGCTGATTGCCATCTGCTAAGAAATCATTGCTTTTTCCTACTTCTGGCATCTTTTCTTTTTCTGATTTACTTATTTTTTTGAAAGGGAAATAACTCAGTACAGCCAGAAAACAGATACATAGGAAAGGGGATTTACCAAAGGTAACAGATGTTTTTGTACTTTTGAAGAGGTGTAAGGTTGAATCATGTCTTTTAAAACTAGAGATATGCACAGATTACCACCCTGTGGGGGTTATAGGCACTTGGGGGCTTCTTGTCAATTTAATATTTTTTTGAAGTATAATATCTCAGCAGTGAAAGGAAACAGAAGCAGCTAATTCTGAACCTAGAGGTTCTTTCCTGACCCCTTGGTACCTAGGCACAATAGGGTGAGTTCAGGACTGAGTTAAAGTCTAACTCCTTATTTCCTGCCTTTTGTTAGTTTTAATCTGACACTTAAACATACTTCAATGTGGACCTTTGTGTGGGAATGCCTTTGATTTTTTTTTTCCACTCCCAAGGAATGCCAGCTAAGAGAGGGAGAAAAATAGGATAAAGTTTTAATCACATGTAATATGTATCTTAAGAAATGATGTAGTGCTTTAAACAAAACAAAACAAAAGTGCTAGACTGCAAGGTTGACCTTGCGGTACCCTTCTCTTAAAGTTAGAGAGAATCTAAACTTTAGTCTTAGAGAAAGGTGTATTCCCAGTCCTCTGAAGCATGCCTGTGTCCATGAGAAACTCCCACCACACAGGTAATGAGCCACATGGCTCCTGGGTCCATATCCTGTTTTTGTGAATGGAGGCTGAAGCTGTGGTCCTTGGGTTTGGAAAAGTGAGAGCTGTGTGGTAAATGCTTCCCTTGAGCTAGCTGACCTAGTTACCTGGTCAGTCATTTCAGTGGATCATCGGTTGAGTGTGACTAATGGGCCATTAGATTTGAAACGTTTTTGCTTAATGCCGTCTGTTCAGCTGCCTTTATTGGGAAACTTCCTATTTCCACTCAAATAAGTGGAAGGGGGATGTCTGGCAGGAGGATGATACATAGGCTTTAGTTAAGGAAAATGATGGAAAAGCAAATAACAGGGAAGTATGAGTAAGAGTGATTAAAAGAGTTAAGCAATAGAGTTAACATTGTGCTCTCATGACCACATGTTTAATAGAGTGTGATACATACTTGTGATGCAGAAACCTATAAACTTGTAATTACTTTATGGAAAACATATTGACTTCACCGTATCAGTTACATTTTAACACATATACATGCACATATTTATTTGTAGGTATATATGTAGTGTGTGCATGTGTGAATGTGTATATGTAAACCTGGAAACCATTTGCTTTAAAGGACCTTATTATATTATTCTGTTGGTGTTCTAATGTAGTATTATGATTTTAACAGATACATTAATTTCACTTCCACATTGCCTTACAGCTATTATGTTAAGTTTAATAGAAAACATTCTCTATATTCTATTAACACACCCTCAACCTATGCTATCTGGTAGTTTATGCACAGACATATTCAATAAAAATGTTCTATTACAGTGTTAAAGCGTAATTTTCAAAAATAGTAAAATCATGACTCTCATCCAAATATAAAACGAATGCATGTCAAAGATTTTATTTGACTCATTAATAAATGAGGGGACCAGTAAGATCTATTTTTTTTTTTGTTTTGAGAAGGAGTTTCACTCTTGTTGCCCAGGCTGGAGTACAATGGCATGATCTCGGCTCACTGCAACCTCCGTCTCCTGGGCTCAAGCGATTCTCCTGCCTTAACCTCCCAGGTAGCTGGGATTACAGGCGTGCACCACCATGCCAGACTAATTTTTTTTTGTATTTTTAGTAGAGAGGAGGTTTCACCATGGCCAGGCTGGTCTTGAACTCCTGACCTCAGGTGATCCACCCACCTTGCCCTCCCGGAGTGTTGGGATTACAGGCATGAGCCACCGCACCCGGCCATGGGGACCAGTAAGATCTTCACTGGTTCAAATGAAAATTTGACTTGCAGGGGTTTGTGTAATTCATTTGCATTGCTATGGGCAGGAATCATTCACATTGCTATTCATTTTCTGCAAATTAACAGTCACCCCTAAATAATTTTAAAATAGCCAAGAAATTTTTTATGTCACTTTCAAGTCTTGAGTGCATTTTCCAGAAAATAGTTTCTGTTTCCTTCTTCATTAATTCAAGTACTTTTAAGGATAAACTTATGAGTGTACATGGGAGACTGGTATATATACATGCTGGTAAATATGAGAAGGTGCTTGTTCCTTAGGAGCTCAATATTTACAAAGAGAGAGAGATTCACTCAGACAACCACAGTTTATTTGATATACGCCAATAGAATCTTAATGAATCATTCTCTTATGAAGAGGCGTGTGTGATTCTACAGAAGAAATATTGTTTGAACAGTGTCTCACTGGTTGAGACAGCAAGACAAAAGGGGTGATGGTTGCGGGGGGTTGAAAGGCAGACTTTTCATTCTACCTAGAGCGAATAGAATACCAAAAGCCTCAAGGGTATAAAAAAGCAAGGCATACTGCACATATCAACAAAAATCCAGGGCACCACGAAGGGCCATGGCTGGGAAGTGAAGTTCTGAGACAGGAAGGCAAACTTAACCAAAAAACCCCATTGTCCTAAACAAGGTGGAGTGAGCTGATAACTTCCATATTTAGATTCACACTACAAAATAGTGTACATTTGTATCAGGAAACTTGTTTAAGAACATCATTACAGTATACCAGAAGAGAGGATCATTACCCTGCCCCGACATTCTAACACTTTGAGGGGCAGAATTATGTTTGTTTTTGGAGAGGGGGATTTTCCTTCCTTTTTGCCTCATTTCTTTACCATTACTCTTTCCCCCTCTGCCCTCCTTTCATTTGTCACTTCCTTTTTCCATCCTTTCACTCATTTCTCCCTCCCTCCTTTCTCTCTCATTGTGACCCCATTTCCACTAAGTTTAGTGGTCTAGGAAGCACCTGTTGCCTGTTTAAATTACTGTGATCCCTTGTGTAGAATCAGAGTGATCCTGGGTGGTTCTCTGATTCTCAAGACAGTCCTGGACGAACAATAATACACTATTACACTCTCTTATTTTAAAGTCAGTTGCTAAAGCACCATGACATCATCCTAAGCAAGGTAAAATACAACTGCAGAGTTTACTGCTTTATAATTATGACATGCCGTCCAATTTTCCTGAGCCCTCTCTGAACTGGAAACCCTTTGCTCCAACGACAAGGCATTTGCAGGCCAACTCCCAGAATGAACTATTTCCACAAATGGCTAATTTAGTCTATTTGTCTTGACTTGTGCTAATTTCCTTCCAGGGGATAAATTTTTTTCTGACCATATTAATTTTTTTCTTTTTAGGTGGTAGTGGCAGGGAAAGATGAAGGAGGGAGCTACAAGAGTATTCCTACGTGATGTCCAATAGTCTACATTTATCACAGTTCCATCAGAACACCCAGCTCATTCACTGAGAGGGATTTTATCCAAGTGTCTGCCTACATTTAACCCAATTAAGGGAATTCACATTCAAGTGTGATCAATAACAAATCCATCTAAGCTTGACTTTCTTTTAAAAGTAGGAGATTATTAACCAGCAAAAACTTCAAGTTGAGTAAATTTGGAGTATGACGTAGAAGGAGAACATGTAAGGCAACTTCACAGGAAGATGTTTGATCACTTAGTATCACTGCATTTAAAAATAAGATCATTATTTTTAAGACAGGAACATTATCAATAAGATTAATTCTAGGCTGTTCTAAAGCAATGATCTCACGGTAGCTGTAAGATGGTTGGCTGTGCCCTAACTACTCTAGGATCAGTTTGTATGTCTGTGAAATAAGGGAGCTGGACCAGGATAGGAACAAATGCGAGCCATGAAAAATCAGAAAGCTACCATCGTATTATTCCTTTTCAAATATGACAGTACACACACACACACACACACGCACTAAACCTAGCTGAAAAATGTATGCAAGTAATACATGCTCACTGTGTGTAAAAATGAACACCCCAAATCAGACTACACTCTGAACTGGAAAGCCTTTGCTCCGACAACTCTTTGCTCCAAACCATAACAATGCAACATCCAGGCATACACATTGTTATGAAGTAACAGCAGAAGTTACCTTCTACACCATTAGGACACCTAGTTCATTTCTCAGAGATAATTAAGGTTAATTTCTTGCATATCTTTCCGAAAATGTTCTTAGGGCGTTGTGTTAGTTAAGGTTCTCTGGGTTTCAGGCCACAAAAAATAAACTCTGGCTGACTTAAGCCACAAAAAAGAGTTTACTGGAATGATGTTGGGGTATTTTGCGGAATCAAGGGAGGATTAAACCCCTTAGCCTTTGGAAAGAGTAGTCTAAAGGAAAGTTATGAGACACCCCAGCACCACATGTCAGACAATTGCCATTAATGTGACTTGGCTACAAAGAATCCTAGCCTCAGTATTTCTGTTTTAAATTTTAAATAAGACTGGCCAAGCTAGGTTGGACCTGTGAGATGTAGTATAGCTGGATGTCTGGGAGTGAGGAGGTTGGAAGACGGGCAAGTCTCATAGTGTAGAAAGTTGGGGAAACTTTCTGGACAGGGTGAAAAGTCACTTGCAAGATAGCAATCTCCATTTGCTCACAAACAAAGCATGTTTCTACACTGTATATGTTTGAATCTGAATCCACTGTCTTTCACTTTTTAATTATCTTTGAAGTCAGGAATGCATTTTATGATTGACTCTGTCTTAGCTTTAGCTAATAGTTTTATGCAGACCACGTTTTCTTTCTCTGTGGCTTACAAGATAGTGAAATTTCTCCAGCTTAGCATTCCAGTAACTTCCACACAGGTGGGAAAAATAGTTTGTTCCCTAGTCAGGTGTTCCTTACAGGCATGTTAGAATGGTACACCTGGTGCTATTTTTTAGGAATTCCTAAGTTGAAGACTGGAGGCTGAAATCACCTTCATAGAAAAGCCTTTTAGCTGTTACAATTAAATTAAACATTATATAAACGCTGTAGAGCTTATTTGAGGAGCAAAGTACAATGCTGGATGCTGTGTGTTAGAATAAAATGAAGACATTCGAATTGCCTCGAGGTAATTATAAATTGACACCATACTTTTGGACTTCTAGCCTTCAGAACTGTGAAAGAATGAAATTTTGTTGTTTCTGGAAATTTGTGATAGCAGCCCTTGGAAACTAACACACCCAAGACGAGGTCACTCTCCCTGAGCAAGACTGTACACTATGATGAAAGCACAAATCATAGTGAAGGTTATGGGATTTTCTTTGAGATCGGGTTCTGGTGGCAGAAGGACTGTTATATATCTGAACCTGTGGATCTTTAGCAATTGAGTTCAAATATAGCCTGAGTTTCTGTTAAATCCATAGCTGGTGGGAATTTTCCTTCTGGTTGAGATGGATTAAGAACTGTATTTACCTGTTTAACTGAAATAATCAGAACAATCAGACAGCCAGGCACGGTGGCTCACACCTGTAATCCCAACAATTTGGGAAGCTGAGGTGGGCAGATCACCTGAAGTCAGGAGTTCGAGACCAGGCTGGCCAACCTGGTGAGAGCCCATCTCTACTAAAAATACAAAAAATTATCCTGGTGTGGTGGTGCACTCCTGTAATCCCAGCTACTCAGGAGTCTGAGGCAGAAGAATTATTTGAATCCAGGAGGCGGAGGTTGCAGTGAGCTGAGATCATGCCACTACACTCCAGCCTGGGCAACAGAGTGAAACTCCATCTCAAAAACAAACAAACAAACAATCAGACAAAATATTTGGGTAAAAAAGTGTTTAAGACATTGGTCACCAAGTGCCACAGAACAATGATTCTTGAGCGATAGCAAATTAAAATGTGGGAAGTCCTATAATTGCCACAGCTTACTGCCTTGAGAAAGTTTCCAGGCTCACGAGGAGAGAACCTTAAGGCAGGGGTTGGTGGGCAACTTGGGTAGAGGAGAGATAGCTGAAAGTCTGGGGAAACCAAGGTATTGAAAGAACAGAGTATTGGAGGAGAGGAAGATATGCATGAGAATCATACACACAAATGCACGTTGCTCTAATGCATTAATTTTCATTGAATGCCATATAGTCTACTTCAAGATAGAATACTTGACAATAACTCATCGAAGTTTAGGGCATCTATTTGGAAAATCCTTTGGAATATACTATATATTTTAAAATATCATTTCCGTTTAAGATCATGCATGAGCCATTGTCAAAACAGACATGTGAATGACAGATGCACCTGACAGCAATAACTTAAGCATATTCTTAGGAGTCCTGCTTAGGAGAACGACCCTACGGTCTAAGAAGAAAGTGTGATCAGAGTCCCAGACTAGGGAACCCAGCAATGGCCAACCTGAAGATCCACTCCTTATCTATGAAGGACATCTGAATCTCCAATCCATCCCTTGGAATGCAGGCCATACAGGGAACAGAGGGCCTTTGTTTGGCTTAAATGGAGGTTGCTAGGCAGAAGTTGCTATGTGAAAATGCTATACAACCTGCATGCTTTTTACAAATGATAGCAGTTCTCTTGTCCAGCAATTGCCACTGGACTGTCTCTGTATGGAAGTTCCCCTAGTAAACTCTATGTCTCAATTTCTGACTCGGTCTTTTCTTCAGCCTCTCATACATGGTGCCATCCCTATTGGAAGCAATGGAGGTCTGGCATGCCAATACAAAGCATTGCTCTATGCATGTTCACTCTCTCACATCCACTGCAGGACAAATAGGACTCTGGCCCCCTTCGGTTCTGTCACCTAAGGAGGGTCTGCCCAGTCCTTCTGGCATTTGCGATGGAGAACCAGAGCAAGACCATAAAAGGATGGGATCTGAGAGGTGAGAGGAGAAGGGGAAAGGATTAGCAAAAAGCAGCCAACCAATTGTCATAATAAAGTGGTGAAGTGGTGAAGAGCCAAAAGTAGGAGTCAATTTTTGGAAGGCAGGAGGTTTAGAGGGAAATATTCTTTTGCTGTTTTGAAGAAAGTATCTTGGAAGTCTCTTCTATGTCTTTCAGTGGATAAAAGTAAAGAGGATTTTTAAAAAAGTATTACTGGAGATTCTCTGTTCTCTTCAAGAATTTCACAAAAATGCAAATAAAGAATTTATTTTGAGGAGTCTTATTTTTGTATAAACGATGTCCCTTTGACTGCATCACCTCTCTGAGGCTGAACTCAGAAAAGAACATAGAACAGTACATCATCCATGGGATATTATATTATGAGACTTTAGAAATAAACAGTTCTGCTTGAGGTGACATGTCTCATTAGAGACAGAATTATTGTAAGAATTTAGATTCTCATGTAACTCTTTCCTCTGTAAGTCACATTTCATCATTTTAGTCTTTCTTCAACTCTTTGAACGAATGAAGTTTTCCTGCAATCACTTCTGTTTCCTACTAGACTTTGTTATTAAGTTTCTTGCTCTCTGATTGATTGCTTCTATTCCTTATATTTCTAAACCCAGACTGTCAGATAAGGTCTGCAATGCCCCAACACCAAGCCACAAAACTTAGTTTGGTTGAGTTCCTTTAAGATCAATCTGTCTGCAAGGAGATTGGCATTCAAATGTTCAGAATGGACATGTGGGGAAAGACTGAAGAGCACATCTCATCTGAACAAATTTGAAAAAAAGAGATGGACTTTCTTGAACCTGGTGCTTATGAATGTGTCCTCTTCTCCCCTGTGAAAATCTCATTCTGAATATCATTTTTAAATAAGCATAGAAACTATTTTCCAAGACTCTTTTCACATACAGGTGGGTCAGTATTAACACATTATTTATATTAATAATTCAATGTTATCTCTCATAACTAATATGCTGCAAATATTGAACGGGGGAGCAGCTGTGTAGCTGCTCATATCTGAAATAAACAAAGAGCCAGTGTCTGTAAAAAGAAAGAGCTCAATTCATAACAAAACTGCATATATTTCTAATATAGGAACGATAGCTGCTTTGCAAAGTTCTCTCTAGGACAGTGAGGGACGTTATTTTACACATTCAGCATTCACCAGCTTTAACTTTCCAAACAGAACCTGTTTCAAATATTTTAGGGATTTTTTTGGTTCTGTTTTGTTTTTACTTTCCTTAAATTGGAAAGCCAAAGACTGAAGACTGCCTTCTGGAGGTCAACGACTTGATTGACAGTAGAGCCCTGGTCTGAGCAATCAGAAGGTATCAGGTGATGGTGTAGACAGGAAGAAGCAGAGAATCATCAGGTAGAAAAAAGGCCAGGGGCCCTGGGCTTGAAGTCTTACCCCATGTTAGAAGTGAGGTCTGAGTAGGCTAGGATGAGGGCCAGGGAAAGGCATATGATGGTGGGAGGTTGTAAGGGAGTCAGAAGGAGTTGGGAAAGGGGCATACAGAGTGTTAGAATTGTCTTGGGTGAGACAGACTTTCTATTGGGGTCTGCATGCAAAAAGCCTGCCAAGTCTCAGTCCTAAAGTTAAGGAACCAGATTGGTGGAAGGAAAAACTATGAAGGAGGTAAGGATCGCTGCCAACATTCTGCCATGACTTTTCAACACCCCTTGGCTCTTTTGGCAGATTCTCTCCATCCAGGTGTTCAGACCCCCACCCTCCCTTTTCCTGAACTACAGCTTCCAAGGTCACCCACATTGCAGTAATCATTAAGTATGATAAGCTTCATATGCCAGACTTTTCTCTCCTAGTTTTTCTGCTTCCCCAAAATCTGGTTCCTTCTTTGCTTGTGCGCTTGATCTTTGTTGAAGTTAATTTGACAACTGATGGGAGTTGGAGTATCTGTGAGTGATAATGTCTCAGTGTTTCCTTCCTCTCTGATCAAATCTGTACTCTTCATCATGCAGTAAAGCGGGAATTCTGGAACTGGGCAGGAGAGAGGCCTTTCCTTAATTCCTTCAGATTGCAGCTTATTATTTTGCCCATGAATGGGGCCTGAAAGGATTAAAAAAAGTACCTTTCCCTCATCCATCACAAGAGTCATGATTAACACTCCTATAACAAGAGACCAGTTAGCAAGAGCAACACATCACATATTTATTTAACAAAGTTATACATGACATAGGAGCCTTCAGAAATGAAAAGCTGAAGACCCAGAGAAAGCTGTGTGTTATTATGCTAAGTCTAATGAAAGAAGTGGATAGTTGTGGAGAAACACGATTGGACAAAACAGGTATGATCTAATGGTAATAAACTTGAGGAAAGAGGATACCGTAGCAAGACCTATTTGTTCAGATTCCTCCAGAGCAATTCTTCTCTCTGCGTAGCATTATTTCCCCCTGGATATGGGGTAGGACCCTCTGGAATGAAGGTCTTATGGCCTACTTTCAGGGGAGGTAAGTCAGAGAGTGGCCTTTCTAAGTTTTATGGTTTGCTTTGAGGTAGAGGAGTTCTAATTTCTATGACCCACCTTTGGGAGAGGAATCTGGTTTCTATGACATGTCTTAGGCGAGAGAAGGAAGAGGGAAAAGGTTGGAGAGACCTTGTTGCAGAGGCCTTTTCTATCTCCGCCATTTCAAAGTACTCAGCATGCCAAGGTGTCATACTTGGTAGTTTTCTGTTCTAAGTCCCTACAGGGCAAACTTTGAGAGTATGAACTTAACTGTTAGAGGGGCTGTGGTTTAGGAGAAGTAGAGGGAAGGATGGAGTTTATAAGTGGGGGGGAAATCATTCAGAAACTGGATGGAGAATAAAGACCTGTAGAGCTGGGGTGGGAACTAGATTAAGAGTGTATATAGACAAGCTTTGTGGGATAAACACAAAATATTGTAAGGACTTCACGAGTGGCTGAGGAAATTCCATAAGCCATTTTTTAAAAAACCATAGCTTGAGCTTTTGGATTTCTATAGGATGGTTTTTCTCTTCTACTCTGAGAGTATAGCCCAACCTTCCATTCTTCTAATGCTCATTGGTTCTGTTACAGAGTCTGGGGATGGAAAAGGTTGCTTAGGTGTCAGCCAAGACACTCCCTCTGCTTGGGGGAGAGCAAGCTGCCAGCCCAACTATCCGCTTCCTGCCAGCTTAAGGAGCTTATGACTCAGATTCAAGCAAAACACTGAGCTGAAGTAAAAAGGGAGGGAGGGAGGGAACTTTAGCTCAGATGAAGGCTCTAGGGCCAAACTGCATCACTGAAACATCCAAGTCAGGGAAACCCATCAGACCAGGATGCTATGTGATTTTGTGTTTGTCCCCTGCTTCGAAAACCGCACACATATGCTTACACACAACTCCATCTCTCTCCTACTCATACAGACATATTTCTCCTGAGCTGAAATCCTGAGGTCGTTTCACCCTCCTGTAGAAAAGTTACTCTTAGGAGCTGGTCTGAGTATTAGCCATCTCTCAGATTCTGTGATAGCAGAGAAGTCTTCACCGGATGTTATGATTCAGCTGGTGTGTCCAGTTGTCCCTCCTTGCCTTGTGTCTCCAGAGTTTCCATTTCTCATAGAAGGTGTTGAGGGAAGACTACAAATTTATTCAGGAATAACACTGAAATCCAGACACATGTGTTTCAAAATGCTCTGTGATTCCAGTGGCTTCCTGGATATTGCTCTGGTGGCTGAGTTGCTGCCAACGTTGACTTGCTGGTCATTTGAAAGCCAACTCTACCCCTGAGGAAAGGTACTGGATGAATTAGAGAAATCTCTATTCTTTCTTTTCTTTCCTCCTTCCATTACTCATGGACATACCCACATCCCTCCAGCTCCTTAAAGTTGTCTCCTTGTGAGTAAACATTAGTCATTTTCTACAAGTTCCTTACCTCCATTCACTAAAGGAGAATGTGTAATCTCCTTGATTGAAGTTCAAAGTACTGACCTATGTACTTTTGTGTTAAGTATAGTTTATAGTTAATACTACACACATACTGCTTCATGTATGGTTGTCTTTAATATACATAATCTTCCTAAAATTCAACTTTTGTCTATGTCATTATTTTTCAAGAAATCCTAAGAACTCTCATAGTCAACTGCCTGGGGCCAGATTCCTTAATGCCATTTGGAAATCCTTATGATCTGGACATGGCTTAAGCTTCTAGTCTCACCTCACTTAGCATCACTCCTTAAACTGGCTGGGGCTGGTCTACTTAATCCGCCAACCCAATTTAATTGCCCCTCTCTTTGAAACGCCTTCTTCGAACATCTATCTAATCCCAAATATTTTTAAAACCCAAGCCCACGTCAGTTCATTATCTTTATTGGGGCAAATTGAAGGAGATGGAAGAGGATAAGAATAAGAAGAAATAAGAGCCAACAGAGATAAAGAATAAATAGACGTGTTGAAGTTTGAGGGGAAAGAAGCCCAGTTATGATGTGTGATTTTCTTGGGAAAGTCTGGCATTATTATAAGGAGTTCATTATAGACAGCCCCTTCTTCCTGCCAACATTTCAAGAAGCTCAGAATACAGATTTATCAGTGCACCAAGGACTGCTAATCCCAGTCAGAAAAATCTATTATTTTTATTCTAGGGGGATTATATTTTCCATGCTTAACAGTGACAGATATGTGGGATGTCAAATTAGAATCAGAGGGTAGTTTAGTGGGCATGGATACCATGAAAGTGGAATTAGTTGGAAGAACTAAATTCTAGTTACAAGTTATCCTGATAGTTATAGCTCTTTTATCCTTGAGGACTCTTCAAAAGGGGTACTAGTGGATCTAAATTGTGCTAGAGACAGGTTCTCAAGGTTATATCTCTGTGCTTCTAAGTCTGGCCAATGCTGTTGCTGTCAAATGCATTTCTTTCTCAAGTATGCTAACATTGTCCCTCTGGGTACTATCCAGGCTTAGATGGAGAGTCTCCTGCCTCTTTAAGGTGTATATCTCTATTCTAATCCATTACCTGGGAGCTTCACTGTTTAATAATATTACCAGTTATGCCCCATAGTTGGTTCCAGTGAGGCTCTAATACTAATCAGTTTTATACAGTACTTTGTCTCTAGTAGTTTCTCAGTAAGTATTTGTTGACTAATAATTTGTTTACCACATTTGTAGGCTATTGTATATTCCCTTGTCTGGAAAAGGCCAGGAGTATAATTAATAATTCAGTTGTTGAAATTTTCCAAAAAGCTTCAGATCAAGAATGAGATCGTTGGAGAAGGGGAAATGGGTAAGGCACACAATATAATTTTGCTTTAAAAATACAACTAAATGGCCGGGTGCGGTGGCTCACACCTGTAATCCCAGCACTTTGGGAGGCGGAGGCAGGCGGATCACGAGGTCAGGAGATCGAGACCATCCTGGCTAACATGGTGAAACCCCGTCTCTACTAAAAAAATACAAAAAATTAGCCAGGCATGGTGGTAGGCACCCGTAGTCCCAGCTACTCAGGAGACTGAGGCAGGAGAATGGTGTGAACCTGGGAAGTGAAGCTTGCGGTGAGCCAGGATCGCACCACTGCACTCCAGCCTGGATGATGGAGTGAGACTCCATCAAAAAAAAAAAAAAAAAAAAAAAATGCAATTAAACAATTTATATTTTTCTTGATGTAGAGGACTTCAGATATATTGAAACCAACCATTTGTTATTTCATAAGTACATTTACTAAGGCTCATTTATGTTGATTGTGTTGCTCAAATTCAAAAGAATGGTCAGTGAGAAAGTGGGACAAGAGTCCATATCTTCTAACTTCTAGGCAAATGGGAAGAATCTTATTAAGTCATTTTTCAATTCTGGAGTCTAACTGAGGATGTCGTTACCTGTTCTTTGTATTTCTTCATGGCCTTCCGGGAGCCAGCAGAACAATAGTCACCAGATTTAGGAAATTTCACTATTGTTACCAAATATTTATGTCCAAAGTTCTTTATGTTGATTATTGTAGTTTGTAATGAAATAAACATTGCTATAGTTACCATGGAGTTAGACTAAAATTTCAACATATGCTGCTTGAACGGATTGATCCAGCCACTTCAGATGTAATTTCCAAGGTAAAGATTGTGGTAAGGGTGACTCTTATGAAAGAGTCAGCTTTTGTGAACATTGGGCGTCCAATTTGCAATGTCATCTCATACATTTATTTATTCTGGGATGGGTGAGGTTTGGAAATATTGTAGGATTAGACTGCCTGATACCATGGAGGCAAAAGAAACAGTCACTTTTTTTTTTCTCCAGGGTGATACATTGTGTAGCGAACTACTTTTAGAGCAATTTGGGGGTAAAGTTTTCTCTATGTGCTCAAATATGAATCAATTATAGAAACTTTAATTGGAAATGCTTTGGAGTGACTTTAACCTAACAGTGCTAAGAATGATATAATTTGTTAAATACTGAGTCATGTTTGCTCGGTGCCTTTTTATACTTAAAATAAGTTTGGAATAAAAGTGGATTTTTAAAAAGCTTAACCTGGTTGTAGTAAGTAGCCAAGATTACGAAGACATATTTTGTGTCTTTTCAGTTGTTTTCAATATTTTGTTCTGCTCTTTCTTTCAGTAGACTTTTCCTTTATACTTATAAAAGACAAAAGAAACGTATAAATTTTATTCACTGTCTTGTGATTAACTCAATAATTTACTATTGAAAACATTTCAGTAATTTCTTGAACTGGTATTAATGTACAAAGAAGGTCAAGAAGATACTTTAGTTGGTTTTATCATTGAAGATAATACACTGGAATGGCCAAGGATCATAATGACAAAGGATGCTTCAAAGAAATATTAGAACAATGAATATAATTTCTATCTCCTATAGCTAATTAGACTACATATAGATTCCTCACCCCAAAGCTAAGAGGTACTATGTTTCTAATGACATATTTTTTTTCCTATATCCTAAAGACCTGAATAATAGGTTGGCTACTAAAATAAAACAAAACAATACAACCAGTAAACTACCGACTAACATGTAACCATGATATTCCCAGGCATGAGTCATTTTGTAAGTATTATATTCTGTATGTTTTGTGATAGCAATTCTAGAAGAACACATATTTGTGAAATATTTAGTCTTTTTGGTAAAAAAGATTTAATTCCTTTTTGTGGGATCTTGGATTTGTTTCCTATCAGTCTTTCTTTCACGAACTCATCTGTACTCTTATAACACAAAGAAGTTCAGAAGACGTTTTGCCATAACAGAAAAAAGATGAAATGAAAAGTATAAGAGTAATAGAATTCTCTAAATATTATAGATTTTGTGAATAAAAAAGTGGGAGGAAGAATGAGATAAAACCATTTTAATTCTGTGGACAAGCATGAGATCAAAGGGAAGAGATGAAAAGTGCTTTGTAGTCATTATTCTTATTTATCTATAATATCTAGATCCTTGATACTTGAGTGTGGTCTGTGAACTGGCAACGTGATGTCTCCCAGAGCTTGTTAAAAATTTAGAATTTGATTCCACTCATGACTCAGAATTTGCATTTTCACAAGATCCCAGGTAATTCATACACAAGCTAAAATTGTGAGAATAGCTGATAGCTAGACCTTTTTTTTTCCATAAATACCTATGAAGATAGACATATGGAGTGTCTCTGTTTGATGAGATGGTGTAATAAAGTGAGACACCTCTCTTCTGTTTATAAGAGCAAAGATTATGAAGGTTTGAAACCACATAGATAGAACTGCTAGCGCTAGTCCAGATGACTAAAATAGAAGTCGTCTTCTACTACTGTTGTTTCTCTTGCAAAATAAGCCAGGTCTTGAAAGGATCAGATATGCCTTAACATCATCATCTTGAAGTGATTTATTTATTATTTCACAAGGAGCAGGGTTAAGGTCTCGTTAACAGGAGGAACTTGTTTTCTTATGTTAAATAGGACTGTGTTGTTTCAGGTAAATATTAATTTTCCCTCTGACAAGGTGTGGTTATTTCTTAGGTAAATAGTGAGAAAATTATTTACAGCATCCTGCATTCAAGGCCTGAAGTGGATTCAAACATTCTACTTTCTTCTCTGGTCTTAAAGCCAGAACCAGCTTTTGCCCCTTGGGATTCTGTAAGGATGAGTTGCATCCTGGGTTAATGGAGGTAATTAGATGCTGAAAGGGACCAAGGTATTCTCCAAATTTTGTGGGAAGTCAAGAGTTTTCTCAGGAATTTTGTTGAAAAACAAGGTCCAGAATTTGGAAACTAAGGGTTACAAAGTATGATGAAGCACTTAAAGAAGGAGAGGAATCACAGAAGAGAACATTCAGAAGGGTCTTCCTCTAACTGGTGGTTCTCAATTGTCACTGAACATTGGAATCACCTGGGGAGCTTTTTCAGCTTTCTAATTCTTGGATTGCATGCAGACAAATTATATTATAATCTCTGGTGAAACCTAGGTATCAGTAATTTTTTTAAAAAGACCTCCGAGACATTCCATTTTGCAGCTAAGGTCAAAACAATTTTTTTTTTTTTTTTTTTTTGAGACGGAGTCTCACGCTGTGTCACCCAGGCTGGAGTGCAGTGGCGCGATCTCGGCTCACTGCAAGCTCCGCCTCCCAGGTTCAGGCCATTCTCCTGCCTCAGCCTCCGAGTAGCTGGGACTACAGGCGCCCGCCACCACGCCCGGCTAGTTTTTTTCGTATTTTTAGTAGAGACGGGGTTTCACCATGTTAGCCAGGATGGTCTGGATCTCCTGACCTCGTGATCCGCCCGCCTCGGCCTCCGAAAGTGCTGGGATTACAGGCTTGAGCCACCGCGCCCGGCCAGGTCAAAACAATTAATGGTCCGATTTTGTAAAGTTTCCTGCCCTTAGGTGGTAAATGTGTTGCTTATGGGGAAGGCTGGTGAGTAGGAAGTGTTCTGGTATCTTGATCATTTGAGGAAAGCTCAAAAGGTGAATGAAACATGGAGCTTCCTTTGGGGAATCACTAGACAAATCTATGTTCAGACAGAAGACAGTGTGACTAAATTCCTTGGTAATGTTTTTCACTTTTTGTGCTTAACCCCTATACTCTAGCAAGAAACACTGTGGGCTGAGTGTAGGGTAGTAGTTGGCCTCCAAGATGGCCTCCATTGACAATTGTGCCCTGATACTCATGTCCTTGTGTGCCTCTCGCCACAATGAATCACTTGGGGCTGACCTTTGTGACTAATAGAATATGGTAGAAGTGATGGTATAAGACATCCAAAGCTAGGTCATAGAAGGTACAACAGCTTTTGCTTTAGTATTTGGGATTGCTAGCTCTTCCAGAAGCTAGCCATGTTGTGAAAACACTCAATAAGTCCCATGGAGAGAAGACAATTTGCCATTTGTGAGAGCCACCTTAGAAATGGATCATCCAGCGCCACTGAGTCTTCAGATGGCTAAACCCCAGCTGGCATCTGACTGCAACCTCATGAGAGATTCTGAGCCAGAACTGCTCAATTTAGATGCTTCTGAATTCTTGGCCTATAGAGATCATAGGAGATAATTAATGACTATTGCCTTTTCATACTATTAAATTTTGGAATGATTCCTTACACAGCAATAAATAATGCGGCATGGCTAATTCAAACCGTGGTTACCCAGTACAGCAGCCTGTTTGCGAGTATATTTGTAGATAACTTCTAGAGTGTGGCAACAGAGTGGAATATTTTAGCAACAAGTTGCATTTAATTCTACCTTAAATTACATCAGCTACCTTGTAAGCCAAATATTAAAGGTTATGGCAAAACTGCACTGTTATTAAAATCTTAGCTTTAAATTAGCTTTTAACAAGTAACTGGACAGCATTTGATATATGATTCAGCACTATCCAATAGAACTCGCTATAAAAATGCTCCCCCAATTATGATAGCCACTAGCTATAGTTGGCTATTGAGCACTGGAAATCTGGCTAGTGCAATTGCTAAACTGAAATTTTAATTTTATTTAATTTGAAACTACAGCTACCATATTGATAGCACAATTCTATACATTTTTGGGGAAGAATATAGACATGACAAAAATGTTCTGCTCTAGTTTGTAAAGTTATGAACTGAGAAGTGGAAAACTCAGTAAGGGGGAACAATTTATCTCTGGAATAGTGAATTAAAATTCTTTCTATTTTACCCCCAAATATGTGTCATTTGGAGTGATGAATGACAAAAACAAAGAAACAGATCACAAAGTATTGTGTATATCCAAGATGTAACTGAATTCAGGCTCTGTAACAACAAAAACTTTTGTACTAGAATTTGAGAGGAACTTTAAGATATTGTCAAAGCACAGTTATCTCTGTGGCAGGTACTTGATGAGGTACTTTTCAAAAGTTTTTTCCCTGCTGGCTTGCATCTTATTTCTTTTGCTCATTTTATAAAAATTGACTAGATACTACTATAAGATATGCTCAGGAAGAATTCTACATAATCTACCACCAACATAATCTGTTTATAATTTCTAATATTTTATTGTCACTTACTTATGATGGTGTGATGATAATGATAATAAAAACACTGATAACTATTAAAATCAATTATTATTTTTGAATCAAGTGAATTTATTAGGTTTACTTAATCTGTATTTTTTTTGTATTTAATCAGCACAAATGCTCAAAATTAGGGTACAGAAATAAGGTAATACAAATTCCTGACACCTTTTTTGTTCTCTACCTTATTCTAGAGATGTAGAACATCTATGAAAAACTGGGGATAAACTAAATATTGTAACCTAAATTTTACTTAAAATGGACATGAAATAGTGCTAGTTTGAGAGGTGAAGCCAGCTGGACTTCCTGGGTGGAGAGGGGACTTGGAGAACATTTCTGTCTAGCTAAAGGATTGTAAATGCACCAATCAGCACTCTGTGTCTAGCTAAAGGTTTGTAAACACGTCAATCAGCACTCTGCAAAAACGGACCAATCAGCACTCTGTGAAATGGACCTGTCAGCACTCTGTAAAATGGACCAATCAGCAGGACGTGGGTGGGGCCAAATAAGGGAAAAAAAGCTGGCCACCCCTGCCAGCAGCCACAACCTGCTTGGGTCCCCTTCCACACTGTGGAAGCCTTGTTCTTTCACTCTTCATAATAAATCTTGTTGCTGCTAGCTCTTTGGGTCCGCATTACTTTTATGAGCTGTAACACTCACTGTGAAAGTCTACAGCTTCATTCCTGAAGTCAGTGAGACCATGAACCCACTGGGAGGAGCAAATTACTCCAGACGTGCCACCTTCAAGAGCTGTAACGCTCACTGCGAAGGTCTGCATCTTCACTCCTGATGTCAAGCGAGACCACAAACCCACCAGAAGGAATAAACTGCAGACACATCTGAACATCTGAAGGAACAAACTCTGGACACAGTATCTTTAATAACTGTAACACTCACTGTGAGAGTCTGCGGCTTCATTCTTGAAGTCAGCGAGACCAAGAAACCACCGGGAACCAATTTTGGACACATTTTGCCAACCATGAAGGGACTATTAACTATCGCTAAGCAGTGAGCACCATCAGACCCCTTTCACTTGCTATTCTGTCCTACTTTTCCTTAGAATTCGGGGGCAAAATACCGGGTACCTGTCGGCCAACTAAAAACAACTAGCACGGCCACTGGACTAAAGACATTGGTGTCAGGCTTTCTGGGAAAGGGCTCTGTAACAACCCCTGATTCTTCGGAGCTGGGAGCATTAGTTTGCCTGGAACCAGCTTCTGCTTTTCTTGTACTTCTGGGCTGAGCCGAGGGTTGACAGAGAGGAAAGCCATTCAGCTCTGGAGTCCCGACAGTAAGTTGGTTGTCCCTGCGACCATTAGCAGAACTCTCAGAGTCATGTCGCCCAAGCAAGACTTGTCCATTTATCCTATCTATCCTGACCCTTGCCTCCTGGGTCCTGATGCCTGTCAGACAAACTTCTTCTCGCCTCTCTTCTCTGAGTTTAGTCCTGCTTCTAAAAACCACTCCTTGTCTCTGGTGCTTTTCTAGTTTCTCCTATAAGAATGATTTCTAGTATAAACTTCAGGACTGTATTCCCTTCTTTAGGCACCCAGGCTCACCAATCAGAAAGACATAATTTTTACCAAAAGCCCCATCTTAACGGGGACTACCTGGAATTTTAGGATCCCTCCTCAGACAAGCAGACCTAACAAAAGCTATTCCTGAAGCTAGGACATGGGGAGCTTAGAAATTGTTTCCTTCCTATTCATATAAGTGAGCACAAAAGGCATCACTCTTCCAACTCTGGAGATCCCTTCCCTCCCTCAGGGTATGGCCCTCCACTTCAATTTTGGAGCATAACATCTTTATAGGACATGAGTAAAGTCCCAATACTAACAGAAGAATGCTTAGGACTCTAACAGGTTTTCGAGAATGCTTCATAAGGGCCACTAAATCCGATTTTTCTTGGTTCTCTTTGTGGTCTAGGAGGACAGGCAAGGGTGCAGGTTTTCGAGAATGCATTGGTAAGGGCCACTAAATCTGACATTCCTCAGTCCTCCTTGTGGTCTAGGAGGAAAACTAGTGCTTGTGCTGCTGCGTTGGTGAGCGCAACTATTCCGATCAGCAGGGTCCAGGGACCATTGCGGGTTCTTGGGCAAGAGGTGTTTCTGCTGCTGCGTTGGTGAGCACAACTATTCTGATCAGCAGGATCCAGGGACCGTTGTGGGTTCTTGGGCATGGGGAGAAACAAACAAACCAAAACCTCAGGCAGTTTTGTCTTTCAGATGGGAAACACTCAGGCATCAACAGGCTCCCCCTTGAAATGCATCCTAAGCCATTGGGATCAATTTGACCCACAAACTCTGAAAAAGAGGTGGCTCATTTTTTTTCTGCACTATGGCCTGGCCCCAATATTCTCTCTCTGATGGGAAAAATGGCCACCTGAGGGAAATATAAATTACAATACTGTCCTGCAGCTTGACCTTTTCTGTAACAGGGAAGGCAAATGGAGTGAAATACCTTATGTCCAAACTTTGTTTTCATTGAAGGAGAATACACAACTATGCAAAGCTTGCAATTTACATCCCACATGGAGGACCTCTCAGCTTACCCCCATATCCTAGCCTCCCTATAGCTCCCCTTCCTATTAATGATAAGCTTCCTCTAATCTTCCCCGCCCAGAAGGAAATAAGCAAAGAAATCTCCAAAGGACCACAAAACCCCCGAGGCTATCCGTTTTGTCCCCTTCAAGCTGTAGGGGGAGGGAATTTGATCCAAACCGCATATATGTCCCCTTTTCCCTCTCTGATTGAAAGCAGATCAAGGCAGACCTGGGGGAGTTTTCAGACGATCCTGATAGGTACACAGATGTCCTACAGGGTCTAGGGCAAATCTTTGATCTCACTTGGAGAGATGTCATGCTATTGTTATATCAAACCCTGGCCTTTAATGAAAAGAATGCAGCTTTAGCTGCAGCCTGAGAGTTTGGAGATACCTGGTATCTTAGTCAAGTAAATGATAGAATGACAGCCGAGGAAAGGGACACATTCCCTTCCAGTCAGCAAGCCATCTCCAGTATGGATCCCCACTGGGACCTTAACTCAGATCATGGGGACTAGAGTCGCAAACATCTGTTGACCTGTGTCCTAGAAGGACTAAGGAGAATTAAGAAAAAGCCTGTGAATTATTCAATGATGTCTAGCATAACTCAGGGAAAGGAAGAGAATTCTTTTGTCTTCCTCAAGCGGCTATGGGAGGCCTTAAGAAAATATACTGCCCTGTCACCTGACTCACTTGAGGGTCAATTGATCCTAAAAGATAAGTTTATTACCCAATCAGCCACAGATATCAGGAGAAAGCTCCAAAAGTGAGCCCTGGGCCCTGAACAAAATCTGGAGGCATTATTAAGCCTGGCAACCTTGGTGTTCTATAATAGGGACCAAGAGGAACAGGCCCAAAAGGAAAAGCAAGATCAGAGAAAGGCCGCAGCCTCAGTCATGGCCTTCAGATAAACAAACCTTGGTGGTTCAGAGAGGACAGAAAATGGAGCAGGCCAATCACCCGGTAGGGATCGTTATCAAATTGTCCAATGAGAAACAAGCCACCCCCTCGTCCACGTCCACTATGCCGAGGCAATCACTGGAAGGTGCACTGCTCCAGAGTGCAATGGTTCTCTGGGCCAGAAGCCCTCAACCAGATGATCCTACAACAGGACTGAGGGTGCCTGGGGCAAGCGCCAGCTCATGTCATCACCCTCACTGAGCCCTGAGTACGTTTAACCATTGAGGGCCAGGAAATCGACTTCCTCCTGGACACTGGTGTGGCCTTCTCGGTGTTAATCTCCTGTCCTGGACGACTGTCCTCAAGGTCTGTTACCATCCGAGGAATCCTGGGACAGCCTGTAACCAAGTATTTCTGCCACCTTCTCAGTTGTAATTGGGAGACTTTGCTCTTTTCACGTGCCTTTCTTGTTATGCCTGAAAGTCCCACACCCTTATTAGGGAGGGATGTATTAACCAAGGCTGGAGCTATTATCTACATGAATATGGGGAACAAGTTACCCATTTGTTGTTCCCTACTTGAGGAGGGAATAAACCTTGAAGTCTGGGCATTGGAAGGACAATTTGGAAGGGTGAAAAATGCCCGCCCAGTCCAAATCAGGCTAAAAAATCCCACCACTTTTCCTTATCAAAGGCAATATCCCTTAAGGCCTGAAGCTCCTAAAGGATTAAAGGATATTGTTAAACATTTAAAAGCTCAAGGCTTAGTAAGGAAATGCAGCAGTCCCTGCAACACCCCAATTCTAGGAGTACAAAATCCAAATGGTCGGTGGAGAATAGTGCAAGATCTTAGACTCATCAATGAAGCAGTAATTCCTCTATATCCAATTGTACCCAACCCCTATAACCTGCTCTCTCAAATACTAGAGAAAGCAGAATGGTTCACTGTTCTGGACCTCAAGGATGCCTTTTTCTGTATTCTCCTGCACTCTGACTCCCAGTTTCTCTTTGCCTTTGAGGATCCCACAGACTACACGTCCCAACCTACACGGACGGTCTTGCCCCAAGGGTTTAGGGATAGCCCTCATCTGTTTGGTCAGGCACTGGTCCGAAATCTAGGCCACTTCTCAAGTCCAGGCACTCTGGTCCTTCAGCATGTGGATGATTTACTTTTGGCTACCAGTTCAGAAGCCTCATGCCAGCAGGTTACTCTAGATCTCTTGAACTTTCTAGCTAATCAAGGGTACAAGGTGTCTAGGTCGAAGGTCCAGCTTTGCCTACAGCAGGTCAAATATCTAGGCCTAATCTTAGCCAGAGGGGCCAGGGCCCTCAGCAAGGAATGAATACAGCCTATACTGGCTTATCCTCACCCTAAGACATTAAAACAGTTGTGGGGGTTCCTTGGAATCACCAGCTTTTGCCGACTATGGATGCCTGGATACAACCAGGAGATCTAGTGTTGGTCAAATCTCTCGCCTCTACCTCCCCATCTATGGACTCTTTGTGGAAAGGACCATACTCGGTAATCCTCTCTATCCCCACTGCAGTTAAGGTGGCAGGAGTGGAATCCTGGATTCACCACACCCGAGTTAAATTTTGGACACCCCCTGAGGAACCTGTGGGACCATCAGCTCAGGAGTCCCAAGATCAGCCATACCAGCCTCGAAACACCTGCGAACCACTGGAGGACTTGCATCTCCTATTTCGGAAGGAAACATCCCAAACTAAAAAGGCTCCTACCACTGATACTGAAGACACACCCCTTCCTCCTTAAAAAAGATAAGGGAAAACCTACATAATCTTTATCTTTAACATCTCTCCTTGCCCCTTTAATGGAATCCTTTTACTATTTCATCATATTATTAAGCAGCATTCTAACCATACTCTTTGCAATAGGACTATATACTGTAGCTCCTGCCAGGACAAAAATCCTAATCACATCAGCCTTCTTTCTATCTTCTTTCCTTCTGACCACAATTTACTCCTATCTTTAACTCAGCCTGAATAAAATGATCTCATCTTCCAGAGCACCCTCTTTACCTTCCTATTTATTCTTTGCCTATCTATTCCTCCTGCTTCCTTGGATACCTCATACAATCATCCCTCCCCTTCCACTAGCTCCTAATTACCTCTACAAGACTCTCAACCCACTCTCTGTTAAACCAGTCCAATCCTTCGCTGGCAAATGACTGTTGGCTTTGTATCTCTCTATCAACCTCTGCTTATGTTGCCACTCCCATTCTAGCAAAAAATTGGGTCTTTACCAAATTAACCTACCACCCTCGTTATGAAGGAAAAGACTCTTTCTGACTTCTAAATATGCAATCATTAGCCAACTTCCCCATCTCTGATAGGACCAAGAATACCCTAACAGGATGTGCAATCCAACTTTTATGTTCTTACATTTCCAACCTCACCTATTACACAAGCAATGAAAAGCCCATACGCAGCCCTGTAACTATGAATACCATCTTAACTTTCCAAGCCCCTTTATGCATCCAATGCAACCTGTTATCAGGCCTGCCCCTGGGGCACCTGCTACCCCATCAGTGTAATTACACCCTATAGCGTCAAGCCCCAACTGATCATAGTAACTTCTGAGTCACCCAAACAGCTCCATTCAGATGGTTTGTCTACTTCTCAGGGCCCCCCAAAATTATCACCTCCTCCCTACTTAACAAACAGTCCAGGTTTTGTAATGACAAACATACTCCCTGCATAACCATTCACCCCTGGACTCCCTGCAGCAGCGCCCCCACCACTAGTGAATGCCTTCTCATCCCTTCTTTCAATCACTCTCTCAAATGATTCCTAGTAGATACAAAATGATTTTTTTCTCCAATGGGAAAATGGAACATAGGGAGCCATTCAGTTTGCTCCCAATACCCCTTTCCAGCTGCTCACTGGATCTGCCTTGGCAAGTACTCTAGGAGTAGGGGAAAATGAAAACAACAAACTCACACACGTTTTTAATATACACAACCAGTTCTGTCTACCATCAAGGCATATTCTTCTTATGTGGAACATCGACCTATATCTGCCTCCCCACCTACTGGACAGGCACCTGCATCTTAGTCTTTCTAAGTCCCAACATTAACATTGCCCCAGGAAATCAGGCCCTATCAGTACCCCTCAAAGCTCAAGTCTGTCAGTGCAGAGCCATGCAACTAATACCCCTACTTATAGGGTTAGGAATGGTTACTACTACAGGAACTGGAATAGCCAGTTTATCTACTTCATTATCCTACTACCACACACTCTCAAAGGATTTCTCAGACAGTTTGCAAGAAACAATGATATCTATCCTTACTCTACAACCCCAAATAGACTCTTTGGAAAGAGTAACTCTCCAAAACCACCAATGCCTAGACCTCCTCGCTGCTGAGAAAGGAGGACTCTGCACCTTCATAGGGGAAGGGTGTTGTTTTTACACTAACCAGTCAGGGATAGTACAAGATGCTGCCCAGCACTTACAGGAAAAGGCTTCTGACATCAGACAACACCTTTCAAACTCTTATACCAACCTCTGGAGTTGGGCAACATGGCTTCTCCCCTTTCTAGGTCCCATGGCAGCCATCTTGCTATTGCTTGCCTTCTGGCCCTGTATTTTTAACTTCCTTGTCAAATTTGTTTCCTCTAGGATCGAGGCCATCAAGCTACAGATGGTCTTACCCCAATGAGCTCAACTAACAACTTCTACCAAGGACCCCTGGACCAACCTGCCTGGCCCTTTCACTGACCTAAAGAGTTCCCCTCTGGAGGACACTACAACTACAGGGCCCCTTCTTCACTCCTTTCCAGCAGGAAGTAGCTAGAGAAGTCATCGCCCAATTCCCAACAGCAGTTGGGGTGTCCTGTTTAGAGAAGGGGATTGAGAGGTGAAGCCAGCTGGACTTCCTGGGTTGAGTGGGGACTTGGAGAACTTTTCTGTCTAGCTAAAGGATTGTAAGCACACCAATCAGCGCTCTGTGTCTAACTAAAGGTTTGTAAATGCACCAATCGGCACTCTGTAAAAACGGACCAATCAAAGCTCTGTAAAATGGACCAATCAGTGCTCTGTAAAATAGACCCAATCAGCAGGATGTGGGTGGGGCCAAATAAGGGAAAAAAGGCTGGCCACTGCAGCCAGCAACTGCAACCCACTTGGGTACCCTTCCACTCTGTGGAAGCTTTGTTCTTTTGCTCTTCACAGTAAATCTTGCTGCTGCTCACATCTTTGGGTTTGCACTACCTTTATGAGCTGTAACACTCACTGCAAAGATCTGCGGCTTCACTCCTGAAGTCAAGTGAGACCACAAACCCACTGGAAGGAGGAAACTCCAGACACATCTGAACATCTGAAGGAACAAACTCTGGACACCCCATCTTTAAAAACTGTAGCACTCACTGCGAGGGTCCGCACCTTCATTCTTGAAGTCAACAAGACCAAGAACCCACCAGAAGGAACCAATTCTGGACACGAGTTTATGATCCTCTAATGTTATTTTAATAAGAAAAATGGTAAGAATGTATTGTTAATGTAATTAGTAGTAAGTGGCATGTTCTTTCATAAAGTAAGGACATTTGCTGCCAATAGGTTTCTATGAATAACATCTTTTACTTGATCGGCTTTCTTGTTTCGGACATTTGCTTACACCAATTGCCAATATTTTTTGCTTATTACAAAATAATTTGATTTTATTTTAGAAAAAGAAAATCAGACATATAGATAATTAAAAGTAGGAAAAAATGGGCTTTGCGTGGAGTTAGTGAAGTCTCATGAAAAGAGGTGGATGGCTGTGGCAGAGCCTTCTGGGCTATGTGTGTCTGACGCTTGGCCGCCAGAGCCACAGTCAGTTTGCTGAGCCCATTAGTGCACCTGACTGACAGACACGCCGTCACCATGTCTCGCTACTTGTGTTCCCCCAACACATCTCTGCTTATCAGAAATGTGGCCGACGACACCAGGTCTTAAGATTTACAGAGTGAATTTGGTCACTATGGTCCTATAGTTGATGTGTATGTTCCACTTGATTTCTGCACTCGCTGTCCAAGAGGATTTGCTTATGTTCAACTTGAGGATGTTTGCAATGCTGAAGACGCTTTACATAATTTAGACAGAAAGTGGATTTGTGGATGGCAGATTGAAATACAGTCTTCACACTATGATGATTATGACAGATGCAGACGTTCTAGAAGCTGAAGTTATGAAAGAAGGAGATCAAGAAGTCAGTCATTTGATAACAGTTTAGAAGATCGTATCTAGAAATAGATCGACTGGAAGACGACGGCATAGCAGAAGTCATTCCAACAATGATAGACCAAACTGCAGCTGGAATACCCAGTAGGTTCTGCTTACTACACTTCAAGAAAGATCTGAACGTGGAAAAATAACAAAAGAAGGGCAGTTCAAGCGACCAAACGGTGGGTGGAGGGTGCTGCAGTATGAATACTGTATGGATATTTTGACTCTGGTCAGAAAAGATACAAAAATGTTATCGAAAACTACATGGAATAATTGAAGTCCCTTCAAATTTGAAAGTAAGCATTTTAGGACAAATAAAAGGAAATTCAAGTTTGTACTTGTGGAAACTTTTTCCTCAATATGAATAGGTTTATATTGATTCATGGGTAACAGGTCCATAATAAATTATTGGAAACTAGGATGTCTCAGTATCAAGGAAGACAGCCATAGTGTCTTACAGTGCCTCTGTTGGTGTGTCTCAAACTGAATTGAGTGGGAAAAAGTATGGTCCAATGTAAAAGTTCCATTTTCACCATTACTGGCAAATCTTGCTTTTGTTTATTTTGGTGCCAGTGTTTTCTGTTTAATCATTTGCTGGGTTGGCACCTGCGCTTATTTACTTGTACACCACATGCAGTTTACATCTTCCTAACTACTCTCCTTCCCAGGTAAATTCCAATTATATTTGATATCCAGCTAAGAGGGCCCATCTCTTCTCACCTCTTTCCTGGTCACTATGTTCAGCAAGTATTTACTGAGCCCTTACTGTGGGCAAAACATTGTACTGGATAATTGAGAAAAATGGATAATTCCCTTAATCAGTAAATGTCTACTGAGCACAGTCTAGTGAATTATTACAGTATGGCCTCATTGTTTTGTTTGAGGTGTATTATTCATAACAATAGTTTTCATCATTCATATCCTAATATAATTATAGAACCCAATATACTATCAAAGATAAGTAATTGTGTGGTTATCTGCCATTTAAAAGTATCCCATATTTCTTTGATCCTATTATTGTAAATAATGAAAAAATGATTTGTTTTAATCTGTAATAATCTGGTTTATTGTGCAGTGACTGTAATATACTAGAGTTAAATTATTTACTCTGCCTCACCAAACATAAACTAGGAGATAACCCCCAAAATAAGTACTTAACTTTGCATTAGATATAAAGAAGACTGGGTGCTATAATTAGATTATTTTGAGGAAGAGCTGTTATCTCAACTGATTTAGTATGTATTGTAATTGAGAAAATGTTGACCAAATTATACTTTTTAGTGATTTACATATACATTTTATAGGGGACATGAACATATTCCATGTATAGTGAATAAATAACTTTCTTAGTATCATAAAAAAGTAGAAAAAAACACTCGAAATTCTACCATCTATACCGTTATGTTTACACACACATACACTCACACATATGCACACACACACTTTTATTAGAATATGCATATATTATAATGCTACCTTGAAATTATTCTTCATTTAAAATAAAAGAACAGTAATTATATTTCATGCCATTAAATGTCTGATGCTTATTTTACACAATAGTGACATAGTTACTTATAATTATGAAGTTTTTAGAACATTTGATACAGATTTATCATATATTAATATTCTAATTTTAGCATACTAATTTTCGAAGAATTTCTTTGAGAAATAATGAGTCAATGGCAAAATGGGGAAAATAATAGATGTAAAAGATTACAATGAGAATCTTCCTATTTGAAATAAAAGTCAGATGTATACAAATGTTTCACTTTAATGTATGTCAATCTGCTGGGGAGAAGTCAGTCATAACTTTGGTTTGGAAAAGTGGGGAAAATGCTTGAATGTGAAGTCACTGAAACGTTTGTCATGCCACCAACCTCTTGAGGTCTACCTGAATGACTACTTCAATTCTGAAGATTCAAGGAGGCATTCTTGAATGTTCTGGATGGAAGAGTTAAACTCTTCATTCTTCTTTTGCCTGTCTTGTTTCCTGAACTTCCTTCCCAGTGTTTCCTGCCTGGGGTCACCTCCAAAATAAATTGCTTGCATGGGAACTTAAAGTAAAGCATCTAGTTTTGAAAAAATATTTGGCATAAGAATAAGAATAAATTGTTTCTTGGAAATACATTAACAAATGACAGACAGAAAATGGAACTCCTATTGTGGATTAGTCTTCTTCATTAAGGAAAATATTTTTTCTAACTGGAAGAAGTAAAATGAATACGGCAGCAAAAAACTACTGAGTAATGAGAGAGTTTGAGACCTAAGCCCTAGCTGGATTAAATATTTTTCCTTAATTTAACATGTCTCCATGCAGTGAGTATAGTATGCCTTAGACTAAATTTTAGGCACTGTGAATACATTATTGAGATAGATCAAGGTCTATACTCATGAGAAGGGGTAGATAGAGAATTCCAAATAAAGTGAAGAATATATTACCTCCATAGGGTGATATGTTGAAATGAAGAAAATAAAGCAGGATAATGGAATAATTCATGTATGTTTTCACTCACTTATTAATTAGTTCATTCATTCAATAAATATGTATTATCTAATAGTATAAGAGAACTATGTGCTAATTTTAAAGAAGTATCAGAGAAGATTTCCGATAGAAGTCTGAACTATAAAAATTATGTATTGGCTTTCAAAAATGGTGATGATGACTTATCATCGGGATTACTGTTTTTTCTTTTTCAGCTTAATATAATATTCTAGAATAGATGATCATGCATGTGATTTATGAACCTTTGAAAAACAATATAGCTAATCTCTAGGAGCTAGCATACATTTTTTCAAGACAAATCATGCCAAATTCACATGATTTCTCATTTTGTTAGAACCTCTAGAGAACAGAAAATTCCATGCATAAAATACGTATCAATTGTTTCAATTACATCAATGCAGGTGACAGTATTTTTTGCAAGAACGTCATACGTAAATAGTAGATTGAATGATAGAAGTGTTGATATTTAGTGTCTAAACATATGTCTGCTATGTGTTGGCAAATGGCTTTGTAGTTTTCTAATGGAGTTTGACTGACTGTACACTTAGCCCTGTTGACTCAGTATTTCTATGGATAATTTTGATAGAGCTTTAGAAGTGAGGATGCTTAGATGGCTAAAACTGTAAGTGACAGACTCAAGAATAAAAGTGGTCAACTGACAGCAACACACTGAGCCAAAACCGTTGAAATGAGATTAAGCAGAAACAAGTTTCAAGTTCTGTTTAGGTTCAGAAAGTCAGCTGCATGAGTGAGCCTGTTTGGCCACAGTACAGATGGCAGAGGTCTGGGATTTCCATTTGATGACAACCATAAAATAAGCCAATGGTATGATGTGGCTGTTCAAAAAACAGACTAGCACAATCTTGGGTTGCATTAATGAAATATTGTGTGTAGTACAATAGAGGCAATAGAAAAGACAATTTCACCAAATTCTGTGAGATGATTTATGGGATGAAGTGTCAAACTCGTTACATTATATTTTAAGACTTCTCCAATTGGAATATGTTCAGAAAAAGACACACAGAATTTTGAAAATTCTCTTTTGAGGCAAGGCCAGAAGTAAAAGAGTATTGTTTTCCTTCAGGAGAAAAGACCAAGGAGATATTTACAGAGTGCTTTTGTCTACGTGGCAAGCTTTCATGTTTAAGAAGCCATATAATGCTAATCTAGAATATTGGTTTAAAGTTAGGGAAATGAAGATTTTGATGTAACATGAGGAACAAAATCGTGTTGTCCAAAACTATTGGTTTGTGGCTAATGTGAAGGAAGACACCTTGCACTAGAGTCATTTAATCCAAAAGATTCATCCCAGAGTAGGGACTTGGATTAGATGGTATATCAGTTAGTTATCTGTCACTGCATAACAAATTACTTCTAAAGTTATAGACTTAAAAATTTATTTTGCCTTAGCTTTTATGGGTCAGGAATTCAGAAGGGTTTGTCTGGGTAGTTCTCACTTGATGTGTCTCATGCAGTTGCAGCTGTATATTGACAGTAGTTGCAACCATATAAAGAAGGCTTACTGAACCGAATGTCCAAGGTACCTCACTCAGGTTTTCCTGGCGCTTGGCTGAGAGCTTAGCTGGGGCTGCCACTGGAGCATGTATATGTGATTTTTTTTTCTGTGTCCTCAACTTCTGCACGTTATAGTTTCTTCAAGATATTTGGGGTTCTTACATTTAAGCTCATGGATATAAATAACAGCATGTGGCCCAGTGCTCAAGACAGAAGCTGCATTACCCACTATGATATAGCCTCAGAAATTGTGCTACATCTTTAGACCATTTGCAAGTGAGTCCGAAGCCCTTATTGATGGATGAAAGAGGGATGTAATCCCACTTTCGATGGAAAGAGGATCCAAAATTTGTGGGCATTTAAAAATCTGCCACAGATGATCTCTTAACTTCCAGATTGAAGCCTCTGATTTTATGTTAATTACTGATGGTAAGGTTTTTTAGGGAAATAGGTAATGTAGATGTTATCTTCTCAAAGTTTGGGGTTAATATCTGAGCTTTCTTGACATTATTCATTGGTACTATCACATAAAGGATTTTTAGTTTAATTTTATACACACGTATACAGGATATGAGAAGTGCAAAACTAAAGTAATTTATTGGAAATTATGAATATAAATACATAAACCAGGAGAGTTCAGCTGGTTTAGACCAGCGGTAAGGCCATGATAAGACCAGGCATACAATTGACAAGCTCAGACAATGGAGGCTTCTACACTTACCTTGTTGGGTAGAAATATCTATTGGAAATAAAAATTTAATTTATTTATTTTTTCTTTTTGAGATGGAGTCTCACTCTGTCACCCAGGCTGGAGTGCGGTGGCAAGATCTCTGCTTACTGCAAGCTCCGCCTCCCGGGTTGACGCCATTCTCCTGCCTCAGCCTCCCGAGTAGCTGGGACTACAGGCACCAGCCACCATGCCCGGCTAATTTTTTTTTTTTTTGTATTTTTAGTAGAGTCGGGGTTTCACCGTGTTAGCCAGGAGGGTCTCCATCTCCTGACCTCGTGATCGCCCGCCTTGGCCTCCAAAGTGCTGGGATTTGCAGGCGTGAGCCACCCTGCCCGGCCCCCCAAATTTAAATTTAATCACGGTGTTTGGTGACAGATAAACTTTGAGAGTTGTGCCTTATGAAGTTGTGCTCATCCACATGGAGACCTAACTCTTAACAGAATCTCAATTCCAACAACCACCGAAGACAGTATGTGTGTGCTGGTTTCCGGTACTCATCATCTTGACAACTTCTAAGGGCCTTGATTCATACCTACCTGTTACTCTCATCTGCCTACTAGAGTTTGATGTGACCTTGGGTTCTCCTGATACCTGACCCTGCCATACCCTAACACTACTTCTACTACTATAACTAGATTTTAGCCCTTTTTCTACTTCTTAATGGCATCTGACACCAGCCCAACCTGGATTTGCCTTGATGTCCCTAGGAGGTGCTGACGATCTCCCCACCCTTATCACATTGCTGAGATTCACCTGTTTCTTTTCTTTTCTTTTTCTTTTTTTCTTTTTTTTGAGACGCAGTTTCGCTCTGTCGCCCAGGCTGGAGTGCAGTGGCGCGTTCTTGGCTCACTGCAAGCTCCATCTCCCGAATTCACGCCATTCTCCTGCCTCCGCCTCCCGAGTAGCAGGGACTATAGGCGCCAGCCACCACGCCCGGCTAATTTTTTTTTGTATTTTTAGTAGAGATGGGGTTTCACCGTGTTAGCCAGGATGGTCTCGATCTCCAGACTTCATGATCTGCTCACCTCGGCCTCCCAAAATGCTGGGATTACAGGCGTGAGCCACCAGAGATTCACCTATTTCTAATTACCCTTTAGAGATTCTAGTAAAAGGACTTTGTTTCTCATAGATTTTTTTTCTCACTTGGGGAAGAACATCTATGTTTTTATAGAGTAGCCTCTAAACAACTAAATATTTGGTGGAGTTGATCGGACTTGAATCTTTTCTTGGTGTTTTCCTCTGCTCTTTTTATCTTCTCTTAAGATGAAGAAAATAGAAATAGTAATTAATGAATTGCCTTTTCTGCCATTTATTTTTTTTACTGATTCAAATTTTAATTATCTTCTTTTACACTGATTGGCGCTTTTTTGGACATAGTTTGCAGAATATTTCCCAGAATTCCTGGCTGCCGCTTTACTTGTACCTCTCAAAGAGATATTAGCCGTACTTTCAAAGATGATTTTGTTGAAAAAGTATAATCTGCCACTTGCACAGTAAATACTCTTCATATTTTCATAGTTTGACCGTAATTTTATTTCAAATCCTACTTCCATTTACTAGACCAAAATAGACCTCTAGGTGAGAAAAAGCACCAGCTATAGCTTGACAGAAGAAACAAATAATAACAATTTTTTATTATAAAATATTACCTTAATTAGGACTTCCCCTTGGTGTACAAAGTGCTGTGAAGAGTCATGAGAACTAAATGGCACTTATCAATGTCCCCATGGATGGGAACTCACAAATAGGTAATCTGGATAAACAACATGCTGGATTTCAAGGATTGTAAGGAGACTCTTATTCTTTTTTTCCCCTTTAAAGCACAAAAACATACTCATTTGCGACAAAGCTACAAAACAATCCCTGCAAGAAGTGCAAATTTTGTTCACCAATACTCTTTCTGGTGGAATATTTCCACCCCAGGCTAATTTTAAACTTCTTCAGACCTTTCATGTACAGCCCGGTTTGTGGTAACCCAATTGTGTCAGATGTATCAACCCATCCAGGTATACACTCAGAGTTCAGGCCAACATTTGGCCAATGTCTGCAAAGTCTGGTTAAATAGATTATTTACTTTTTTGGAAGCTGAAAAAGAGCTGAAATATGGTTTGAGTTTTTGCGTCAAATGTTTTCTTGAAAAATCAGAGACTTTACTGCTGTAAAATGTCCAGTGATGGAGTAAGAATATACAAGAAGGCAGCTTGTTTTTCAGCAATATATATGCTTTTATTAAAGCATCAGGAACTCATATCCTATATTATTCTTGAATCATTACTGGTGGTTACGACCATACTATTAGCATAATCAAAAGAATGTCAAAAAAGAGAAGGCAGGGAAGATTCTCCTGAGGTCATTATTGCTTGATAAATTTGGGGTGTTTGACTGGTCTCTAGAATTGTGAACCGAAAAATATTGGGTTACTTTGGACAGGTAAAAACTTGTCATTTCATTATCTCAGAGTAACAATGATGCATCCGGAACCTGAGTTTGGGGTCGCTCATGGCAAGAGGCAATTGAAAAGATGGGAACAGATGTTAAACTTCCTCTTACTAGAGACTGCATCTGAACAGCCAAACCGTTGAAACAGAGCAATCAATTGAACACCACCAAATTCTAGAGGAAAAGATCACAAGTGTCAGACAAAAAAAAAAGCAGTTTTTGTGTTGTTTTGTTTTGTGGAGATCAACACTGTAATGAAGCTCAACATTTTTCAGTGTTCAGATGACTTAAAACAAGAAGAAAAACAACATGTTGATAACTTTTATGTAATTTACAAGTGATTACGGAAAGTGCAGTCATGTTTACCAATGGAAAAAGAAAAGAAAAAAGGTATTTATTTTTTAATGAGGACAAATAGAGTCCTGGCCAGTTAAAAAATTTCTACTAATAAGGAATAACATTCTTTGTAGAAAATTAGACATATATAAAGCACAGGTAATAACAAATAAAACAACAACAACAAAAGTAAAACCCAAACACATCATGATTCTTGCTTAAATAATTACTGATAAAATATATCTAATCTATACAGTACTTCTAAGAGTTTTTATGCACATATGTTAAATATATATTTAAAATATTAAAAATATTGAGTAGATAAATTAAGTAGATCTTATTTTGTACTGTATTTTATGCATACTTTTTAAGTTAGTATATGTTGTTCATGTCATATTTTTCTAAGCCCATTACTTCTGGTTATATCCTATTTTATTATAAAGATACAGCAACTGACTTTTGAGTAAGAACTTGCTGTTGAATACTTAGGTTTATTGGCCATTCGAAAAAATTAATAAACACTACTATGACAAATCAGCTTGTAAATTAAATGTTACATAACTATGTAATTTTTCTCCTCAGGAAGAATTCTTGAAAGTGTAAAGCCTTCAGTGACTTCTCATTGGCTATAGAATAAAGTCAGGTTTTCTCACTTGGGCTCATATTTCTTCCACTCAGTTCCAGTCACACTGGACATATGATTAGTCTATTCATTGAGAGTTTGGCTTTCCTCCAGCTGGGCACCTAGTAAGAATGCATTTCCTGGGCCCTTTTGTTGAGGTCCCATGACTAGCCTTATTATTATTTTTTAAAAATTATTTTTTTAGTTACATAGTAGATGTATTTATTTATGAAGTACATAAGATAGTTTGATACAGGCACACAATGCATAATAATCACTTCATGGTAAATGGGCATCTGTCCTCTCAGGTATTTATCTTTTTTATTACAAACAATCCAGTTATGCTCTTTTAGTTATTTTAAAATGCGCAATTAAATTATTTTTGACTATAGTCATACTGTTGTACTATTCAATGCTAGATCTTATTTTTTCTTTCTAAATCCTTTTTGTATCCATTAACCATTCCTACTTCCCCCACACCCTCACTACCCTTCCAAGCCTCTGATAACCACTCTTCTACTCTCTATCTCCATGAGCTCAATTGTTTTAATTTTTAGATCTCAAATAAGTGAAAATATGCAAGGTTTGTATGTCTGTGCCTGGCTTATTTCACTTAACATAATGACCTTTAGGCCTTTTAGCCTTTTCGTCTTACCGTGGTGACTGATAATACTCCAGACAAAGGCTGATTTATCAAATGGATCCAGAGTGAGAGGAATGATCAGCAGAGCTGATTAGAGCAATGTCAACTCACAATTGCTATAAAATGTGAGTACAAAATAAAACTTTGGGCCACACATGGTGGTTCATGCCCGTAATCCTAGCACTTTGGGAGGCTTAGGTGAGCAGACCACCTGAGGTCAGGAGTTCGAGACCAGCCTGACCAACATGGTAAAACCCTGTCTCTACTAAAACCACAAAAATGCTGAGTATGGTGGCACACGCTTGTAATCCCAGCTACTTGGAGGTTGAGGCAGGAGAATCAACTGAACCTGGGAGGTGGAGGTTGCAGTGACCTGAGATAGTGTCATTGCACTCCAGCCTGGGTGACAAGAGTGAAACTCTTTCTCAAAGAAAAGGAAAGGAAAGGAAAGGAAAGAGAAAAAAGAAAAGGAAAGAAAAGAGGGAAAGAAGGAAGGAAGGAAGAGAAAGAGAGAGAGAGAGAGAAAGAAAGGAAGGAAGGAAGAAAGAAGAGAGAAAAAAGAGAGAAAGAAAGAAAGAAATTTTGGTAGTTTAAATCACTGAAATGTTAGGCTGTTAGGCTTGTTTATTACTGCAACATAGCATGGCTTACCCTGACTGATACACTGACCTTTATATGCTTCATTCCTTTTCCTTCTTTATATTATTTGTACATATTATTACATTTGTCTGTCACTTCCCTTCATTTACTAGTAAATATTTACTTACTCAATTCTTTAAGGTTCACTGCACCCTAGGAAATTTTGCCAAAATTCTGGGACTGCCCAATTTACCTTTATTATAGGCATTTTTAAGTCCACATAAATCTTTCTCAGTGCTTGCCAAAATGGCAGTTTTGCATTGTTTACTTTATTAGTATGCCTTTTTTTTGGTAATGTGTATCTTGTCTTACAGATCATAATCACTGTAAGAGGTAGATATTTTACAAAGTGCTTGGCACATAATTATCACTCAATAAATTATTTATTTAATGAATAAATAAACATCGAGACATTTCTAAGTTTTATCATTTTCTAGACAAATTGATCTCTGAAAACATTTCATACCATATTGCATGAAAATGACCACTCCTCTTAACCTGTATCAATAGCTTGTGAAATAAAAAGATCTCATTGCTTATTGTTTTAATTTTAATTTCTTTCAAAGTATGAAATATTTTTATTGCTTCATTTGTCGTTTATATTTCTTGTGGCCTATTCATATTTTTTGCTCAATTTGAGTTGGGTTTAAATCACTTATAATTGAAAGGATATTGAATGATGTAAAATACGGAAGCAATTCAGGTTTGTTCTGCTCTGTGGATATTGCGTGTCACATCTTTCTGGGTATCTCTTCCTTTCTGACTTTTTCCAGAACATTCTGAGTGTGAAAATCACTAACTTGACAATTTCAAAGGTATTGAGCAGCTAGTAATAAGGAAATATTTTTATTCCTGGTCCACTAATTTTCATTCTGCAGAATGTTTTTAAGAATCCCATGAGGAGACCCAGGTAACTAATAGGACAGTATTTGGACTGTGAAGGTATTATCAAGTCACCAATACTTTAGAACTCTGATAATAACTATCTTGTCTAGCTGTCAGTTCACCAAACGAACTAAACTCAGTCATGTATACACAAACCAAAAGCGCACAAATAATAGCCTAATTTCTGTTACAATACGTAGGACATGGCACAATGAGATCAATTGTAAGCTAATTGTTTTCTATTCTCTGGACCCAGATAATTCAAAGTATGAATAAACTCATTCAAAATAAATACGTTTATCTATGCTTTGTGGTTCCCACTTCTGGTCAAATGCATTCTTTTATTTTCCTATAAGGGTTTCCTCTACAAAAAGTCACAAAATAAGTTTTCTATTAAGATTTTTCATCTTTAGCCTTAAAATATAAATCCTGTTCTCTTTGTAGGAAGAGCTAATTTCAGGTGCATTCTATTTCCTAGTGAAAATGCTCTATATTTATCTATGTGTATATATATGCACATATATATTTTTATATATGTCAAAAATGTATATACACACTTCCTAATTTGATCCTGACATTCACATGAAAATTCTAGAGGGCCAACTTTGCAGTGTTGAGCTTCATTACGGTGTTGATCTCCACAAAACAAAACAACACAAAAACTGCTTTTTTTTGGTCTAACACTTGTGATCTTTTCCTCTAGAATTTGGTGGTGTTCAATTGATTGCTCTGTTTCAGTGAAGCAAACTGCATTTCCAGATTTAGAGTGCACCATCTGTTATAGTGGTATGTTGAAGGAATTATTAATAAATATCTCATATATGTTGTGCATTGTTTCAGAAAGCAGATACCTGCAGAGAGGACCAACACCAGTGTCCACTAGATTCATTGAGCTGTCTTGGTGTCTGAGTTTCCCACCTTGTCACAATCATGATATCCTTTGCTTCGTGTTGGGCTGGCCTACAATATATTACTGTTCTATGTACCACACACATGTGCCACAGATGGTCATTTTTAATTTCAGAACTCAACTGTAATAAATTCAGCACATTCATATTTGGCTAAGATTAAGTGCTGGGAGGGTATCACGGAAAACTCATCAGTCAAGTCCATCTCTAACTAGGCAGTGGTGATTCCATTTCTACAAAATAAATCTTTGTTATTCTCTCTCCTCTGCCTCACAACCTATTTTCTTTCTTTGCAAGGAAGATGTAAATCGAATCCACACGCTAACATTTGCTTACAAGCTGTGCAAAAGAACTCAGGGTTTTGGTATTTCGTTTAAACAGACCTTTCTGAGGGACATGCTAATAACTGTGAAAGTCAGAGTGGGTCCTGGGTTTCTTTTTGCTCTTTGTTTGGAATCTGCATTTATTTTATTTATTTTATTATATTTATCTAAATCAAATTAGAAGGCAGCTGGATCATCAGCAGCAATTCTAGTGGAATCACTCTGTTGAGGGCATGATCTGATTTCTGTACTCAGGTCAAGAAAGAAGACAACGTCTTCAGATGGGCATGTGTTGCAAAAATATTAATACCAGATAAAATTGGACAAAACAATCATGAAGGAGCCCACAGAGATTAATATGTGATTGTTAGGGATGTGAGAGAGTGAGAGAGGGTGACTAAGGACTAAATGAGGTACATACGAATAGGGTTGCCGGAAAAGATGAACTCCCAGGAACACTGAGAAGAACATTATTTAGGTTTGGAAAAGATTTTTTCACCATGGAGTTTCTTCCACCTCCTTGCCTTGAATATCACCTGTGATTCCTCAGAGGGCACTTCTTTCCTTGTAAGCCTCTTAAAGCAGTGACATTTCTTTTCTCTGGCTCTATGTGCCTCTGAGTTTGCAGGTGTGTTGGTATACACCTTACTTCTCATTGCCACTTTGAATTTATACTATCCTGGCATAGGACCTTCTCCGTCCTCTGATTTTCTCCTCTAACCAGATCTTGGTCACTCCTTTCATTTATCAAATACTTGGGCAACTGGCCTGTAGATTTCTCCTTCATCCCAATTCTTTATCTTTCACATATCTTTCCTTGTACTCATCCCTTCCAAGTTGCCTTAGCTGCCCCTTCCCACAGTCACTCCTTGAACTTTGTCTGGACCTTGAACTGCTCAACTTTCATGAATTCTCAGTCATACACTAAGCACAATGTTGTCTCCTTCCCAATTTTCTGTCCAACTTGAACCATGACCCACTGTCATTATTCTCTCTCTCAATAGACTCCTATCCATTCTTTCTTTCAATTCACTCATTTTTTTTCTTTGTTTCTCTCCATTTAAATCTTATACTCCCAAATTTATTATTGCAATAATATTCTTGCCAGTAACCCAGCTGGCACTGGCTCTTTTGTTCATATTTACATTGTAATATCTTAATTTTGACCCCATTTAATTGCCATCTTTGTGTTTACATTTGAACAAATCCACATGGCAGATATGCTATGCTATTTCATGAATTACACATTCCTGGTCACCAGTCTCAATAGTTCCATTTTCCTGGCCATTTCATTATGATCTATGGTCATCTCATTCTTTTTACTCTTCATGAAGGTCATTTCAAATAAACTCCACTCTTCTCAATGTCTAACCCCTCTTCTCCCTTAGTGTCAGATGATATCACTTCCAGTTAAGTCCTATCCCTCTAGCTGGCTTTTGTATCTTATCTTTTCCAGTCATTTTATTAACTTGGATTATTTATCCCTTCTTCCCTTAAATATTTAGCCTGGATCCTTCCCGTTGTTCTTTGAATAGGCTGAACTTTCCACATGAAATATTAATTAAACAATCTACCATCCTCTAGCTATGATCCTATATCTTTCTTTTCATTGTCTGTAATTGTTAATTTTGTATGTTAACTTGGCTAGGCTATAGTAATCAGTTGTTTGGCCAAACACTAGTCCATATGCTGCTGTAAAGGTATTTTGTAGATGTGATTAACATTTACAATGAACAGACTTCATGTAAGGCAAACTACCTTCCATAATGTAGGTGGTTCTCATCCTATCAGTTGAAGATCTTAAGAATGAAGATGGAGGTTTCCCAAGGAAGAAGGAATTATTTCTCCAGACTTTAACATAGACATTCTACCTGAGTTTCTAGCCTCCAAATTCAAGACAGCCACATCAACTTCTACCCGAATTTTCAGACTGCCCACTTGCCTACGGATTTCAGACTTACCAACCTCTATGACTATGTGAGCCGATTTATTAAAAGCTCTCTATCTCTAATATTGTGTATATATATATTATGAATATTATATTATATATAGACACACACAGAAAAGCATACACACACACACGCCAATGTCACTTTCTCAGTGAGAACTTTCCTGACCATACCGTTTATGATTACAACCCCTTTCCCTTGTAGCACTTCCTGTGTTCCCTGTGTATAAGCAGCTGCTTATATTTATTCAGTTAGTGTCCTCTGGAATGATCACATAAGCTCCTGGAAGACAGGACTTTTTTTCCTTTTTTCATCATCCTGTATCCCTGTTATCTAGAACAATTCATAAAATCATTTTATTTATGAGATGAATAAGAGAGCAAATAATGAATCTGACTTTTACAATAACAAATCTTTATGTAATACTTGTATGGTATGCGATAATGTATTTTAAGTAGCAGTTTGTATTACTACTGAAGTTTTATTAGATTATGTAAATTGAATCTTTAATAGTCTTCAAATCCAAACTGTATAAATGTTATATCATTTAAACTGAGAACAGATGCTATTTACTGATAAAAGTAAAATTATACAATTACAAAATTTAAAAATGGCTATAAAATTATAAAATTAAAAAGTATGATTGGTTGACAAGTAAATTAAAAATGGCATGCTATATCATGTTTTGTTAGAGGATAGAAGCTCATTACAATATATTTTGAAATGTAGTTATATATTTATATCATCATAAATACAATCACTTTTGTGATCTGATTTTTGGAATATTCCCTTTTTGCAACAGGAATCAGCTGGTATATTGTTCTAAAAAGTGTGTTTATTTCTAAGTTATAAGAGATATATTTTCTCTTTTTAATCATAAATTTTCTAAGAGCTAAAGTTATTCTGATTTGGTCTGCAGGAATTTTATCCAGAAGAATGAAATGTCCTGATTTAGTGCTGGTCATTTTGAGAAAATTTATATAATTAGTATAATTTATGTGATCTCTCTATTATAATTGATGCTTTTTAGCAATCAAGTCCTAGACAGGATATTTCTCACCTTCCTGTGAACTCTCATGATATTTTGCTGACACTTCTAAAGCACAGCCCACAGTATACGTTAGATTTTTATTGTCTTATATCCAACACAATGTTACAGTCAACATTGCGGGGACTGTATTAATTCCTGACATACAATAGCTACTTAGTAAGTGCTTCTTGCCTGAATGAATGAATGGATGAGCACTATCAGAATAGGTGTTTAACCATCCTGACAATAAGATTGCTATAATTTCAACTTCATATTTTCATTTTAAGCAAATGTGCTCTTCAGTGGGTTATAGAAAACATACTTCACTGTTTATCGCCTACTCCCATTCCAATAATGTTATGCTTACTTGTCTCCCTCCTGATAGTCCACCAACGATTCTGAAACCATGTGATGACTTAGATCCTTGCTATGCAATGTGTGATCCAGTGATAAGCTGCATCAGCATCCCCTACAAGCTTGCTAGAATCACGGACCCTCTCCAGACCCTACTAAATCAGACTCTGCACTTGACCAGGATCCCAAAAAGATCTATAAGATCCCAAGCACATCAATGCTTGAGATACTTGAGAAGCACTGCTCTGGATCAATGATTTTCCTTTCCTTCCTTCTCTTTTCCCATCGTCTTTCCCCGCTTCCTCTTTCTTTCTCAAACAGAGCATTTTTAAAAATAAAAGTTTATAGAGAACTTGGTATATGAAACTGTTTTTTTATATTATTATTATACTTTAAGTTCTAGGGTACATGTGCATAACGTGCAGGTTTGTTACATATGTATACTTGTGCCATGTTGGTGTGCTGCACCCATCAACTCGTCAGCACCCATCAACTCGTCATTTACATCAGGTATAACTCCCAATGCAATCCCTCTCCACTTCCCCCTCCCCATGATAAGCCCCGGTGTGTGATGTTCCCCTTCCCGAGTCCAGGTGATCTCATTGTTCAGTTCCCACCTATGAGTGAGAACATGCGGTGTTTCGTTTTCTGTTCTTGTGATAGTTTGCTGAGAATGATGGTATCCAGCTGCATCCATGTCCCTACAAAGGACACAAACTCATCCTTTTTTATGGCTGCATAGTATTCCATGGTGTATATGTGCCACATTTTCTCAATCCAGTCTGTCACTGATGAACATTTGGGTTGATTCCAAGTCTTTGCTATTGTGAATAGTGCCGCAATAAACATACGTGTGCATGTGTCTTTATAGCAGCATGATTTATAATCCTTTGGGTATATACCCAGTAATGGGATGGCTGGGTCATATGGTACTTCTATGAAACTGTTAATGTGACGTTTTATTCCTACAACTTCCTGTATGAATTCAAATAAAAAATCACTTTTAAAATAATATTATAATAATAGTAAGGTCATAATGATATGTTTGATATTGGTTACTGGCTTTTATGGTTCGCAGTTATAACATTTAATTCATTAAATGTGTCAGCATTCAGTTTATTTATATTATTTGTTTTGATTAAAAAGTCAAGAAAATTCCACTCATTTGAAACCATAATTACATGTATTAACTTTTTTCTTTTTTTGTTAAACCTTGTTTTATACTGTTAAGATTAACTGAACTGAAAACCTGAAGGTGAATTATTAGGGCACTATTATTTTGTTATAAATTGCAAACAATATCTTATAATTGGTAGCATTCCTTATTGTAATTGTAAAAGTCAAACAACAAAAGGCCAAAACGTATCATATAAAGGTAATGCAGTAATATGCAATTATTAAAATATGAGGGACTGTGGCCGGGCGCGGTGGCTCAAGCCTGTAATCCCAGCACTTTGGGAGGCCGAGACGGGCGGATCACGAGGTCAGGAGATCGAGACCATCCTGGCTAACACGGTGAAACCCCGTCTCTACTAAAAAAATACAAAAAACTAGCCGGGCGAGGTGGCGGGCGCCTGTAGTCCCAGCTAGTCGGGAGGCTGAGGCAGGAGAATGGCGGGAACCCGGGAGGCGGAGCTTGCAGTGAGCTGAGACCCGGCCACAGCACTCCAGCCTGGGCGACAGAGCGAGACTCCATCTCAAAAAAAAAAAATAATAATAATAATAATAATAATAATATGAGGGACTGCTTTATGTGAACTTATTATTAAACAACTGCTTTGACAGAAGCTTCCTTTGAGTGATAAATGTAAGCCTTTACTGAGGCTTGAATATAAGATACAGGAGCTAGTGCTGTAGCCCCTTGATCTTCAAATATTGTCTGGGTATAACAACATCAGTATTGCCTGGGAACTAGTCAGAAATGCAGAATCTCAGGCTCTCCCTGGAGAACACTGAATCAGAATCACTGAGAGTGGGGCCCAGAAATCAGTGTTAACAAGTCATCTGTGAGATCTGATGCAGTTCCAATTGAGGGGGTGCTGGGGTACAAGTCCATACACTTGGACATTGTAACTATATAAATATATATAGGCCAGAGGTGACATAAAGGCCAGTTCAGAGGCCCTAGGGTAGTCCAAGTCTTAATTAATGATTCATTTATAAGCATTTTAAATATTTGTAGATAGAAGGTAGAAGGAGATGCATTTAAATTTCATGTAAAAGAAATTCTTGAATGCAAACGATTATTCCAATATATCCACTTTATAGTATAAATTAAATATTTGTTTTGATTTTATAGTAATGTTTTACAAACAGATAATTATATTTCAAACAGAAATGTGGATTAAAATGTCTGGAAGTCCTGAGATAAAATCCCACCTCTACTGTGTAGTTGGTCACAATTTGCTGGGACAGAAAGAAAGAAAGAGACAGTTAAGACTCTGGGGTCTCTGGAAACTAGGCAAATGGTATTAGATAAGAAGAAAAAACCTCTGGCTAAGAATGTGGAGAGATAGGGAGCTTCTAGGCTGAGGCAGGGAGGAATTACACACTTAGGAACTATAAGCCCATTGGTATGGATGTAGGGTTTTGCAGTCTGATGGGCAAAAAAATGTCATCTTCTTCTCTTTTGATTTTTAAACACTTTATTAAGATTTAATTCACTGCCGGGCATGTTAGCGCATGCCTGTAATCCCAGCACTTTGGGAGGTCGAAGCTGGCAGATCACTTGAGGTCAGGAGTTCAAGACCAGCCTGGCCAATGTGGCGAAACCCCATCTCTACTCAAAAACAAATATTAGCTGGGCATGGCTGCAGATGCCTGTAATCCCAGCTACTTGGGAGGCTGAGGCAGGAAAATCACATGAACCCAGGAGGTGGAGGTTGCAATGAGCTGAGATTGTGCCACTGCACTCCAGCCTGAGTGACAGAGTGAGACTTGGTCTCAAAAATAATAAACAAGAAAATGCTGAGAGATTTTTTTGTCTCCACCAGGCCTGCCTTACAAGAGCTTCTGAAGGAAGTAGTAAGTATGAAAAGGAAAAATCATTACCTGCCACTGCAAAAACATGCCAACATGTAAAGATCACTGATGCTAGGAAGAAACTGCATTAACTAACAGGCAAAATAACCAGCTAACATCATAATGACAAGATCAAATTCACACATAACAATATTAACCTTAAATGTAAATGGGTTAAATGCCCCAATTAAAAGACACAGACTGGTAAATTGCATAAAGAATCAAGACCCATCAGTGTGCTGTATTCAGGAGACCCATCTCACCTGCAAAGACACATATAGGCTCAAAATAAAGGGATGGAGGAATATTTGCCAATAAAATGGAAAGAAAAAAAAAAAAGCGGGCTTGCTTGCAATCCTAGTCTCTGACAAAACAGACTTTAAACCAACAAAGATAAAAAGAGACAAAGGACATTACATAATGGTAAAGGGATCAATGCAACAAGAAGAGATAACTATCCTAAATATATATGCCCTCAATACAGGAGCACCCAGACTCATGAAGCAAATTCTTAGAGACCTACAAAGAGACTTAGACTCCCACACAATAATAATGGGAGACTTTAACACCCCACTGTCAGTATCAGACAGATCATTAAGACAGAAAATTAACAAGGATATTCAGGACTTCAACTCAGTTCTAGACCAAGCAGACCTAATAGACATCTACAGAACTCTCCACCCCAAGTCAACAGAATATACATTCCTCTCAGCACCATGTCACACTTATTCTAAAATTGACCACATAATTGGAAATAAAACACTCCTCAGCAAATGCAAAAGAACAGAAATTATAACAAACAGTCTCTCAGACTACAGTGCAATCAAATTACAACTCAGGATTAAGAAACTCACTCAAAACAGCACAACTACATGGAAACTGAACAAACTGCTCCTGAATGACTACTGGGTAAATAATGAAATTAAGGAAGAAATAAAGAAGTTCTTTGAAACCGATGAGAACAAAGACACAATGTACCAGAATTTCTGGGACACAGCTAAAGTAGTGTTTAGAGAGAAATTTATTCCACTAAATGTCTACAGGAGAAAGCAGGAAAGATCTAAAATTGACACCCTAACAACACAATTAAAATAATTAGAGAAGCAAGAGCAAACAAATTCAATAGCTAGCAGAATACAAGAAATAACTAAGATCATAGTGGAACTGAAGGAGTTAGAGAAATGAAAAACCCTTCAAAAAAATCAATGAATTCATGAGCTGGTTTTTTTTTTTTTTTTTTAAAGATTAACAAAATAGACCACTAGCCAGACTAAGAAAAAAGAAAAGAGAGAAGAATCAAATAGACACAATAAAAAAATGATAAAGGGGATATCACCACTGATCCCACAGAAATACAAATTACCATCAGATAATACTATAAACATCTCTGTGCAAATAAACTAGAAAATCTAGAAGAAATGGATAAATTCCTGGAAACATACACCCTCCCAAGACTAAATCAGGAAGAAGTCGAATCCCTGAATAGAACAATGACAAGTTCTGAAATTGAGGCCGTAATTAATAGTCTACCAATGGAAAAAAAAAAAAAAAAAAGCCCAGGACCAGACAGATTCACAGCTGAATTCTACCACAGGTACAAAGAGGAGCTGGTACTATTCCTTCTAAAACTATTCCAAACAATAGAAAAAGAAGGACTCCTCCCTAACTCATTTTATGACGCCAGCATCATCCTGATACCAAAATCTGGCAGAGACACAACAAAAAAAGAAAATTTGGGGCCAATATCCGTGATGAACATTGATGCCAAAATCCTCAATAAAATACTGGCAAACCAAATCCAGCAACACATCAAAAAGCTTATCCACCTTGATCAAGTCAGCTTCATCCCTGGGATGCAAGGCTGATTCAACATATGCAAATCAATAAACATAATTCATCATATAAACAGAACCAATGACACAAACTACATGATTATCTCAATAGATGCAGAAAAGGCCTTTGATAAAAATCAACACCCCTGAATGCTAAAAACTCAATAAACTAGGTATTGATGGAACATATCTCAAAATAATAAGAGTTATTTATGACAAACCCACAGCCAATATCATACTGAATAGGCAAAAGCTGGAAGCATTCCCTTTGAAAACTGGCACAAGACAAGGATGCCCTCTCTCACCACTCCTATTCAACATAGTATTGGAAATTCTGGCCAGGGCAATCAGGCAAGAGAAATAAATAAAAGATATTCAAATAAGAAGAGAGGAAGTCAAATTGTCTCATTTGCAGATGACATGATTGTATATTTAGAAAACTCCATCGTCTCAGCTCCAAATCTCCTTAAGCAAATAAGCAACTTCAGCAAAGTCTCAGGATACAAAATCAATGTGCAAAAGTCATAAGCATTCCAATACACCAATAACAGGCAAACAACCAGATCATGAGTGAACTCCCATTCACAATACCTAGGAATACAACTTACAAGGGATGTGAAGGACCTCTTTAAGGAGAACTACAAACCACTGCTCAAGGAAATAAGAGAGGACACAAACAAATGGAAAAACATTCCATGCTCTCATGGATAGGAAGAATCAATATTGTGAAAATGGCCATACCACCCAAAGTAATTTATAGATTCAATGATATCCCCATCAAGCTACCATTGAGTTTCTTCACATAATTAGAAAAAGCTGCTTTAAATTTCATATGGAACCAAAAAAGAGCCCGTATAGCCAAGATAATCCTAAGCAAAAAGAACAAAGCTGGAGGCATCACACTACTACAAGTATGTGTGACTTGTAGCTATACTACAAGGCTACAGTAATCAAAACAACACAGTACTGGTTCTAAAACAGATATATAGACCAATGGAATGAACAGAGGCCTCAGAAATAATGCCACACATCTACAACCATCTGTTCTTTGACAAGCCTGAGAAAAACAAGCAATGGGGAAAGGATTCCCTAATTAATAAGTGGTGTTGGGAAAACTGGCTAGCCATATGCAGAAAACTGAAAATGGACCCCTTCTTTACACCTTATACAAAAATTAACTCAAGATGGATTAAAGACTTAAATGTAAGACCTTAAACCATAAAAACCCTAGAAGAAAACCTAGGCAATACCATTTAGGACATAGGCATGGGCAAAGACTTCATGACTAAAACACCAAAAACAATGGCAACAAAAGCCAAAATTGACAAATGGGATCTAATTAAACTAAAGAGCTTCTCCACGCAAAAGGAACTATCATCAGAGTGAACACGCAATCTACAGAACGGGAGAGAATTTTTGCAATCTATCCATTTGACAAAGGGCTAATATCCAGAATCTATAAAGAACTTAAACAAATTTACAAGAAAAAAACCCAAAAAAACAAGAAATCTCATCAAAAATGGGCAAAGTATATGAACAGACACTTCTCAAAAGAAGACATTTATGTGGTCAACAAACGTATGAAAAAAAGCTCATCATCACTGGTCATTTGAGAAATGCAATTCAAAACCACAATGAGATACCATTTCAGGCCAATTAGAATGGTGATCATTAAAAAGTCAGGAAACAACAGATGCTGGAGAGGATGTGAAGAAATAGAAAGCTTTTACACTGTTGGTGGGGGTGTAAATTAGTTCAACCATTGTGGAAGACAATGTGGCAATTCCTCAAGGATCTAGGACCAGAAATATCATTTGACCCAGCAATCCCATTACTGGGTATATACCCAAAGGATTATAAATCATTCTACTATAAAGACACATGCACACCTATGTTTATTGCAGCACTGCTCACAATCGCAAAGGCTTGGAACCAACCCAAATGCCCATCAATGACAGACCGGATAAAGAAAGTGTGACACATATAGACCACAGAATACTATGAAGCCATAAAAAAGGATGAGTTCATGTCCTTTGCAGGGACATTGATGAAGCTGGAAACCATCATTCTCCACAAAGTAATACAGGAACAGAAAACCAAACACTGCATGTTCTCGCTCATAAGTGGGAGTTGAACAATGAGAACATGTGGACACAGGGAGAGGAACATCACACACTGGGGCCTGCTGCCAAGTCTGTCCCACAGACTCTGGCCAAGGAACAGATGACAGTAGTACTCAGACACAGGTGATTGTGAAAGGGTGGGCTAGGGGACTGCCGGCACTGGTGGCCGAAGACAGTTAGCAGTCCCCCTAAGCCAGTGATGTTCACATTTATTTAGTACAGATTTAATGACAAAGGCTTGGAACAAACACAATTTGTGGGTAATTAACATTGTTGACCCCCTGAGTAGAGAGCAATCTTGCATGTGAATGATCAAAGGTTGATTTCTGGAGACAGAAGTAAACAAATTTATCCAGATCAGTTCCTTTACATTCCCTTGTTATCTTGCCTTTGCTCTCAGGCTCCAGATAAGAGAATTTGACTACCTTCAGCCATAATTTCCTTCTAAAGCTTTTGCAAAACCTCCTGGCCTTTCAAGAAGGTTTGCATCTTTCCTGTAATTTCTCCCACCACCCTGACCAATCTCCTTCAGTGACCTGTTGGTGGGTGGGGTGCTAGGGGAGGGATAACATTAGGAGAAATACCTAATGCAGATGACAGATTGATGGGTACAGCAAACCACCATGGCACATGTATACCTATGTAACAAGCCTGCACATTCTGCACATGTATCCCAGAACTTAAAGTATAATAATAATAATAATAGTAAATGAGATCCTGTCATTGGCAATAACATAGATGGAACTGGAGCTCATTATGCTAAGTGAAATAAGCCAGGCACAGAAAGACGAACATCACATGTTCTCACTTATTTGTGGGATCTAAAATCAAAATAATTGAACTAATGGACATAGAGAGCAGAAGGATGGTTACCAGAGACTGGGAAAAGTAGAGGGAGGTTGGGGTTCCAGGAAGGAGATGAGGATGGTTAATCAGGTACAAAAAAATCATTAGAAAGAATGAATAAGACCTAGTATTTGATAGCACAATAGGGTGACTATAGTTAACTATTATTTAATTGTACATTTAAAAACAACTAAAAGAGTATAATTGCATTGTTTGTAACACACAAGATAAATACTTCAGGGAATTGATACCTCATTTTACATGATGTGATTATTACACATTGCACACCTGTATGGAAACATCTCATGCTCCCCATAAATATATACACCTAGAATGAACCCACAAAAATAAAAAAAAGTTTAAAAAGTTTTTTTAAGTTATATTTTATTTTTGTTTAGCATATAAAAATTGTACAAAATTTTGGGGGCAATGTGATGTTCTGATACATGTATATATTGGGTATTAATCAAATCAGGGTAATTCATTATGGTTTTTATTGGTGTTTCCCTAACAACTAATGTTGTTTTCACGTGCTTATTGCCATTTGTATGCCTTCTTTGGAGAAATACCAGGCACATCTTTTGTGTTTTTGTTATTGAGTTGTAATAGATTTTGTATATTCTCAGTACAAGTCCTTTATCTTCTATGTGATTTGCCTTGATGAAGTATGATTTACCTATTTTTGTTCCTTTTTTTCTCTTGTACTTATGGTGTTATATCTAAGAAGACTTTGCCTAACAATGTCAAAAAAATTTTACTTCTATATTTTCTTCTAAGGGTCTCATAGTTTTAGCTCTTATATTTAGTTCTAGGATTTATTTTTTGCTAACTTTTATTCATGAATTTTCTTTTGTACTCCTATCAAAAATCAATTGACCATAAACGTAAGGATTTTATTTCTGGACTCTGAATACTAAGCCATTGGTTGATATGTTTATTTTTATGCCAATACCATGCTGTATTATTTTTGTAGTTTTGTAGTAAGTTTAGAATCAGGAACTCTCACATTTTTCTTCTTTTCAAGACTGCTTTGACTATGCTGGAATCTTTGGATTTTCATAAGAATTTTAGGATCCATTTTTCAATTTCTGATGGAAAGCCACCTAGATTTTGTTTATTTGCATTAAGTCTATAGATCTGCTACATTTTCTTATATGATTGTAAGTAGCCTCTGCATGTCAGTGAATCCCAAATCTCTGCACTTAATCTGTATATATCTTAGGAATTCTAGACCTGTATATATGACTACTTGGCTAGGTTTGAAGCACCTCAAACTTACCGTGCTTTACTCTTGATGTTTTTCCTCATCACCTGGACCTCCTCTAGCTTTCTCCCTCCCAGTCAATGGCACTCCTGTTTATCTAGTGGATTATGCCTGTGTATTAGTGCAAATTGCCTTGGCTGTAGATGATTTAGACATAAAAAGTTTCATTTTTCTCATGGAAATAAAGGCTAGAGGTATGCAGGCCTGGGATTACATAGTCCAAGTTGACAACTAAAGTTACAATTTCACATTTTGTTTCTAGATAGAAGGGTTTAGAAAAAAAAAAGTAAGGTCTTGATGCCATCCTTTAAAGGAAACATGTCAGAAGGCCCCAACACTTCCACTTATATTTTATTGGTCAGTGGTTAGCAAGATGCATGACGATATATAGCTGAAAGTGAGACAGAAACACGTAGATCTTATCTGGATCTCTCAGCACATCAAATAAATTTCAGGTTCTATTGTTAAGAAGGAAGGGAGAAGGTGAATATTGGGATAGGAAATCAGTGGACTCTACCACTGCTGACATTTTTACAATCAACCTGTAAAAATCTTTTCCTTTTTTTCCCTTTTCATCCAAACTGTAAATAAATCGTGTTCAGTTTACTTTTCAATACTATATTAAATAAGTTCACCTTTGATCTCCAATGCCCTTATATTCAAGCTATCATCATGTTTGCTGGCAGCAACAACTGGCTATTTCTCTATTTCTGCTCTTTGCCCCCTATATTCCCCAAATACCTGTCACAGGAACATTTTACAAAATGTAAATCTGATAATGTTGTTTCCTAGCTTAAGACTTCCCTGCGGTTCTCATTGTTCTTAGCATCTTTGGAGTTACCTAGGAGGCCTTGCATGGATTGGACCCTACCTGTATCTCCAGGCTTAACTCATACCATGTACTGTTCCCATTCTCTGATTCAGCCATATGGACTTTTCTCAGTTCCTCACACACATTGTGCTTCCTGCTACAGGGTCCTTGCACATACCATTGCTTCTGTTAGAATGCATTTTCCTCCTCTGTCTGACTACTTAAAATTTATGCCTTTTATCCTTCTGATCTCTCTTATGAGGTCAAATTCTCCTATTATAAACTCCCACAGCTTATCTCCTGTGAAATATATAGCACTGTGGTCATCTTACATTTACATGATGATTTTCTATTTGTTCGTCAGTAAGCTCCCTAAAGGCAGACATGATGTCTTTATTTACTCTGTTCTTAAAATAACATTTGATATTTGGTATCATAAATAAATATTGGTTCAATGAATGAATGAAATAATGAATTGAAGAGATCATGGAGAAAACAGAATCATAGTTTCAGAAATATAAAACTAGGACTAATATATTGATGTTATAAAAACTAACTTTGTTGAAAGTAAAAGAACATTATTATACACAGAAATGCCCTACAACTTAAAAAAAAATTTGTTCCATGATGAGCTCTCAGGAGATCCTGAGAACATGTGTCTACCTTGCATCTTGATAGTGGCAACTTATCTTGTGAATTAATTCATTCATTCACCAAATAGTTGTTGAGAACCTAATGTACCCCCTGTCACTTGCTAGTTGTATGAACTTGGTAAGGCAGTAAGTTTTTGGGTTCAATTTCCTCATTTCCTCATACAATAATAATTGATTTCCCAGGACTCTTTTCAGACAGTTTGCTAAAGTCTACACCTGATATTTTTGGTTCATGACTCTCCTCATCTGTTGATTAATCTACTGGTAATAAATGATTTGCCTTTGAGGTTTACATCTTTCTGATTTAAACAGTTATCAATGAGTGGATTCTTTCTTCATACGGGTAATTTGCTGCCACCCTAATGGGCTGTGCTAGGTGTTTGACAAAATACAGCACTGAACAAATTGGAGTTGGTTTCTGATATCATGAAAGTCATAGTATAGTGGAAATGGAGGAAGGTGTAAAAGAATCACAACATAATTAAATGCTAAATTGGAACAGGCATTGTGAGGGTCAAGTTAGGGAATATGCTGTGAACGTGTAGGAGACTAGTGTAGGTGTGGATATGAGGCAATTTCTCCAGGAAAGTAATATTCTAGCAAAGACTTGGAGGATAAACAAAGAGTTGGACAAAGAATGGGAGAAAACACACTCTAGGCAGGACTGTGAAGATTCCCAGGTAGATGAAAGCTTGTGGTGACTTTCCAGAAGATCAGGGAGGCTGTCACGAGCTGAGACTACTAAGAATATTTATTATGTCTCATCTCAATCCCACTTTTCATGCGACATACTTTCCAGATTCCATTCAATTGGATTCCTTCAATATTCCTTCTAAACAGGCCCCAAGGATTTGATACAGTTCCTCTGCAGTGCTATGATAAATGCAAAAAAAAATTGAAATATTGTTTTAGTCAGTTCAGGTTCCTATAACAAAGTATCATAGACCATGTGGCTTATAAACAACAGAAATTTATTTCTCACAGTTCTGGAGTTCTTAGAAGCCCAAGATCTGGATGGCAGCATGGTCAAGTTTTGGTGAGGGCCCCTTGCAAGTTGCAGACTGCCTACTTCCTGTTATCGTCTCACATGGTGGAAAGAGAATGAGAGAGCTCTTTGGGGTCTCTGTCATAAGGGCACCAATCCCATTAATGAGGGCTCTACTCTTATGACCTAATCATCCAACAAGTGCCCCACCTTCTAATACCATCATATTGGTGATTAGGATTTCATCATGTGAACTTTGTGGGGCAAAAACATTCAGTCAATTGCAGACATTTTTCCTTTTTGCCTAGTAAAGTTAAATTTCCATTAATGTAATCTGAGTGAACATTTACATTTTTAACAACTCCATCACTGTCGTGCTTGTGGCCAATTAAGTCCTCAGAGTCTTTATCAAGTAAATGAGTGTTAGAGCAGTTATGTACTTTCAATTAATGTTTGAGCCTAAGAGAATTTTAAACGTATCATTGCTATTCTCAATTTTTTTTTTTTATTTCTTGTAGCATTTTGTTTTTGAGATAATTCTTAATCTATTGCATTCTGCTTTGTTCATCACTGGTAACAATAGATACTGCACACTTGGTACATATTATGCCTAATTACATTCATTTTGTTCCGGAGAAATAATATACATGAAGAAAAGTAAGTAATAAAATGATGGCAAGTATGTTAATGGGAAGAAAAAATCTGCTGCGTGTAACTTTCTAAGTCAGGTGTGGTTGTAAGGTAAAAGATAGGCCTTTATTTACAGTGAATTAATGAACAGATAAAGAGGGCCATGAAACAAAACATAGAAAAACCAAACGATGTGGTGATTTTTTATCACAGCAATGACAACAGATGGGCTGAAAACTGTCCTGGGGTATCAGCCATCTTCATTTGAAGTGTTTCATGGTTATTTGAAAGCCAAAACTAACCTGACCGCAGTATTGTATGTAAGAGAGTGTGGGTATGTATATGTGTATTTCTTCAAACAAAAGAAGGGAGTTAAAGACTTTTACCCAGAGCTTTTCATAGTTAAGTGTTTAAACAGTGAAATGTTTCTAGGGAGTCTGGGTGCACCATACTTCATATTTGGAGAATTCCCACCAAGATGATTTGTGAGTAAGTGTAGTGTTCACGTGTAACACTGGAAAGATCAACATCCACGAGCTTGTTTGCAGTCTGGACAATGCTAGGCACTTGTCACAGTCTTGGCCCCAAATGTGATTTCTGGGAGGCACATTTTTAGGAGACATCATTGAGTTTTTCCATTGTGCCTGGACCAATGTCTGCACCACAGAGTCAGAGCCTGGAAGATCCCTGTTTCAACCAGTGAATCAATTTTTTCCACTGCAGTGAGGCTACATCTAACTGGTAAACCAAAGACAGATGAGAACCATGCCTTTTCTGAGAGTTCTCTGGAGAATATTTCACAAACTCAACCGGCCATTCATTCTTGTGTCAAGTGAGTCCTGCTTGTTAATAAATTCTTCCTTGTGTTTAACCTCTGAAAGTCTGCAACTTAGCGAGGTTTCACTATTTTGTCAAGTAGAGATGAGAAAAAATTTGGTAACCATATAATCAGGGCCATTAAGTCCCTTTCACCTTTGTCCTCTCTGGTTTTCAAAATAAGTTCAGGTCCTTTCACTTTCTCTGATTGTCATATATCTATGTTTATCATTTCTCAGTGGTCTGGAACATTCTCACATTTTTTGCTTACTGCTGGGAAACTTACGTTTCCTTTACTCACATGCTAATGTTCTTTCTTGTTCACCTCAATTAGTTCCCCTTTACATCTCTAGTGCACCTAGCATTTCTAGAATGCAAAATTTAGACAAGTAAGCGTTCATAGTAATATTGTTATTTGGCGGAAAGTGATAGTTCTTAGGAGAAAAGTAAATTGTTTTACTATGTTAAAGCCTTGAGAGTGAGAATCAAAACTGTGATGGGTTTCCCATACCTCTGAGGCAAGGGTATTCTACCCTATCATTCTCTAGGCAGGAGTATGAACCAAGGTGAATTTGTACATGGTCCTGGTCTTGGTTTAGGGCTTTTGGTGATGCAAACACTAATCATCATGGCCATCCAATGCCAGTTGCAGTGAGGAATTGCTGGTTTCAACTTGTGCTCTGTAAGTGCATCTTACAACAAAGAACACTCCTCACCTTCCTAAACATGCACCCTGTATCTTTATTTATAATATTAACAGGACCAACCTTATTGGGAGCTTATAATGTGCAATGCATTTTGCTAAAAGCCTTACATAGATTACATAATTTAATTCTCTCAACAGTGCTACTGTGTCTGGAATTGGTGGGTTCTTTCTCTCGCTGACTTCAAGAATGAAGCTGTGGACCCTTGCAGTGAGCGTTACACGTTTTAAAGATGGTATGTACGGAGTTGGTTCCTTCAGATGTTCAGATGTGTCTTCACCTTTTTCCTTCTGTTGGGTTCGTGGTCTCGCTGACAGGAGTGAAGCTGCAGACCTTCGCAGTGAATGTTACAGCTCTTAAAGGCACCCTGGACCCAAAGACAGAGCAGCTGCAAGATTTACTGCAAAGAGCAAAACAACAGACTGGAACCCGAGCTGGCTGCTGCTGACTGACTCAGGCACCCTGCTTTTATTCCTTTATCTGGCCCCACTCGCATCCTGCTGATTGGCCCATTTTACAGAGAGCTGATTGGTCCGTTTTGACACAGTGCTGATTGGTGCATTTACAATCCCTCAGCCAGACATAAAAGTTCTCCAAGTTCCCACTAGGTTCACTAGTTACAGAATACTGATTGGTGTGTTTACAAACCTTGAGCTAGACACAGAGTGCTGATAGGTGTTTTTACAAACCTTGAGCTAGACACAGAGTGCTGACTGGTGTATCTACAATCCCTCAGCCAGACATAAAAGTTCTCCAAGTCCCCACCATACTCAGGAGCCCAGCTGGCTTCACCCAGTGGCTCCTGCACCGGTCGGCAGGGGGAGCTAACTGCCAGTCCCGCGCTGGCGCCCTGCACTTGCACTCCTCAGCCCCTAGGCGGTCTACGGGACCCAGCGCTGCGTAGCAGGGGGCGGCGCTTGTCGGGGAGGCTCGGGCTGCGTGGGAGCCCACCGCCGGTTGGGGGGTGGTTTGGGCATGGCGGGCCGGCACTGCTGGAGGACCCGGTACACCCACCGCAGCTGCTGGCGCGAGTGCTAAGCCCCTCACTGCCCTGGGCCGGTGGCGCCCGCCAGCCGCTCGGAGTGCACGGCTGGCGGAGCCCGCGACCGCGACTGCCGGAACTCGCGCTGGCCTGTGGACGCCATGCGCAGCCGCGGTTCCCTCCCGCGCCTGTCTGTCCACACCTCCCCGCAAGCAGAGAGAGCTGGCTCCCGCCTGGGCCTGCCCAGAGAGGGGCTCCCACAGTGCCATGGCGGGCTGCAGGGCTCCTCAAGCAAGGCCAGAGTGGGCGCCCAGGCCCAGGAGGCGCCCAGAGTGAGGGCTGCTAGCCATTGTCACCTCTCACTATCAGGTGAGTACTCTTTTCCCATACATTTTACTCATGAGAAAATTAAGATATAGAAGTTTAGGTAACTTTCTTAAGGTCAACATCTGAAAACTGGCAAAGCTGAGCTTTGAGTTCATGGCTTTTTTATCCACAGCGATGAATGTAAACACTTGTCTTCTTTTTTCTTTTTTTTTAAAAATTTATTATTATACTTTAAGTTCTAGGGTACATGTGCACAATGTGCAGGTTTGTTACATATGTATACTTGTGCCATGTTGGTGTGCTGCACCCATCAACTCGTCAGCACCCATCAACTCGTCATTTACATCAGGTATAACTCCCAATGCAATCCCTCCCCCCTCCCCGCTCCCCATGATAGGCCCCGGTGTGTGATGTTCCCCTTCCCCAGTCCAAGTGATCTCATTGTTCAGTTCCCACCTATGAGTGAGAACATGCGGTGTTTGGTTTTCTGTTCTTGCGATAGTTTGCTAAGAATGATGGTTTCCAGCTGCATCCATGTCCCTACAAAGGACACAAACTCATCCTTTTTTATGGCTGCATAGTATTCCATGGTGTATATGTGTCACATTTTCTTAATCCAGTCTGTCACTGATGGACATTTGGGTTGATTCCAAATCTTTGCTATTGTGAATAGTGCCGCAATAAACATATGTGTGCATGTGTCTTTATAGCAGCATGATTTATAATCCTTTGGGTATATACCCAGTAATGGGATGGCTGGGTCATATGGTACATCTAGTTCTAGATCTTTGAGGAATCGCCATACTGTTTTCCATAATGGATGAACTAGTTTACAATCCCACCAACAGTGTAAAAGTGTTCCTATTTCTCCACATCCTCTCCAGCACCTGTTGTTTCCTGACTTTTGAATGATCGCCATTCTAACTGGTGTGAGATGGTATCTCATTGTGGTTTTGATTTGCATTTCTCTGATGGCCAGTGATGATGAGCATTTTTTCATGTGTCTGTTGGCTGTATGAATGTCTTCTTTTGAGAAATGTCTGTTCATATCTTTTGCCCACTTTTTGATGGGGTTGTTTGTTTTTTTCTTGTAAATTTGTTTGAGTTCTTTGTAGGTTCTGCATATTAGCCCTTTGTCAGATGAGTAGATTGCAAAAATTTTCTCCCATTCTGTAGGTTGCCTGTTCACTCTGATGGTAGTTTCTTTTGCTGTGCAGAAGCTCTTTAGTTTAATTAGATCCCATTTGTCAATTTTAGCTTTTGCTGCTGTTGCTTTTGGTGTTTTAGACATGAAGTCTTTGCCCATGCCTATGTCCTGAATGGTATTACCTAGGTTTTCTTCTAGGGTTTTTATGGTATTAGGTCTAACATTTAAGTCTCTAATCCATCTTGAATTAATTTTTGTATAAGGAGTAAGGAAAGGATCCAGTTTCAGCTTTCTACTTATGGCTAGCCAATTTTCCCAGCACCATTTATTAAATCGGGAATCCTTTCCCCATTTCTTGTTTCTCTCAGGTTTGTCAAAGATCAGATGGCAGTAGATGTGTGGTATTATTTCTGAGGACTCTGTTCTGTTCCATTGGTCTATATCTCTGTTTTGGTACCAGTACCATGCTGTTTTGGTTACTGTAGCCTTGTAGTATAGTTTGAAGTCAGGTAGCGTGATGCCTCCAGCTTTGTTCTTTTGACTTAGGATTGTCTTGGAGATGCGGGCTCTTTTTTGGTTCCATATGAACTTTAAAGCAGTTTTTTCCAATTCTGTGAAGAAAGTCATTGGTAGCTTGATGGGGATGGCATTGAATCTATAAATAACCTTGGGCAGTATGGCCATTTTCACGATATTGATTCTTCCTATCCATGAGCATGGTATGTTCTTCCATTTGTTTGTGTCCTCTTTTATTTCACTGAGCAGTGGTTTGTAGTTCTCCTTGAAGAGGTCCTTTACATCCCTTGTAAGTTGGATTCCTAGATACTTTATTCTCTTTGAAGCGATTGTAAATGGAAGTTCATTCATGATTTGGCTCTCTGTTTGTCTGTTACTAGTGTATAAGAATGCTTGTGATTTTTGCACATTAATTTTGTATCCTGAGACTTTGCTGAAGTTGCTTATAAGCTTAAGGAGATTTTGGGCTGAGACAATGGGGTTTTCTAAATATACAATCATGTCATCTGCAAAGAGGGACAATTTGACTTCTTCTTTTCCTAACTGAATACCCTTGATTTCTTTCTCTTGCCTGATTGCCCTAGCCAGAACTTCCAACACTATGTTGAATAGGAGTGGTGAGAGAGGGCATCCCTGTCTTGTGCCAGTTTTCAAAGGGAATTTTTCCAGTTTTTACCCATTCAGTATGATATTGGCTGTGGGTTTGTCATAAATAGCTCTTATTATTTTGAGGTACGTTCCATCAATACTGAATTTATTGAGCGTTTTTAGCATGAAGGGTTGTTGAATTTTGTCAAAACCCTTTTCTGCATCTATTGAGATAATCATGTGGTTCTTGTCTTTGTTTCTGTTTATATGCTGGATTATGTTTATTGATTTGCGAATGTTGAACCAGCCTTGCATCCCAGGGATGAAGCCCACTTGATCATGGTGGATAAGCTTTTTGATGTGTTGCTGAATCCGGTTTGCCAGTATTTTATTGAGGATTTTTGCATCGATGTTCATCAGGGATATTGGTCTAAAATTCTCTTTTTTTGTTGTGTCTCTGCCGGGCTTTGGTATCAGGATGATGTTGGCCTCATAAAATGAGTTAGGGAGGATTCCCTCTTTTTGTATTGATTGGAATAGTTTCAGAAGGAATGGTACCAGCTCCTCCTTGTACCTCTGGTAGAATTCGGCTGTGAATCCATCTGGTCCTGGACTTTTTTTGGTTGGTAGGCTATTAATTATTGCCTCAATTTCAGAACCTGCTATTGGTCTATTCAGGGATTCAACTTGTTCCTGGTTTAGTCTTGGAAGAGTGTAAGTGTCCAGGAAATTATCCATTTCTTCTAGATTTTCTAGTTTATTTGCGTAGAGGTGTTTATAGTATTCTCTGATGGTAGTTTGTATTTCTGTGGGGTCGGTGGTGATATCCCCGTTATCATTTTTTATTGCGCCTATTTGATTCTTCTCTCTTTTCTACTTTATTAGTCTTGCTAGCGGTCTGTCAATTTTGTTGATCTTTTCAAAAAACCAACTCCTGGATTCATTGATTTTTTGGAGGGTTTTTTGTGTCTCTATCTCCTTCAGTTCTGCTCTGATCTTAGTTATTTCTTGCCTTCTGCTAGCTTTCAAATGTGTTTGCTCTTGCTTCTCTAGTTCTTTTAATTGTGATGTTAGAGTGTCAATTTTAGATCTTTCCTGCTTTCTCTTGTGGGCATTTAGTGCTATAAATTTCCCTCTACACACTGCTTTAAATGTGTCCCAGAGGTTCTGGTATGTTGTATCTTTGTTCTCATTGGTTTCAAAGAACATCTTTATTTCTGCCTTCATTTCGTGATGTACCCAGTAGTCATTCAGGAGCAGGTTGTTCAGTTTCCATGTAGTTGAGCGGTTTTGATTGAGTTTCTTAGTCCTGAGTTCTAGTTTGATTGCACTGTGGTCTGAGAGACAGTTTGTTATAATTTCTGTTCTTGTACATTTGCTGAGGAGTGCTTTACTTCCAATTATGTGGTCAATTTTGCAATAAGTGCGATGTGGTGCTGAGAAGAATGTATATTCTGTTGATTTGGGGTGGAGAGTTCTATAGATGTCTATTAGGTCTGCTTGCTGCAGAGACGAGTTCAATTCCTGGATATCCTTGTTAACTTTCTGTCTCGTTGATCTGTCTAATGTTGACAGTGGAGTGTTGAAGTCTCCCATTATTATTGTATGGGAGTCTAAGTCTCTTTGTAAGTTTCTAAGGACTTGCTTTATGAATCTGGGTGCTCCTGTATTGGGTGCATATATATTTAGGATAGTTATCTCTTCCTGTTGAATTGATCCCTTTACCATTATGTAATGGCCTTCTTTGTCTCTTTTGATCTTTGATGGTTTGAAGTCTATTTTATCAGAGACTAGTATTGCAACCCCTGCTTTTTTTTGTTCTCCATTTGCTTGGTAAGTCTTCCTCCATCCCTTTATTTTGAGCCTATGTATGTCTCTGCATGTGAGATGGGTCTCCTGAATACAGCAGACTGATGGGTCTTGACTCTTTATCCAGTTTGCCAGTCTGTGTCTTTTAATTGGAGCATTTAGTCCATTTACATTTAAGGTTAATATTGTTATGTGTGAACTTGATCCTGCCATTATGATATTAACTGGTTATTTTGCTTGTTTGTTGATGCAGTTTCTTCCTAGCCTCGATGGTCTTTACATTTTGGCATGTTTTTGCAATGGTTGGTACCAGTTGTTCCTTTCCATGTTTAGTGCTTCCTTCAGGGTCTCTTGTAAGGCAGGCCAAGTGGTGACAAAATCTCTAAGCATTTGCTTATCTGTAAAGGATTTTATTTCTCCTTCACTTATGAAACTTAGTTTGGCTGAATATGAAATTCTGGGTTGAAAATTCTTTTCTTTAAGAATGTTGAATATTGGCCCCCACTCTCTTCTGGCTTGTAGAGTTTCTGCCGAGAGATCTGCTGTTAGTCTGATGGACTTCCCTTTGTGGGTAACCCGACCTTTCTCTCTGGCTGCCCTTAAGATTTTTTCCTTCATTTCAACTTTGGTGAATCTGGCAATTATGTGTCTTGGAGTTGCTCTTCTCGAGGAGTATCTTTGTGGCGTTCTCTGTATTTCCTGGATTTGAATGTTGGCCTGCCCTACTAGGTTGGGGAAGTTCTCCTGGATGATATCCTGAAAAGTGTTTTCCAACTTGGTTCCATTTTCCCCCTCACTTTCAGGCACCCCAATCAGACGTAGATTTGGTCTTTTTACATAATCCCATACTTGTTGCAGGCTTTGTTCATTTCTTTTTCTTCTTTGTTCTTTTGGTTTCTCTTCTCGCTTCATTTCATTCATTTGATCCTCAATCGCTGATACTCTTTCTTCCAGTTGATCGAGTTGGTTACTGAAGCTTGTGCATTTGTCACGTATTTCTCGTGTCATGGTTTTCATCTCTTTCATTTCGTGTATGACCTTCTCTGCATTAATTACTCTAGCCATCAATTCTTCCACTTTTTTTTCAAGATTTTTAGTTTCTTTGCGCTGGGTACGTAATTCCTCCTTTAGCTGTGAGAAGTTTGATGGACTGAAGCCTTCTTCTCTCATCTCATCAAAGTCATTCTCCGTCCAGCTTTGATCCGTTGCTGGCGATGAGCTGCACTCCTTTGCTGGGGGAGATGTGCTCTTATTTTTTGAATTTCCAGCTTTTCTGCCCTGCTTTTTTCCCATCTTTGTGGTTTTATCTGCCTCTGGTCTTTGATGATGGTGACGTACTGGTGGGGTTTTGGTGTAGGTGTCCTTCCTGTTTGATAGTTTTCCTTCTAACAGTCAGGACCCTCAGCTGTAGGTCTGTTGGAGATTGCTTGAGGTCCACTCCAGACCCTGTTTGCCTAGGTATCAGCAGCAGAGGCTGCAGAAGATAGAATATTTCTGAACAGCGAGTGTACCTGTCTGATTCTTGCTTTGGAAGCTTCCTCTCAGGGGTGTACTCCACCCTGTGAGGTGTGGGGTGTCAGACTGCCCCTAGTGGGGGATGTCTCCCAGTTAGGCTACTCAGGGGTCAGGGACCCACTTGAACAGGCAGTCTGTCCCTTCTCAGATCTCAACTTCCGTGTTGGGAGGTCCACTGCTCTCTTTAAAGCTGTCAGACAGAGTCGTTTGCGTCTGCAGAGGTTTCTGCTGCTTTTGTTGTTGTTTAGTTGTGTCCTGTCCCCAGAGGTGGAGTCTACAGAGACAGGCAGGTTTCCTTGAGCTGCTGTGAGCTCCACCCAGTTCGAGCTTCCCAGAGGCTTTGTTTACCTACTTAAGCCTCAGCAATGGTGGGCGCCCGTCCCCCAGCCTCGCTGCTGCCTTGCGGTTAGATCGCAGACTGCTGTGCTAGCAATGAGGGAGGCTCCGTGGGCGTGGGACCCTCCTGGCCAGGTGTGGGATACAATCTCCTGGTGTGCCCGTTTGCTTAAAGCGCAGTATTGGGGTGGGAGTTACCTGATTTTCCAGGTGTTGTGTGTCTCAGTTCCCCTGGCTAGGAAAAGGGATTCCCTTCCCCCTTGCGCTTCCCAGGTGAGGCGATGCCTCGCCCTGCTTCAGCTCTCGCTGGTCGGGCTGCAGCAGCTGACCAGCACCGATTGTCCGGCACTCCCTAGTGAGATGAACCCAGTACCTCTGTTGAAAATGCAGAAATCACAGGTCTTCTGTGTCGCTCGCGCTGGGAGTTGGAGACTGGAGCTGTTCCTATTTGGCCATCTTGCTCCGCCCTTGTCTTCTTTTTTCTTCTGCATAATTAAAGTGTTTGCTGTTTGTAATAGATTGATGGTAAACAAACAAACAAACAAAAAAAAGGGTCTCCCTTTTTACAAAAAAAAAAATGTAGAAATAGGAATCTCATTATGTTGCACAGGCTGATCTTGAATTCCGGGGCTCAAGAGATCCTCCCTCCTTGGCCTCCCAAAGTGTAGGAATTACAGGCCTGAGCCACTGTGCCTGACCGAATGATTCCACTTTTTTTTTTTTTAACCCCTCTCTGTATCCACATCCTTTGCACTGCTACATTGTAGCTTCTGCATTCAGGAGCTGGGATTCACTTCCCCACTCTCCCATCCTTGTGATTGTTTTTGGCCAATAGAATGCAGCAGAATTAATAGTGTGGAACTTTCAAGTCTATGACTCATGAGATCTTGTGCTATTCCACTGTTCTCCTTGGGAACCTGCCTAGTTGCCTGCCATGTGAATAAGCTCAGATGAGCCTGCTAAGAAATAAGATGCATGGTGGAAGAGATCCCAGTTGTCCCATCAGAGGAAGGACTTTTAGAAGAAGTTAAGTGAGAAAAGTCAGAGATGGTAGGGGAAGAAGCAAAGCAAATGTTATAGCTTGACATTAGTTTCAGCCTGATCCAATGGGGAACACTAGGCCATGAATTGCACCATAGAGTTGGCTCCACCTTGAGGCAGGTTGAATATGCCCATGCAGCTGTCCTTGCATGTATGTCTATGTGTAGTGTATATGTGTACTTGGCTCCCAAACATTAGCAGAGAGCAATTCTCTTGAGAAGAGGGAACCTGTGAGACACATCTGAAGGGGGCATACATTGGTCCAGTGAAGGGAACTTGGCAGGGCACCTTTAGCTTTTCCTGAAGTTTACTTGAGAAGAAGTAAAATAACCGATTTTATTGTCCAGGAACTCACAAGGTGAAGAAAGTCAGCTGCATCCATGTAGTCTGTGGTAAAATAAAAAACAGTTGACTCAATATATATATTGAGCAATGAGAACATATATATAAGGGAAACGTATGATAGAAAACATAATCTGTGTACAGATATTATATATAAATATTATGTATCTATATGTTATATATATACACATTACATATACACATACATATATATTTTATATATATAATATAATATGAATTGCCCCTTAGTATCAAAGTGGGATTGGTTTCATGACCTCCTATGAATGCTCAAGTTCCTGGAGGGACAACTGTATATATGCACACACAAAAATGAATATACATGTACATAACAATATATAAGTACCATTTACACAGGCAAATAGAAGCACACATATCCCGATACATATAGAATAAGGTCTGTAATACATCAAATATAAACATTATCAGAGCCTTTTGGGATTAAATATATTTTTGTTTTCTTTACGATTTTCTTTATTTTCAAACTTTCTTAGCTGAGCATGTATAAATTTAATAATTACAAAGAAACAGAAAAATGTTGGAGAACGTAATGTAGATCCCAATTATGTAAGTATCATAAGATTTTAAAGCCTTTTATATACGTTATGACATGCAGTGCCATGTTGGAGTCACAAGACTCCCTAGTAAATAGTGAGATAAAACTTTGTTTTAGAAGTCTTCTTCCTGTGAAATCTCTGTGAATATGTCTTTGACTTCTGGAAGGGGCCAGTTTCAATTAGAAGCCATTCTGGTGACCATAGTGAGTGACCTTGCACGTAGCTCCGTAGAGCTTTAAGCAAGTGTAAATAGAGCTACCATGCCGGTCAGACCCTTAAACATTTTAGGTTTTCTATTTTTTATGTAACATGGAACTTGAAACTTTTCATGTAACTTGTCATGTAACATGATGAGTTTGAACTAGTTTTTGAAGACTTCTCCAGATCTAAATTTCGGGGATTCTGAGGCAATGTGGATTCAACCAATAAATGACTTTCAGAACACTCACAGGAGTGATGGCATTATTGACATAGAATAAATGAGAACCTTTCCTTTAAGCATCAGAAGCAAACCTAGAGCAAAGAGTCATAGGATAGCTCCATTTACAGTAAGAATAAAACCTTTCAGTTTTTACTAAAGACTACCCTTAGTGGTTGAACTCATTGCTTGAATTGGGATTTTTCCACTGCTGTTAAAAATACCCAGAATGAGAAGGACCTGTATGGCTGGCTGCTTTCCCGCTTTCTGGTCAGCTTGAAGGGATAAATGGAAATTTTGCTAAAGCTGTAGAGGGGGAGGACCCAGAAGGGAAAGTGGGTGGGAAGAGGTGAGAAGTCAGTGATCCAAACTCTTAGTCTCTGGAGGCAAATGGCAAGCCCTGTCTGTGGAGATAGCTTCACCAAGATCATCTACATTGTCTTCCAGAGCTTAAACCCATCTCTAAGCTGCAGGTGTTCAATTTTGTCTTCAGGCTACAGGTTTCCTATAAGCCTGAGACTCATACATTCGATCATCAATTTCGTACTTCTACTTAGATGTCTCATAGGCATCTCTAGCTTAGCATGGCCAAGCAAGAGTCCTTAGTTTCCCCTTGAAGCCTGGCTCTCCTCACCTTTTCCATCTCTGTAAACAGCTCTACCATCGACCCAGTTACCAAAGCCAGATGCCTGAGAGTCATTCTTGACTTCTCCCTTTCCGTCATCCCCCACATCCAATTCATCAGCAGGCCCTGTCAATTCTCTCTCCAAAATATACCTCATGCTCATCTATTTTTCTCAATCTTGAGAACTCCCTGTCTATCTAAACCACCATCGTGTCTTACCCAGACTTCTGCAGTCCTCTAAAGATTGGGTTGTTTCTGCTCTTGCCTCAACAATTTGTTTTCCACATCACAGCCAGAAGGACCTTTTAAACACTTAAATTCATGTTATGTCCCTTCTCTGCTTAAATCTATTGTTCTTAGAATAAAAACTATGCTCCCATTTATGACCTATAAATGCCCTTGTGATCTGGGTCTTTCTCCTCCTCATCTTCAGCTACCATTCTTTCTCTTAAAATATTTAGGAGGCTTGACTTGTTTTAAAGTCTCAAAACATACCCACTTATTTAGGCTACAAGGCTTTTCTCTACTCTCTTCTCTGCCTGGAATATATTTTTCCCCATTGATCAGATCTTGCTGTGGTTTATCTCTTCTGTCAGTGCTCAGCTTAAGTTTTGCTTCATCAAAATGGCCTTACTCTCATTCTGTACCATAATTCCCTGTTAATTTTTCTTGTAGCACTAATAAAAATCAATTATCATCTATTTATTGATTTATTTGTGAATAGCCAGTCTCCCTTGTTTGAGTATAAGCTCTCAGAAGATAGGCACTTTACCCTACACAGTGCTTGGTTCATAGCAGGCACTTGGTAAGTCTTTCTCAAATGTATCAATAGGGCCGGGCATGATGGCTTACACCTGTAATGCCAGCACTTCGGGAGGCCAAGGCAGGAGAACTGCTTGAGCTCAGGAGTTCCAGACCAGCTTGGGCAACATGGTGAAACCCCATCTCTACAAAAAACTACAAAAATTAGCCTGGCATGGTGGCACACACCTGTAGTCTCAGCTACTTGGGAGGCTGAGGTGGGAGGATTGCTTGAGACCAGGAAGTGGAGGCTGCGGTGAGCCGATAGTGCACCACTGCATTCCAACCTGACAGAGCGAGATTCTGTGTCAAACAATAAAAAACCCAAAACAGTTATAAGAAAACAAACTAATACATGGATAGATATGTGAACTTGGGCCTCTTCTGGTAGAAGATCCAAGCATATTTTTTCACCATAATGGCAGGATCACAGAATGGGGAGTAATAGCTTTAGAAGTGAGTACTTTGAAGATAGTTCTCAATTGGAAGATACTTCTTAACTGGATTCATAACCATTAGAGATTTTAGCTAAAGAAAAAAATATGATTGGTTCACGATCAGACATCTATCTGTGTAATACCTGCTGAATGGAATGGATTCCAGATCAGTAGTGACAGCTAATGTTTTGCTGGCATATTTTCAGATAAATTTTTGGTCCACCCTTCTGCTCCTGAATCTATGTGTCAAATAACCCTGCTACTAGCCTGTGTAGGGAATTCAATACAGAGTTCTAAACTCAGCTTTTCTCAAAAGTATTCATGTGACTTGAGCAATCAATGAACTTCCAGCCCTCAATGTTTTATCTATAAAATAATGGGGACAGGGAAATTGGAAAATATTTTTCTCCAGTTTACTTTTACTTCAATGTGTAATGATTTCAGGAGACAGATTTATTTTCGTTTAACCTACAGATAGCAGGCCCTAAGGCGTAGCGTGTTTTTTCTAAGCACTCTTATATTTGTGTACTTCCTCCATCTTTTTTTTGCCATCTGTACAATTACTGATTGGCATCTTTCTTTAAATTAACTCACTTTTATTTTGCTTACAATGTCAATACTGTATATGAAAAACACAGAATGAATTGTTGTAATTAAAATTATAACTTAAAAATTAAGAACATATTAAAGCTAAATATAATAATTAGTTGTATAGCTTTGCTAATAATTTTATCCTTAACTCTTTGTATAATAGAAAAACATTGTTTGAAAGTTGCAGACTGGCCTGGTGCGGTGGCTCACGCCTGTAATCCCAGCACTTTGGGAAGCCGAGGCGGGCGGATCACGAGGTCAGGAGATCGAGACCATCCTGGCTAACACGGTGAAACCCAGTCTCTACTAAAAATACAAAAAATTAGCCGGGCGTGGTAGCGGGCGCCTGTAGTCCTAGCTACTCGGGAGGCTGAGGCAGGAGAATTGCATGAACCCAGGAGGTGGAACTTGTAATGAGCCGAGATCGTGCCACTGTCCTCCAGCCTGGGCGACAGAGCAAGACTCCATATCAAAATAATAAATAAGTAGATAAATAAATAAAAGTTGCAGACTTGGGTTCAAATTCCAGCTCTTTCAAATCCAAGTTGGGAGAACTGAAATAAATTTTTTGAAACTTAGTTTCTTCGACAGCAGAATAGAGAGAGATTTAGATATAGATAGATACGGTTTGACTCAACAGAAGGGCTAAACTGGCAAAAGAGAATAATTTAAAATCAATTATTTTCTTCTTGTATTTTGAGCCCTTTTTATTGTCTGGGGCAGACAGCCTACTTGACAAAAATTAAAAAAAAATGTATCATGCCTCCTGGAAAACATGCAAAAATGCCAAAACATTCACTAAACAAATACATAAGGGATTCATGAAAAATGTTTGATATGCAAAAGCAACAATTGTGATATTAAAACACTGCATTGTCTTTGCAATTATGACTATTGATAGAAGGTGCTTATTCAAGCTGTTAATACTTAATGTGGTTGCATCTGTTTCATTTAGCACTAAGAGGGATATTTTAAAAAATAGATGCCGAAAATATATGGGAGTCTTTTCACTGCTGTTGTTCATGTTTGACTGAATTAATTTTCTCTTTCTTATGTTTATGGTGCAAAGAAGCCTGGTTCCTAAGTCTTTTTCTCCAACACTTAGCTATTCACTTAGCATCCTTCAAGCTCCAAGATGTGTTTCTTCTAAGGCCTTGAGCTAACTTGAGGCTGGTCAGTGGTCCAAAGCTAAATCTGCATATTTTACGTAAAGCATCAGCTGAATTTCTCAGCAAAACTTTCTGAATTTCCTTTGCATTCAAAATATATCATTTTATTCAATGTAATTCTTTATTGAGTCTATATAGTGGTCTTTGTCAATGATGTAGTCTGTAAGAATACAAGAAACCTCCTAATTCTACTGTTTTGTGTAACCTAGAAAAGAGTTATGTTGCAGAAGACACCCCTGGGTCCACAGTATAGGTGATTTTTCTTTTGAGACTTACTGTTCTCATGCTTGTAAATAAGGACACCCTTCAAGACATAGTCAAAAAAGACGTCCTTTTTGCTCTTATTCATTCTATTCTCACGCTTCACCATAAGCCTAAGTCTGAATCTTAACCTAACTGCCAAAATCTTGGCCTTGTTAATATTTTCTGTCTGGTAAGTTACATTCATCAGAGTCAAATGAACATGAAAGCCCTTCTAAATGACCTCTGGAAGAAAACAGCTCCTGGCAATTAAAAAAATAATAATTTGTAATCATCATATATTGACTAAGGTTGGCCATAATATTTATAAATAACCATAGAAACACATGACTAACAGGATCTACACAGTTGCTTCCAAACCTCCTTCCAGCACCAGGGGAGTCACATAACACTTTTAATCTGAAATGCCAGGTGATGGCAAGTCCTACTTACGTAAAGATAGAAAAACTAGACCTGCTGGAGTGATTTCTTAATGGTCTCCTTTGCAAGCAGCCTAGCTAGCCACGTTCTCACAGTCCTGCTGACAGATGATTGATGAAACCTCAGTCCAGCCATGCCTGCTAAATCAAGAAAACGGATTGCAAAAACAGCAGAAATATTTAAAATAGAATTGTTTTATATTCCATCCTATAAGATAGTGATGGCAACATTTGCACCTGGAATGGAAGTCATTCATTCAGGATCAAAATGAATGTAGTATTGTCTTGGATAATGAATTATACCAAGGCCATGTGGTCATCTTGTCACCAGACAGCTGTGGAGCTCAGTGTTGGGGGACTGGTGCTGTTTGAGAAAGTTATTTCTGGGTAATTAAGCTTGACCTATGAAGTAATATTGGAAAATGCATTGTCCCACATTATTTACTCGAGGATGACTTCAAGGGGCTGAAAATAAGAATTGTCTGATACTGGAATGTAACAAATGTAAGTTGACTTTCCATGATCAGAAACATTAAAACTCATGCCTGTTTTGATGCCCTGATGAGATTGCATCTGTTTCAACCTTTGTTTTTTCAATAAGTTTCCATCAAGTTTCATATATCTGGGCTTCTAATATATATTAGAGGAGCCTATGGCACATAGGATGGTCCTAGCTTGAATATGACGGTGCTTGTTGTCCTATGTTAGTTGTCTCAAATAATTGGCCTTAATGACAACACTGTAAGCATTCATTAGTAAAGTGTTAAGGATTTAATTGACTTTAAATTAAACTAAAGCTTAAAACTTTAGTTTTAAAATACCTACTCATGAAAAAAGTGGCCAAGTTAGATTTTTTTGCTATTTTCTTATTTTAGTCTTTTACAACAAGATAATTCAATTTGAGATTTATAGACTTATTTAGCTTTAGACAGATCCCCTATAATTCAGGCCATATTCAATTAAAATTGAAATACTATATATATCCCTTAGGAGTAGGAGTTCTGAATTTGGATCTTTTTAGGTTTCTAATATAATACTGGGAAGACACAGAATAAATATTAAACAAAATTACACCAAGTGGATCATTTCCCTTGCTTTTAGGATGACTTTCCTAATTCTGCTTTTCTTATTTGATACATTTAGGCAAGATCCTGTCTTTTGCAGCAATATGGATGCAGCTGGAGGCCATTATCCTAAGAGAATTAACACAGCAACAGAAACCCAAATACCGCATGTTCTCACTTACAAGTGGGAGCTAAACATTGAATACACATGGACTCAAAGATGGGAACAATAGATAGTCAGGACTACTTGAGTTGGGGGAGGGTGAGGCAGAGGAAAGACTGAAAAACTACCTATCAGGTACCATGCTTACTACTGAGTGACAAGATCATTTGTACACCAAACCTTGGCAACATGCAATTTACTCGTGTAGCAAACCTGCACGTGTCCCCCTGAACTTAAAATAATTGTTGAAAAAAGTAAATTAAAAAAAAAAAGAACTGTAGCTTGGAGACTAAATTGGTGTTGCGCTTTGTTTTAAGATTTTTTCAAAGAGAGGGGCCATAGACGAAATGCCCTTGTATGTGTGTGTGTGTGTTTATAGATGGGTTTATTTCCTGAAATATTTGAGACTAACTTATAGCATGATTTTCTCTTATTTCTAAACTCTTCCATGTATGTTTCCTAAAAAAAGAACATTGTCTTATGCAACTGCAGTACAATTATCAAAAGCTAGGAAATGGGCCGGGCCTGGTGGCTCATGCCTGTAATCCCAGGAGGCTGAGGCAGGTGGATCACCTGAGGTCAGGAGTTCGATACCAGCCTGGCCTTCGATACCAGCCTGGCCGACATGTGAAACCCCATCTCTGTGAAAAATACAAAAATTAGCCGGGCATGGTGGCGTTCGTCTGTAATCCCAGCTACTCGGGAGGCTGAGGAAGGAGAATTGCTTGAATCTGGGAGGCAGAGGTTGCAGTGAGCTGAGATTGTGCCTCTGCACTCTAGGCTGGGTGACAGAGAGAGATTCTGTCTTAAAAAAAAAGGGAAATGAACATGTGTACAGTAATATCATCTAATCTACAGATCTCTTCAGGTCTTGCCAGTTGTCCCCAGTGCTATTTTTCTGGCCCAGGATCCAATTCAAGATCTTACACTATCATGTCTTTCTGGTGACAATTCATCTGAAACTCTTTTAGGCCCTTCCTGGCCTCTCATGTCCTCAGCATCTCTGGAGAGCACAGACTGGTCACCTTGCCAAGTGCCCTTGATTCAGGCATGCCGCTTCCTCCTAATCAGATTCAGACTGCATTCCTAGCCAGACCACAGAAAAGATGCTGAGTCCCTCTCAGTGCATCATATCTGGAGAATGGGTTTTGAAATTAGAAACCACTAATATCAGACAGTGTGACCTGGGGAAAAATATTCTAGTAGTCTGAACTTCAGTTTCTTCATCTGTAAAATAGGAATTTTAATATGAACTTCACACTGTTGCTAGGGAATTATATAATAGGGAAAACTACTTAGCTCAGTATCTGATACATATGAATCGTCCAACAAACGTTGATTGTTATTACATCTCTCTTAGAAGTTGGACATAAATAGACCTTCAGAAATTATGGTCATTGATATCCAGGTTCCCTAGTACCGCACCAGGAAAGCAGCAGAATCCTTTTGATTTGTTATTAGTTTGGCAAAACACTTGGGAGGAGGCAGAAGTGGTTGCAATTAATGCTTCATGTGAGGTTTAGGATTAACTGAATCATTCAGTCCAGCAGGCTAACCCTTCCATGATAGCTCATGGAAACTTGGACTTCAAGTCATAATATCCAGCCACGCAGTCAATGTAAAATTCATTTCCCACTCAGCATCAGCAAGCCCAATTTGGATGAGGATTTGGGGGGGTCTGACTACTTGAGGGACCAGTTGAAAGATACATACCTAACCACATTTGTCTCATCCAGTGGTACTTTATTTTTTTTTTTAAGGGTTAAATTGTTTCTTGAAGAGGTCATCTTATTCTAAGCTGCCTGTTTCTTTCTTTCTAAATTGGACTTTATTTTTTAGAAAAGTTTTAGGTTCACAGCAAAATTGAGCAGAAAGTAGAGAGATTTCCCATATACCCCCTACTCCCACAAATGCACAGGCTCTCCCATTACAAACATTCCACATTCAAGTGGTACATTAGTTATACTAGATGAACCTATATTGATATATCATTATCACCCAAAGTCCATTGTTTACATTGGGATTCACTCTTAGTGTTTTATATTTTATGAGTTTTGACCAATGTATAATGGCTTACATTCCCCGTTACAGTATTATATAGAGTAATTTCACTGAGCTAAAGATCTTCTGTGCTCTATCAAATGATCCCTGCCTCCTCCACCCAGCTCCTGGCTGATTCTTTTACTGTCTCCACAGTTTTGCCTTTTGCAGGATGTCATGTATTTGGAATTATACAATATATAGCCTTTTTAGGCTGGCTTCTTTCACTTAGTAATATGCATTTATGTTTCCTCCATGTCTTTTCATGGCTTCATAGTTCACTTCTAGTTAGTGCTGACAAATATTCCACTGTCTGAATATACCAAGGTTTGTTTATCCATTCATCTACTGAAGGACGTGTTGGTTGATTCCAACTTTTGGCAATTATATGAATAAATAAAGCTGCTATAAATATTCATGTGCAAGTATTTGGGGAGGTATAGTTTTTAACTCATTTGGATGAATACCAAGGAGTGCAGTTGCTGGATCATATGATAAGAGTATGTTTAGTTTTGCGGGAAACTGCCAAATTGTTTTCTATAGTGGCTATACCATTCCGCATTTCCAGCAGCAATGAATGACAGTTCCTGTTGCTCGCCATTCACACCATTTGGTATAGTCAGTGTTTTGACTATTCTAATAGGTGTGTAGTGACATGCCATTGATGTTTTAATTTGAAATTCCCCAAAGACATGATTTTGAGCACCTGTTCAGATGGTTATTTTCCATTTGTGTATCTTGTTTGTGAGGTGTTTGTCTGGGTCTTTTGTCCATTTTTACATTGGGGTCATTAGTTTTCTGATTACTGGGTTTTAAACGTTCTTTGTATATTTTGTATAAGTGTCATTTATCTGGCATGTCTTTTGAAACTATTTTCTCCCAGTCTGTGTCTTGTCTTCTCATTCTCTTGACAGCATCTTTTACAAAGCAGAAGTTCCTAAATTTAATGAAGTCTAGCTTATCAATTCTTTTTTTCATAGATTGTGACTTTTGCATCCTGTCTAAAAAATTGTTATACCTAAGATCATCTAGGTTTTCTCCTGTGTTATTCTTTAAGAGACTTAGAGTTTTTCATTTTACACTTAGGTGCCTATAATTCATTTGATGTTACCTTTGTGAAGGGTGTAAGGTCTATGTCTTTTTTTCTTTTTGCATGTGGCTGTCTAGTTGTTCTAGCACTGTTTGTTGAAAAGGCTGTCTTTGCTCCACTCTATCATCTTTACTTTGTCAAAGATCGGTTGACTATATATATATGTGTATATACATATATATGTATACACACACACACACACACACATATATATATATTTTTTAAGACGGAGTCTTGCTCCATTGCCCAGGCTGGAGTACAGTGGCGCGATCTCGGCTCACTGCAAGTTCTGCCTCCTGGGTTCATGCCATTCTCCTGCCTCAGCCTCCCGAGTAGCTGGGACTACAGGTGCCCACTACCACGTCCGACTAATTTTTTTTTTGTGTGTGTTTTTAGTAGAGACAGGGTTTCACCATGTTAGCCAGGATGGTCTCGATCTCTTGACCTCGTGATCCGCCTGTCTTGGCATCCCAAAGTTGACTATACTTACATGGGTCAGTTTTGGGTTATCTGTTCTGTTCCATTTATCTATTCATCTATTTTTCACCAATATTCTGTCTTGATTGTTGAAGCTCTGTTGTAAATTTGGACTTGCAATAATTTGTCCACCAGCTTCAATGATGTGTTAGCTATTCTGAGTCTTTTGCCTCTCCATGTAAACTTTAGAATCAGTTTGTCGATATCCACAAAATAACTTGCTGAAATTTTTATTGAGATTGTAAAGCATCTATAGATCAAGTTGGGAAGAACCGATATCTTGACAATGTTGAATATTTCTATCCATGAAAATGTAATCTCTCTTCAAATGTCTCCATTTATATAGTTCTTCTTTGATATATTTCATCTTTGACTTATTTCATTTAGATATTCTACATGTTTTTAGATTCTTCCCAATGTATATCATGTTTGAGTGATAATGTAATTGGCATTGTGTTTTCATTTATTTTATTTATTTATTTATTTATTTTTGAGATGGAGTCTCACTCTGTTGCCCAGGCTGGAGTGCAGTGGCACAATCTTGGTTCACTGCAAGCTCCGCCTCCCGGGTTCACGCCATTCTCCTGCCTCAGCCTCCCAAGTAGCTGGGACTATAGGTGCCCACCATCACGCTTGGCTAATTTTTGTATTTTTAGTAGAGATGGGGTTAGCCAGGATGGTCTTGATCTCCTGACCTCGTGATCTGCCCGCCTTGGCCTCCGAAAGTGCTGGGATTACAGGCGTGAGCCACTGCGCCTGGCCTTATTTTTTTATATTATCCTTGCATCCTGCAACCTTGCTATAGTTGTTTATTAGTTCAAGAAATTTTTGGTTGATACTTTTGGATTTCTACATAGATGATCAGGTCATATGCAAGGCTTAGGATTTCTTTTTATTTATTGGCTGTATTTTTTTTTCTTTTTAGAATTTATCCGTTAGAGCCTGTAGCATATTAATCCTTCAGTTAGTGTTAGCATGATATAGCTGTCTCCATCCATTTACTTTTAACCTGTATTTGTTTGTATTCTTAATGTGGGTTCTTTGTAGATAATATATAGTTGAATCTTGTTTTTTGATTTATTTTGACAATCTTTCTATTTTAATTGGTCGATTTAGAACATTAACTTTTAAAGTGATTATTTATAGGTGGATTAGTATCTATCATATATGTTAGTTTTCTATTCATTGTCCTTGCTATTTGTTTTATTTTTGTTGTTTACTCTTTTTCTGCCTTTTACAGTTTAAATTTACCATTTTATAAGATTTCATTCTATCTTCATTCATAGGATATCAGTCACAAAACTTCTTTGTTTAGTGATTGCCCTAGTGATTGTCATATACATTTACAACTAATACAAGGACAGTTTCAAAAAACACTATACCACTTCATGTGTAGTAAAAGTACCTCACAGTAACAAAATAATCGTAATTCCGCTCTTCTGTCTCTTACATAATTGCTGCCATTAATTTCTCTTGTGCGTAGTCATATATATGTATATACACACACACACAAATGCACACACATAAGTAAATACATTGCTGCTATTATTTTCAACAAATTGGTTAAATCAATTCAAAACAAGGAAAATAAAACTTTTATTTTACTTTCCCTTGTTGCTTCTTTGATTCACTTCTTTTTTTTTTAATGTTTATTATTTTATTTTATTTTGCCGTAAGTGGTATTTGGTTACATCAGTAGGTTCTTTAGTGGTGATTTATGAGATTTTAGTCCACCCATCACCCAAGCAGTATACACTACACCATATTTGTAGTATTTTGCCCTTACACCCCTCCCACTCTTTCCCTCAATTCCCCAAAGTCCATCATATTATTTTTATGACTTTGCGGCCTCACAGCTTAGCTCTCACATATTAGTGAGAACATACGATGTTTAGTTTTCCATTCCTGAGTTACTTCACTTAGAATAATAGTCTCCAGTCTCATCCAGGTCACTGAAAATGCTGTTAATTCATTCCTTTTTATGGCTGAGTAGTATTCCATCATATATATATATATAACAATTTCTTTATCCACTCATTGATTGATGGACATTTGGGTTGGTTCCGTGATTTTGCAATTGTGAATTGTGCTGCTATAAACATGAGTGTGCAAGTATTTTTTTCGAATAATGACTTCTTTTCCTCTGGATAGATACTAGATAGCAAGAATAGTTTTATCAATATCAAATGAAGCAGGCTTTAGAGCATAAGATAGTACCAGAGACAGAGAGGAACATTATATATGATAAAAGTGCCAATCTACCAAGATGGTAAAGCAATCTTAAATATGATGCACTAAACAAATAAAAGTAAAACACTAAACAAGTGAAGTAGAAACAGCTGGAAGGGAGAGAAGCAGACAAACTTACAATTACGGTTGGAGCCTTCAACACCTCCATCTCAAGAATTGATATAACAACTTTTACAAAAATCAGCAACAAAAGGGAAGAACTCAAGAACGTCATCAACTACTCAGTATCAAATTGACAATTTATAGACTAATCCACCAACAATATCAGAATACCCAGCCATTCCTTTCAAATGCTCACAGAGTATGTATCAGGATACACTGGGCCAAAAAACAAGCCTCTACAAATTTGAAAGAATTGAGATCATACAGTGTTCTTCAATCAAAATGGAATCAAACTAGAAATTGATAACAGAAAGATAACTTGAAAGAAAAAAAAGTACTTTAAAAAATCCATAATCAAAGAGAAAGTTTCAAGGGAAATAAAAAATACATTTAATGGAATGAAAATTACAATAAAGTCTACCAAAAATTATGCACCACAGCTAAAGTAGTGTTGAGATGGGAATTTATAGAACTAAATTCAAACATTAGAAAAGAAGAAAAATTTCATATCAATCACACTTTCATCACAAGAACTTAGAAAAAGAATAGCAGAATAAACCCAAATCAACCAGAGGGAAGTAAATAATAAAGTCAAGAATAGAAATCAATAAACTCTAAACAGAGAAGCAAAGAAATAATGAGCACATCAATAAAACAGAGCTGTTTTTTGAAAAGATCAATAAAATAGACATTTTTTCACAAGACAAGAAAAAAGAAGATATGAATCACTAATATCAGGCATAAAACAGAGGATATTACTACTGTTGCTGCAAATATCAAAAGCATTATAAGGGAAAAATTTTACACACATACATTTGATAATTAGATGAAATGGATCAATTCCCCAAGATACACAAACTACCACAACTCACCCAATATGAAATTCATAATTTGAATTGCCCTATAACTATTCAGAAAATTATATGTAATTTAAAATGCCCCAAAGAGAATGCTTCAGGCCTGAATGTTTTTAATGGAGAATTTTGCTAAATTAGCACCAATTCTACACATTATTTTCCAGAAAATAGAAGAGGAGAGAACAATTTTCAGTTCTCTTTATGAAACTAGTCGCACTATAATATAAATATCAAAGAAAGATTAAGAACAGGAAACTATAGACCAATTTTCCTTCTGAATAGAGAAGCTAAAATCCTTAACAAATCATTAGCAAATAGAATTTATCACTATATAAAAAGAACTACACTCCGTGATCAAGTGGAGTTTATTTCATGGATGCAAGACTGTTTCAGTATTTGGAAATCAATTTATCTACCATATCAACAGATGAATTCAATATTTATTTATAAGAAAAACTCAGAAAAACAGAAATAGAAGGGAACTTTCTCAATTTGATAAAGGATATATATTAAAAAACTATCACTAACATTATACTTAAAGATGAAAAATTGTATGCTGCTTTTCAACATCAAGAAAACGGCAAGGATGTCTTCTCTCACCACTCTTTTTCAAAATAGTGCTGGAAGTTCTAGACAGTGCAGTAAGATAAGAGATAGTAAAAAACATCCTAATTGGAAAGGAAGAGGTAAACATACGCCTTTTTGCAGTTGACTTCAGTTTGATTGTCCATGTAGAAAATCCCAAGGAGATGGCCAGGTGCAATGGCTCATGCCTGTAATCGCAGCCCCTTGGAGGTGGGAGGATCACGTGAGGCCAGGAGTTTGAGACCAGTTTGGCCAGCATGGCAAAATCCCATCTCCACTAAAAATACAGAAATTAGCTGGTTGTGGTGGTGCACAACTGTAATCCCAGCTACTCAGGAGGCTGAGACATGAGAATCACTTGAACCTGGGAGGCAGAGGTTGCAGTGAGCCGAGATCATGCCATTGCACTCCAGCCGGGTGACAGAATGAGACTCTATCTCAAAACAAAACAAAACAAAACAAAACCGCAAGGAATCTCCAAAGTATTCTTGGAACTAATAACCAAATACAGCAAGTTTACCAGATAGAAGAAATGCATATAAAAATGAATTATATTTCTGTATATTAGTAATGAACACTGACAGTGAAATAAAAAAATACAATAGCACTTACAACCACCCAAAAAGAAAAAGAAAGGTATTTAGTGTAATCTAAGAAATTAAGTACAGGACTTGTGTGCTAAAAATTATATAACTCTTATGAAGGAAATAGAAGATGGTCTAAGTAAATGGTCAAGAGGGGCATACTGTGTTCATTAGTGGGAATACGCAACATAATATAGATATAAATTCTCTCCAAACTGATATGCAGGGTTCATGCAATACTTAAACAATTTCCAGTAAGTTTTTTTCTAGCGAGAGACAAGATTATTCTAAAATTGATATGGAAAGGTAAAAGATGTAGAATAGCTAAAACTATTTTGAAAAATAAAAACAAAGTGGGAAGAATCAGTGTATCTGATTTCAAGACATTATATATTTACAGTAGTCAAAACTGTGTAGTATTTGAAGGATGGAATATGAATCAATGGAACACAAAGGAATCCAGAAATAGACCTACATAAATATGCAGTAGTCACATGTGACACAGGTGCAAAAGTAACTGAAAGGAGGAAAGATAATGTTGGAGTGATCAGACATCCATAGGGCAAAGGGGGGGAGGGAGGAAAAAGACCTTGACCCAAGTGTTGCGCCTTGTACAAAACTAAGTCAAATTGGATCATAGACGTTTTTTTTTAATGGTCTTGCTCTGGTCACCCAGGCTGGAGTGCATTACCATGCTCATGGCTCACTGCAGCCTTTACCTTCTGTGCTCAAGCAATCCTCCCAGCCCAGCCTCCCTAGCTGGGACTACAGGGGTACACAACCATGCCCAGCTAATTTTTGTATTTTTTGTAGGGATGGGGCTTGACCATGTTGCCCAGGCTGGTCTCAAACTGCTGGGCTCAAACAATCCTCCTGCTTTGACCCCTCTGCATGCTGGGATTGCAGGCATGATCCACCATGTCCGGCTGAATTATAGACTTAAATGTAAATCAGAAAACTGTAAAACTTTTTTTAAAACAAAATCTTCAGGATTTAGGGCTGGAAAGGTTCTTAAGCCTGTCACCAAAAGTAGGATGCAGTAAAGGAAAAAGTAATACACTGAACTTAATCAAAGTGAAAAATACTTGCTCTATGAAGGACCCTGCAAAGAGAATAAAAGGGAAAGTTACAGCCTGGGAGAAAACATTTTTAAGCCACATATTCAACAAAGGACTAGTATCTAGAATATATAAAGAACTCAAAATCTCAACATAAAAGCAAAAATTCCTATTAAAACATAGGCAAAATATATAAGGTGACATTTCACCAAAGAAGATAAACTTTTCTTATGAAAATAAACATAACATGTTCACAATCATGAACCATCAGAGAAATGCAAACTAAAACCACAATTAGTTGTCACTAAACACCAATTAGATTGGCTAAAATTTTAAATGACAATAATATAAAATGCGGGATGACTCAGCATTGCTGATGGGAATGTGAAATAGGACAGCCACTCTGGAAAATAGTTTGGCAGTTTCTTATAGCACCAAAATGTGACTATCTTATGATACATCAATTGTATCCCTGGGCATTTATACCAGAGAGATAAAAATGTATAAACACAAAAACTCGTACTCAAATATTTATAGAAGTTTTATTCGTAATAACCCAAATGGGAAACAATCCAGATGTGTGAATGGTTAAACTGTAATACATCCTTACCATAAAATATCACTCAGCAATTAAAAAGGTACATACTATCCATATATGCAGCTGCCTGGATGAATCTCCAGAAAATTATGCAGACTTAAAAAAGCCAACCGCAAAAGGTTATGTAGCATATTATTCAATTTATATACTTTCTTGAAATGACAAAAACTATAGACATGGATAATGGATTAGTAGTTGCCATGGGTTACAGAGATGTAGGGGTAGGAGAAAAGTGGGTACAGCCATTAAAAAGCAAGTAGGTACCACGTGGTGATGAAAATGTTTTGTATTTTGACTGTATCAATGTCAATATCCTATTTGTGGTATTGCACTATATAGTTTTGCAAGATGTTAATATTGGGGAAAACCAAGCAAATAGTATATAATATCACTGTGTATTTTTTTTCTATTGCATGTGAGTATGTAATGACCTCAAAAAGTTTAATGAAAATAAGTGTTACCTGAATTATCATATCCAGTCAACTCTTTTCAGGAAGCCATTGTTTCAACAGAACATGAGCTATTCAAATTGACAAATGATATGTGCTTTGGGTTGTTTCCTCATATATAAAATACTGTTCTATAAAGTGAAACGTATATTGAGTAAAAATTTGACATGGGCAATCTTTATTTTAATTTTTTCTGTTCATGATGTTTAATGGTCTTTAAGATACAAAGGCATGTTGCAGGAAAGATAAACAAAAAAGATGAACAGAGGAGCAAAATATTTATTGTAGTATTTTTTAATTTTGAAAGTATTGCTTTCTTTATAAGAAATTCAAGGAGGTTACTTGGGTTCCTCAATTACTCTAGTATTCAGTCTTCTCTATGATAGTAAGATTGATGTTTGTAAAACAATGTCACTTTTTTTTTAAAGTTAAGGTGACATACACCTAACATAAAATTCATTTGGGCGCAGTGGCTCGCGCCTCTAATCCCAGAACTTCGGGAGACCAAGGTAGGTGAATCACTTGAGGCCAGGAGTTCAAGACCAGCCTGGCCAACATGGTGAAACCCTGTCTCTACTAAAAACACAAAAACTAGCCTGACGTGGTGGCGCATACCTGTAATCCCAGCTACTCCAGACTCTGAGGCACCAGAATCGCTTGAACCCGGGAGGTGGAGGTTGCAGAGAGCTGACATAGCGCCACTGCACTCCAGCCTGGGTGACAGAGCAAGACTCTGTCTTAAAAAAATATATCATTTTAAAGTTAAAAATTCAAGGGTATTTGGTGCATTCGCAATGTTATATAATCACCACCTCTCTCTAGTTTCAAAACATTTCATCATCCCAAAAGAAAAGCTTGTATCCGCTAAGCAGTTGCCTCCTATTCCTGTTACTCTTCTAGCCCTGGAAACAACCAATCTGCATTCAGTTCTTATGGATGTACTGATTCTGAATATTTCATGTAATTGGAATCATACAATCATTCTGTATCTGGCTTCTTTCACTTAGCGTAATGTTTTTAAGCTTTAGTCACATTTATGGCATTTGTCAGTAATTTATTTATTTTTTTGCTGAATAATATTCCATTGTATGTATATACCACAATTTGTTTATCTATCCATCCCTTGATGGACATCGGGAATGTTTCCACCTCTTGGGCAATGTGAGTAGTGCGACTATTAACATGCATGTACATATATCTATTAGAGGACTAGTTTTCATTTCTTTTGGATATATACTATATTGATCTATTCTTGCATTGGTATAAAGAAATACCTGAGACTGGGTAAATTATAATAAAAAGAGGTTTCCAACCTCTGCCCTTTACCCAGTTCCTAAGTTGCTTCCACATTTTCAAGCATCTTTACAACAATACCCCAATCCTAATGCCAATTTTTTATATTAGTCCATTCTCACATTGCTATAAAGAAATACCTGAAACTGGGTAATTTATAAAGAAAAGAGGTTTAAGTTGCTCATAGTTCTGCAGGCACAATACAGGAGACATGATGCTGGCATCTAGTTGGCTTCTGGGGAAGACTCAGGAAACACAATTAGGATAGAAGGTGAAAGAGGAGCAAGCATGACACATGGCTGAAGTAGGAGCAAGAGAGTGGGGGCGGGAGGGACTACACACATTTAAATAATGAGATCTCAGGAGAACTCACTCACTGTCACGAAGACAGTACCAAGGAAGTTAGTGCTAAACCAGTCATGAGAAATCTGCTCCCGTGATCCAATTACCTCCCACCAGGCCTCACCTCCAACACTGGGGATTACATTTCAATATGAGATTTGGGTGGGGACACACATCCAAATTGTATTATATACTTAGAAGTGAAGTTGGTAGGTCACATGAAAATTCTATGTGTAATCTTTTGAGGGACAAACTGTTTTCCACAGTGGCTGCTCCATTTTACATTTCCTGCAGCAATGTAGGAGGATTTTAATTTCTCTTATCACTGCCAACATTTGTTATTTTTCCTTTTTTTTTTTTTAAACTGTGGCCATCCTAGTGGATGTGAAATGGTAATTCATTTTGGTTGTGGTTTGCATTACCTAATGACTAATGATGTTCAGGATCTTTTAATGTGCTTATTGGCCATTGGAGAAATATCTACTCAAGTACATTGCTCATTTTTTAATTGGGTTGTGTGTCTTTTGTTGTTGCATTTTAGTTCTCTATATATTCTGGATAGTAGACCCTTATAAGATTTTGTGATTTAAAATATTTTCTTTCATTCCATAGGTTGCCTTTTCACTTCTATATAATGTCCTTGGCTATACAAAAGTTTAACTTTGAAGTCTGGCTTATCTTTTGTCTCTTGTCATATGTAGGAACTCATCCGCAAATTCAAGGTCATGAACACTTACCTGTAGGATTTCTTCTAAGAATTACATTCAGGTCACTGATAAGTTTTGAGTTAAATTTTGTATATGATGCAAAGTAGGGGGTCCAGTTTTTTGTTTTATTTTTGTGGATACCCAGTTGTCTCATCATGATTTGTTGAAGAGATTTTTTTTCCCCACTGAATGGTCTTGTCACCCTTGTCAGAATTCAATTAGCTATAAATGCACAGATTTATTTCTGAACTGTCAATTCTATTCCACTTGTCTATATATCTTTCCTTATGCTAGTAGAACAATTCAATGTTTAGGCTACTGCAGTTTTATAGAATGTTTTAAAATTGGGAAGCATAAATCTTCCAACTTTGTAGGAACAAAGTTCTTACAAACTTTTAAACTTTGTTTTAGTTATTTGGGGGCCTTAGAAATTCCATATAAATTTGAGGATTAAATTTTACGTTTGTGAAATGTAATGTTTTAAAATTGGGAGGCATAAATCTTCCAACTTTGCAAGAACAAAGTTCTTACAAACTTTTTCAATGTTGTTTTAGCTATTTTGTGCCCCTAGCAATTCTATATAAATTTAAAGATAGACTTTTACATTTATGCAAAAAACAAAAAGTCTATTAGAAGTTTGAGAGAAATTGCATTGAGTTGAATCTATAGATTGCTGTGGGTAATATTGCCATCCTAATAGTAGTATTTCAGCCGTTAACAATGGACACCTTTCCATTTTTAATATCACTAATTTTGGCAATTAGAAAATTATGCCTAGGTAAATGTATTAGTCCATTTTCATGCTGCTAATAAAGACATATCCGAGACTAGGTAATTTATAAAAGAAGGAGGTTTAATGGACTCATAGTTCCACGCGGCTGGCTAGCGAGGCCTCACAATTATGGCAGAAGGTGAAAGGCACATCTCACATGGCAGCAGACAAGAGAAGAGAAAGGTTGTACAGGGAAATTCCCCTTTATAAAACCATCAGATCTCATGAGACTTATTCACTATCATGAGAACAGCATGGGAAAGACCTGCCCCTGTGATTCAGTTCCCTCTCACTGGGTCTTTCCCACAATACATGGGAATTGTGGGAGCTACAACTCAAGATGAGATTTGGGTGGGGACACAGCCAAACCATATCATTTCACCCCAGTCCCTCCCAAATCTCATGACCTCATGTTTCAAAACCAGTAATGCCTTTCCAACAGTCCCCCAAAGTCTTAAGTCATTTAAGCATTAACTCAAAAGTCCACAGTCCAAAGTCTCATCTGAGACAAGGCGCCTTTCTGCCTGTGAGCTAGTATAATAAAGAGCAAGTTAGTTGCTTCCTAGATACAGTGGGGATACAGGCATTGAATAAATAAATACATCTATTCAAAATGGGAGAAACTGGCCAAAACAAAGGGGCTAAAGGCCCTATGCAAGTCCCAAATCCAGTGGGGCAGTCAAATCTTAAAGCTCCAAAATGATCATCTTTGGGTCGGGTGCAGTGGATCATGCCTATAATCCCAGCACTTTGGGAGGCTGAGGTGGACGGATCACAAGGTCAGGAGATTGAGACCATCCTGGCTAACATGGTGAAACCCCATCTCTACTAAAAATACAAAAAATTAGCCAGTTGTGGTGGCAGGCGCCTGTAGTCCCAGCTACTCAGGAGGCTGAGGCAGGAGAATGGCGTGAACCCGGGAGGCGGAGCTTGCAGTGAGCAGAGATCGTGTCACTGCACTCCAGCCTGGGCGACAGAGCGAGACTTCGTCTCAAAATAATAATAAAAAACAACATGATCATCTTTGTTTCCATGTCTCACATTCAGGTCATGCTGATGCAAGAGGTGGGTTCCTATGGTCTTGGGTAGCTCCACCCTTGTGGCTTTGCAGGGTACAGCCTCCCTCCCAGCTGCTTTCAAGGACTGGTATTTAGTGTCTGCAGTTTTTCCAGGTGTATGGGGAAAGCTGTTGGTGAATCTACCATTCCAGGGTCTGGAAGACGGTGGCCCCCTCCTCACAGCTCCACTTGGCAGTGCCTCAATGGGGACTCTCTGTGGGGGCACCATCCCACATTTCCCTTTCACACTGCCCTAGCAGAGATTCTTCATGATGAGTACCCTGCCCCTACAGCTAACTTCTGCCTGGACATCCAGGTGTTTACATACATCCTCTGAAATCTGGGTGGAGGTTCCCAAACCTCAATTATTGATTTCTCTGAACCCAAAGGCTTATCACCATGTGGAAGCTGCCAAGGCTTGTGGCTTGCACCCTCTGAAGCCACGGCCTGAGCTATACCTTGGCCCCTTTTAGTCATGGCTGGAGCTGCTGGGACACAGGGCACCAAGTCCATAGACTGCACACAGCAGAGAGACCTTGGGCCTGACCCATGAAAACATTTTTTCCTCCTAGGCCTCTGGACCTGTGATGGGAGGGCTGCCCTCACAAACCCTGGAGACATTTTCCCCATTGTCTTGGTGATTAACGTTCAATTCTTTGTTATTCATGCAAATTTCTGCAGCTGGCTTGGATGTCTCCTCAGAAAATGCATTTTCTTTTCTACCGTGTTATCAGGCTGCAAATTTTCTGAACTTTAATGCTCTGCTTCCCTTATGAAACTGAATCCGTTTATCAGCATGCATGTTACCTCTTGAATGCTTTGCTGCTTAAAGATTTCTTCTGCCAGATACTCTAAATCATCTCTCTCAAGTTCAGAGTTCCACAAAGTTCTATGATAAAGGAAAAGTTATTTTGTGAATGATTTTTAACAAAATTTGACTAATGGGATTTATAACAAAGACTTGGAGGGAATACTGAACCAACCATATTTGAATTTTAAAAATTGATACATTCTAAAGCTCATGGTAGATACGTCTGTACATAGTTAATCTTATTTAAAAACTGAAGACAACACATGGTCATGCTTTCTGTATGGTCTTCAAAATTGCACAGTTGCTAAGAAAACTGTCATTTGATGAATTGAGAAAAATGAAAAACTGAATGCCAAATTGGCAGCAGAATTTCATTCAGATCTTTTTTATTAAATATATGTGTGCATGTCTCTGTGTGTCTATGAGGGGCATAATACATGGATAACATATATTATTTAGATCCATTTAGTCTTTCATTTTGTGTGTGTGTGTGTGTGTGTGTGTGTGTGTGTGTGTGTGTATTAGCCTAGAGGATACATACTCAATTTTCTTAATTTGTAAACATATTTTTTAAATAGATTTTTGTTTGCTCTTTTTAAGTATCATATGGAAGCTTATGTTATTTGGGCACAATTCTTCATTTTCTTCTGGCTTTATGTGTTTAGTATAGCTGGAGAAGATTAGTTTGTTATATTGACTTCGGGCCTGGTCATGTGACTTGAGCTTTCCAGTGGAATACATGCAAGTAGGCCAGCTGTCAGGGAGATTATGAGAAGCATTTGTGTTTCTACTGCCCATTGGGTTTTGGCATCTAAATGCTACAAGAGCAAGACATTCCAGATAGGGGTGGGGCTTTAGCCTGGTTCCAAAAATGAGATGCTACATGGAACAGTTCTAAACCTGATGTGCACTCGGAGCAGAGCTGCTGCAGCTGACCTACTGAATCACAAGCGAGAAATATATGTTTGTTGTGAGCTGCTGAGACTTTGGGGTTATTTATTAGTACAACAAAAGTTCAGTAGTATGTCTTGTACCCTGTGTATTTTTAAAAATTCTCAATCCATGATAAAGTGTGTAATTAAACTATTTTTAACAGAAGTATTTTAAAACTTGTTTTGCACCAGTGAATACTCCTAGATATTTACATAATTGGAGAGAAGCAGAGTTCTGCTTCTGCAAAATTTGATGAGGAAAGCCATACACAGCAAAGTATGTTCGGAAATACAGAGATTAGAACTATATAGTAACATATATAGTTGATTCTGAATTAATTTCCTAAAATAAGAAAAATAAAATACAAATACAAGAATTAAGAAGTAGAATAAACTGGGTGGTAAGTGACAGAAACCTAACCATGCCATTTAGGCCATGGGAAAAAATATTTGAAGGATAGTGGGTCTCATGTAACTTTTGGAAGGGCAAAGAAACATCTGGTTTCCCTAAACAAATAGAATCAAGAACTCAAATGTACCAGAATACTCTTCCTCATACTCTTGTCTCTGCTTCCTTCACTGCATCATAACTTTCATTTCTCTTGCTGTGAACCATCTACATCAAGCTTGTCCAACCTGTGGCCCATGGGTCCCCTGGGACCCAGGACAGCTTTAATGTGGCCCAACACAAATTTGTAAAGTTGCTTAAAATATTATGGGATTTTCTGGTGAGGTTTTTTTGTTTGTTTGTTTGTTTTTTGCTCATCAGCTATAGTTAGTGTTAGTGTGTTTCATGTGTGGACCAAGACAATTCTTCTTCCAGTGTACCCCATGGAAGCGAAAAGATTGAACGCCTCTGATTTAAATGACAGATATGGCCATGAATACCCTCTCAAGGAATATGTTAATGCTTTGCAAACAGGGAGAGACTTTTCCTCATTCCTTTGTTTTGAAATAGAAAATTCCAAATTTAGGTCTTTTGTTTGGACCCTATTAGTGTCGTACGTTCAACTTTAGGCCAATCGGCTCTGCCTGGGAGTAGTATAATATAACTGAAAGTGTATGGTAGAATTCCATGACTAAAAACAGGTGAAGAAAATATTCCCTAGGAGATATTATTCATGGAAGAGAGGATGCTTCCTTGGTAGAAAAAAAAATAGATAACAAATTCATAGTATTTGAACAAATAACCCCAAACCAGGTGAAAGTTTATTACATGCAATTCATGTTCAAAAGTCCTGAATTAGGTTTTAGGTCAGTGTGTTTCCCAATATTGTTCATGGATAATCTACATAAGAATCACAGAAGAACATACTGAACCTAAGTTTGAGAATCACCACTTTAAAATTTCTGATGCAGAAGTATTTTGTGAGGTTAAAAGGAGAAAAACAAGAAATTCCACTATCTGGTGATGAAGTCAGCATGAAACGATCCCTTGGTTCTTTATAGAAAGGACATGAAACTGTGCTTTTATATTTTCTGGTGCCTCATTTGCAATATTTGAAGTAAAATGGCTCTAATTATGTTTTCCTTTTTCTTTTCCCCTTTTAAGCCTTCCTTTTCTCACAACTCACTGTAGATTTATTTACTAAGACTTTCCTACTCTTCTCTATTCCCATGGATGCATTTTCAGTTTAGTCTCCAACTACTTTCCATTTTCCATTTGGATTATTAAAATACAATTTATAATTCTGTATCTGAAACCCCTGGGCCCAGATGTATTTTAGAATTTTTTTGTCCTTTAGAAATATCCCATATATTAGTTAGGTCTGAGTCAAGGCAATACAATACTCCATATTCAAACACATTAATATTTCTGCAGTGAAACTAAGTAGGATAAATATTACAAAAAACAAATAAACAAACAAACATAAACCTTGTCAGTGCAGGTCAGCTTTTGCCATGAATGAGTTACTAAAACCTTGAGGCTTTAGACTGTTTATATTTGAGAATTGCAGTTAAGAGATTGCCTCAATAACTAGCCTTATTTCTTGTCCCAAATATAACTTTCTGTTTTAAAGAATATTTCAAAGATGCTCATTTATTTTATGAATAGACATGAGGGGAAATACCATGGGGGACAAAATGAAGAATGGGTACAGAGAAAGGAGGCCATCAGACTGCAGGCTGAGTAAAATTTACCAAGCATCACTATTTCATTTGGAGTGCTGTTATGGTATGGAGGAACTGCTGACAACTTATTTCAGAGTCTCAGTTGTTTAAACTGATATTTGGGGGGCAAGCTGTTGAGACATTTTCCTTAAAAATCTTATGCCATCTCTATAGGTGATGGTAAATTTTCTTGCATATTCTCAATACTCCGTGTATTGGCTATCTATTTCTTATCACTCTCTCCATGACCTATCTGTCTTCAATCTTATCACTTCCTACATTAGTTGTATTTATTACCTATTGCTGTGTAACAAATGACAAAAACACTTCAGTGTCATATGACAGTTTGGGTTTATTGCTCACATGTCTGGAGTCATCTGGGAGTTGGCTGGGTGACTCTGCTGAACTATGCTGAACTTACATGTCTGGGCTTGCCTGGTTGTTGGCTGATCTAGACTCTTGGCTCAGGCAACTGTGCAGCTGGAGCAGCTTGGCTCTATTTCATATGTATTCATTCTCCAACATGCTATCTCAGGCATTTTCTCATGGAAATGGCAGAGGCATAGTAAAGCAAGACCCAGTGAACAAGCCTATTTCTAGGTTCTGCTTGTGTCACATCTGCTAAAACCCCATTGGCCTGAGCAAATCATAGGACCGGACCGAAGTGAAGGGACAAGTCACCCTATCCCCAGGTCTATGGCCCAGAAATGTTACATGGCAAAGGATGTGGATACAGAGAGAAGTGAAGAATTGCAAGAATCCTCACAGTCTTCGACTCTTCTCTCCTCTGAACTTCCTTGCTTAACCTCTGATACAGTTTGATATGGTCACAGTTTACAGTTTACAGTTCACTCCATGCAACCTCTGTCCTGACAATCTTGAATTATTTCCCGCTCCTATACACACACCATGATTGTCCATGCTGTTCCCTTTGCTTATGGTGTTTTCTTCTCTCCCAATTTAATCCTTCAAAGTCTGGCTGAAATAATAAAGTGCACATGAATCTTCCCCTGTGTATGGTAACTCTTTGTATGCAATGCCCTGTACTAACCAACAAATTGTAGGTCTGCTTCATCTCAGTATAACCCACTGTGCCTTGAACAAATAGGGTCATGAAAAGAGCATGGCTCACTTCATAAATAGAAGGCCCTACCAAGAAGTTTATCATTGAGGAAAAGACTAGTAAAAATGTAAACTGTATGGAACAATTTTCCCTTCTTTTATGAGTTAAAAAAAAAGAAAATTAGCAGAAGAGAACATATTTTACTATTTAGTTAGGGCTTGGATCATAGCTCACATAGCATTGGGCGTAAGGGTGGGTGGGAATATCGTATTTTGTGAAGCCACTATGACTTGTATTCAAATTCTGAAATGATTTCACTTGATTATTTGTATAAACTTAGGTAGGTTATAGATGTTCTAAGGACTTATTTTTTCTCTTTTCATACATTTATTATGAGAATTAAATGGGACATTTAATTATGTCCCATTATATTATTTATAACTAAAATGTACATATATAAATTATGTAGGGCAACTGACATTATACGCATTGAAAAATGTCAATTTTCTTTTCCTTCTATTCATTCAAAAGAAAGGAAGTTAAACAACACAATCAAGTAATAATTTAATCTTTTCTTCAGCAATTTCACACAGTCAATGTAACACACATTTGCATTAATTTCCTATTCTCTGACAGCTCTCTGGAGTGTCTTGTGGCACACGTACAGGGGAGAGTGAGGCACCTCAGCCTCTGCATACCAATGATTTGTGACAATGCTGGTCAACTCCTGTAACATCCTCTGTCTGAAGTATCTGTCTCACAGTACAAATGGTTGGCAAAACATAATCTGAAAACCTGCGAAGCTTCTTTTGACATCTGGAGATAGGTTAATGTTTGAGGTCCTGATCTAGTACATCAAAATCTCATGGAGAAACCACGAGTCTGTCTCTTGTCTACATAGAGTTCAAGTGGACTGCCCTTGGGCCAAAATAATTTGGCAGCTTCAGAAGCAAAAAAAGAAGAAAACTGACAGTGGTTCCAAGGCAACCCTAAACCTACTCTGTACCTTGTTCTGACATTGCTCAGCTATCCAGAGGTTTGATTTTAGTCTTCTAGGCCTCAAAACAACCCTCTAATGGCCCTATGAAAGTGATTTATGTGCAGTACAGGAATAACACAATACCAGTTCTGTGGCCAAAGAGAAGTGAATTGTTAACCTTGGTGCTTTGGGTTTTGGTTTGTCAATTATGTAGAGAAGCTCCCGACAGTATACTTGTTCGTCAAAAATGAAACACCTGGCAATCTGCCACATCCTGTGGAGTTGAGATCTTGCTTTTGATTTGAAAAGCAGCATCATATTTGTATTTCCACTTAAGTGGCTTTCAGCTGCTTTTGCATCACCTGAAGTTGAATGAAAGTATATTTTACCAGGTGTTTTCCAGGCAAGATTGCTTAGAAATCTGCCAGAGTTACTGGGAGCTGAGTTGTTCATATGTGTAATCATGAATGGACTCACCAATTTCCAAAAACAAATGATAAAAATAGAAAGACATAGCAAGTCTATAATAAACCAATTCTTTATACTTTTTCATGAGAACAGGTTAAATCTGTATTTAGAATGGGAAAAAGCAAAGACATATTCATTTTATTAAACCATACCAAATAGTGAAAAACCAGGAAGCAGATAGTTATTATTTTATTTTACTTTCTGGTAAAATAAAAATAAGAAGACGCACTTTTGTGTGTGTGTGTGTGTGTGGGATCCTGCATCTGGCAGTTTGATAAAGTAAAAGAAATTGATAGTAGGCTTCGCTCATGATTCTCTGAGATAGAGATTAGCATACACCATCTAATTAAATAGAAATGCTCTTATGATGAACATATGTGGAAGTGAGGGAGAAAGAGCAGAACTGGGTAGAGGGATGATATAGTTTGAATGTCCCCTCTGAAACTCATGTTGAAACTTAATCCCTAATGTGGCAGTATTAAAAGATGGTAGTTTTGAGAGGTGATTGGATCGTAATGGCTCTGTCTCTTTTCATGAATAAATTAATTCATCAATTAGTGGGGTTAATAGGTAATGAGTTGTCATGGGAGTGGGACTGGTGGCTTTATAAGAAGAGGAAAAGAGAGCTCAGTTAGTACATTTAGCTTCCTCACAATGTGATGCCCTTTGCCACCTGAAGACTCTGCAAGCATTCTCACCAGCAAGAAGATCCTCACCACATGTGACTCCTTGACCTTGGACTTCGCAGCCTCCATAACTGTAAGAAATAAATGTATTTCCTTTATAAATTACCTAGTTTCAGGTATTCTGCTATAAACAACAGAAAATAGATTAAGACAAGGGAGACTGCAGTTCCAATGAAGCAGTAGGGGGTTGGGGCTAGAATGGCCCTTTGGAGTTGGCCCAGCTGGGATGAGAGACTGTGTTTTTATATCTCTTTGGGATCAGTCATTGGATATAGGCTGCCCTGGAAAGAGTCATGATCTTGGACAAGCCTGGTTTTTCAGCTAAAGCAATCCCCAAGGAGGATTGTCAGTAGAAGTCATCTTCTAGCAGCATTACCAGCAAATGAAGGCATAAGCCTTTCATTCCTAAAGGGGATTTTAGATATCACAGGGCCCAACACGCTACTTCACCAGTTAATTTTTTTCTTACAACTCAAGTTTCCAGTCCATAAGAATTACTTTTGTCACTTCCTATCCCCAAGCACCAAGCAATGATGAAAAGTGCCAGATTCATGGATAAGTTTGCTCTTTTTATTTTTACAAAATGATATTGATTCGAGCCTATCACTTTATATTAATTGAGTATTTATGTGTTCATTGAATTCAGCAAATATACAAGGCGTTGTGAACATTTTGGTGAACGAAACAAAGTCCCTGTCCTCCTGGAGCTTCTGGCCCACCCTCCCCATTATTGACCCCAACTTATGAAGTATGTCTTCTGTAGAATAGCTTGTGATTTAGGATTATGGCAGAATAAAAAGAGGGCCTCTGAAAAACAATACTGTTTTTCAATTTTCCATCATCAGACTAATAATCGTGGGCATGAACACACTTATGATTCATAATAAAAACATAAATCCAATTATACAGTTTTAAATTAAATTTGAAGGCTGACATGTAGCCCATGACTGTCTACTTCTATTTCGTATTCACTTCTTGTTTTCCAGTTATTAATTTGAAAAAATACTTTGAAGGAGTAGGAATTTATCCATGAAGTGAAAAGAGACTAAAGCAATTAATTCAAATGAGGAAGATTTTTTTATTAGTTAATTATGCCATTCTCACATTCTTCAAACTTAAATGTTTAACCACTGTAGCTAAATTGATCTCCTCATTCTATTGTAATTTTGACATGAATAAGTGAAGAGTAGGATGGAAATTATAGGTCAGAAATCATCTCCTCTAAGTAGCACGATTCTTAGTTTCTACTCTATCATTGTAGCTGTGTCTCAAGGGTTTATTTAATAATTGCTTGATAATGACAAATGAAAAGGACATCATAACAGATGTATTTAATGCTAGTAGAGAAGTTTGTTTTCATGAGCACTCTTTTGGTTACTAGTGTTGTATAACAAACTGTCCCCAAACTTCCTGACTTACAGCCACAGCTGCTTATTGCTCATGATTTTGTTGGTCAGAAAATCAGACTGGATTCAGCAAGGGAAGTTTATTTCTGCTCAAGAATGTATGGGGATGACATGACAACTGGGGGCTGGAATCTTCTGGAGGCATCTTTGTTCCAATTTCTGGCACATGGTCTGGTATGACTCTTGGATCTCTGATCTGAGTGCCCATCATTGGCTTTTCCACATAGCTTGACTTCCTCAGACACGGTAGCAATAGGGTAATTGACCCTCTAACAAGATAGTTTAGGACTCTAAGCATGAGTGTTCTAGTGGATATGAGGCCTTTCATAGTCCAGCCTTGCAGTAAAACACCTCATCCCTTAATTGATCAATTGAAGCATTCATGAGCCTGCCCAGATTCAAGGACAAGGATGTAAACTGTGTCTCTTCATGGGGACAGTCCTGATGTCAAAAAATTTGTCCCCATGTTAAAACAAACAAACAAACAAACAAAATCTCCTGTAGGTATTGTAAATCAGAAATAGAGAGCTGTAGAAAAAAATATTCTGCATCATGTAAACCATAAGGAGCATGAAAAGGTTGAGGAGAAAGCAAATAATGCAATTTATCTCTTTTTACACTCACGACAACCCTGTGAAGTAAGTCTCACCATCCTTATTTTGCAGTAGAGCCAAGTGAAGCCAAATAAAGATAAGGGACATAAACAAACTCTTGCTGCTCATATTCTAAGAGAAAGAGTTGGAATTTTGGTGTATGATGCTGAATCTCTTGCTTTCTTGCAAGACTCATGTCTTGCAGTAGGGTAGAAAAAAAAAGTTATTCATGTGCATTCTGGAGACAATAACATAAGTAGAAATCAAAAGACAGTTGGTGTGAGTTATTCAGTGTTTTTGGACACAGTTTTTTCAACTGCAGATTGAGAATGCTTGCCTTGAGATCCATGGAACATGGCTTATGGGAGGTTTTTGAGAAAAAGTTTTATTTGATAAGCAAATAACTTTGTGAATTCTTGCATTTCATATTTCATTTTTGGACAGTATACTGAAATATCTCAGCAAGACTGCAGTAAAAGAAGAAACCTTTTTATAATAGCACCTATTGGTGTGCCATGGAATAATTTTCTGTGGACTAACTTTGGACATAGAAAGTGAGATGAGCTCTAATGTATGATTCTAAGATTTTACATCCACTTAAAAATTCACATCAGTGAATAAAAAAAATTTTAAGGATGTGTGGTTGGATCATATCATCATGTTTTTAAAGTATCTTTTCTACTAATCTCTCTATTTTATTGGAGTATTTAATTTATTTCCTTTTAACTATAATGATGGACAAGATGGGATTTATACTTACCATTTGCTGTTTGTTTCCCATATGTCGTATGTCTTTTCATTCCTATATTCCTGTCTTCTTTTGTGTTAAACAGATATGTTCTAGTGTACCATTCATATTCCTTGCCGCTTCTCTTACCGTACTCTTTTTGAGATGTTCTTAGTGAATGTCCTGGGACTAAAATTAGCATCTTAATTTAAGACAATCTAGTTCTTATCAATACAAACTGGATCTTAACATTATACAAAAATTTTGCTCCATGATATCCCCCTTCCTTCTGCTCTTCTTTGAACTGTTATTGTCATATAAATTATATTTTCCTTTATTATAAATTCACTCATACAAATTTATAATTATTGCATTATGAAATTGTCTTTTAAATCAGATAGGACAAGAAAGTAATTCAAACAAAAATACTATTTTCCATATTAACCTATGTGGTTAACTTTACCAGTACTCTTTGTTTCCTCGTGTGGATTTGAGTTACCATCTAATATACTTTTATTTCAGTCTGAAAGACTCTCTGTAGTATTTCACTTAGGGTAGGTCTGCTAATAAATTCTCTCAAATTTTATTCATTTTGGAATATCCTGAATTTTTCTTCATTGTTGACTGAGAGTTTTGCTAAATATGGGATTCTTTGTTGACAATCTTTTTTCTTTCAACACTTTGAGGATGTCATTCCAGTCTTTTCCAGCTTTGGTGCTTGTGTTTCAAAGTCAGCTGTTAATTTTATTGAGGATTGTTTGTTTGCGCGGTCACCTTTTTCTTGCTGCTTTCAAGAATTTCTCCTAAAGGTCTGTTTGTTGTTGTTGTTGTTGTTGTTGTTTTTGCCTTTTGTCATTGTGTCTCTAGTGTGTGTAGATGTGGATCTTCATCTTTATGAGTTTGTTGAGCTTTTTGGATATATAATGTTTTCATCAAATTTGGGGGTTTGACCATTATTGTTTCATTTTTTTTCTTCTTTTTTTCATTTTCTGGGACTCTCATTATATGTATGTTGGTATGTTTCATGGTGTCCTACAAATATGTGCAGCTCTAATCATTTCTTTATTCTTTTTAAAAATTTCTCAGACTAATTTCTTTTGCTATATATTCAAGTTAATTGATTCTTTTTATCTGACACCTCATGTCTTAAACCCTTGAGTAAATTTTTCATGTTAGTTATTGTCTTTTTCAACTCTAATAGAATTCTTATTTGGTTATTTTAAAATATGATTTATTAATCTCTATTTGGTAAGACATCATTGCGATAGTTTTCCTTAATTCTTTAGAAATGGCTTTTTAAGTTTTTAAAAAGTATTTAAAGTAGCTGATTTAAAGTTTTTGTCTGCTAAATACGGTTTTTGTCTGCTTAATTTAATGTAATTTAGCTTAAATTTAAATTAATGTAGCTTAATTGCTAGCTTTTTTTTTTTTAAGTTTTGGTTTTTAGGCTTGGCTTCCTAGGAGTTACCACTTGGTCAGTATAATTTAGTGAGAAACCAGTAATTGGTCAAAAGATTTTCGTAAATGCTTTACCTTTAGGTATTTTACCCTTTGCTAAGGGGATGTTTATAAGACAGCTTTAGGTTTTACTTCCTGCTTGTGGGAGTCCTGAAGGTCAGCCAGAGGTGAATGACTGAGGTCTTATACTTCCCCAGGATTTAAGTATACACAGCACTGGGTATGCAAAAGCTCTTCCAAATCCCCAGGAATAGGTTGGAGCTTTTCAAAATTCCCTCTGGTCCTCAAGTTCTTCAGACTTCCTTTTGGATTTTTAGCCAGGATCTAACTTTTCCTAAATGGAATCACAGCCTTAGGCATCTACAATGATGCTAGCAGATTATGATTCTTTCCACTAATCTCCAAATATAGGGTTTTTTCCTTGCTGAGTTGAGATCTGAGTGAAATAAAATAACCACACCAACCTGGAAATAGAGATTATTTTCTGGGAAATTACTGGTTTGGACAAAATATTGACTGTGCTTTAAGGATGGGGCTTTTAATGGAGCTCCAAAAGATGCCAGTCTTCTTTTTCTGTGAGGCTTCTGGCTTTTCATGGCTACTGTGCCACTGAGCTGCTGAGAGAGAGCGTGGTGGCAAGTTAAATGCCACACAGTCTGGTGTCTTACGGAGATTTAGTCATTTCTTTTAGATAAGAAATTTTGTTTGTTGGTGGTTTAGTTTAATTTCAAGAGTTCTGAAATTATTGGTTTTACTTGTTTTGCCAGTATTTTCATTGTTTGTGTAGGGGAACAGGTTCTTAGACATCTTCACTTTATCATTTCATAAATCCATATAATCCTAGTTTTTTTAAAACTTCATGTTGATTTGCATTGGTTTTGCATTTATTTAATTTAATTAATTTATTTATTTTGCATTTATTTTATTATCCTTTATTGTCCTGGATTTTGCCACTTAGAAATGTATGTCCTTTACTTTTGGTAATATTTCTCATATGATTTTAAAAATACTTTCCTTTTCTCACTTTTCCTTTTTCTCTCCATCTGAAATGTCCACTTCTTATATTAATTTCCCAAATCTCTTACAATTTATCTCATATTTTTTGTTTCTGCTCTCTTTTTTCTATATTTTAATTATTTTTTCTGTAGTAAGTTAAGCTGCACATGGGCAGCTTTCACATTTGGGTTTGAGGAATATTTCACAAAGAGTAATTTGTCATATTAATGTAATTTTGAAATTAAAATGGTTAATTACAGTATAACATAGAAAGTGTACTCATAACTGTAACTCATAAGCTTAGTTGACATTTCTCTTCTTAAGCTATTTTTGGATGAGTGATTTTGGTAATTATATTCTAAATTTCTAAAAATTATTTATCCTCCATTATTTAAGAAAATACTGTTCTTGTTTTATGAATATAACAATTTCTTATTCTTCACTGTGCCAATCAACTAACATTTTTTTATAAAGTTTTGCATTATGTTTTCTGGACTCCCTAAAATGTCTGTTTTTTTCCTGCTTATTTTGGTCTCTCTTTTTTAAGTCGGGAGCACATTCCAGTGTCTGGTGGTTCTTGGTTGCCTGTTTCATATTAAGAGTGAGACCCTAAAACTTACTGGCAACTTTGCATGCTTTGGTGGGCTTTTTGGCTGGTAGGATTGCATTCAATTGATTATTTGGATAGTGAGCAGATCGTTTAGCTAGGGGACTCATGCTGGTATGCAAACAGTAGTTTTTATTGAAACCAGTGAGTTTCCTTAGAGAATAAACTTTTTAACCACTTGCATGGGAGCTAGAAATCTGGTTTCCATCATCCTATATACAGACTTTCATTAATAACCAACTTATTGTTGAGCCCTACATCTTGACTGTTCTGTCTACTTTAACCACCATACTGGTATCTCTGAGTACCATCCCTTTCTAGGGATCTGCAGGTAAAATTATCCCTTCCATTTTTGCTATCTCCTCTGCATCTGCCAACTCAGTTACCATCCTTCATCTGTTTTCTCCCTTCAAAACTTTTTGAAATCTTTTATCTGTTGATGAAGACTCTTTCTTCTTCTGTTCTCTTTGCCCTTGATTGATAGCATTTTATACCTTACTCTTATTTTAGTGGGGCTTTAAAAGAAGATAAAATAAATCATCTTTAGATGGAAACCTTTCACATTTGACTTTATGAACAAGACTTGGGATACTTTTTACATTAGTCTTGTCATGAACAATTATCACATTCCAGTATGTGGGCAGCTTTCACATTTGGGCCTGAGGAATATTTCACAAAGAGCAATTTGTCATATTAATGCAATTTTGAAATTAAAATGGTTAATTATATTATAACATAGAAAGTGTATCATAACTGTAACTCATAAGCTTAGTTAATAGTTATATACATAGGCATCCACTTACCACCTAGATTAAGATGTAGACTTTTCCAGCATCACATAAGGCTCTGTCATGCTTCCTTTCAGTCAATACTCCCCTCAGACACAACCACTCATCTAAATTTGAAGGCTCTAAATTAGCTATATTTGTTCTTGGACTTCATATAAATGAAAACATAAAGCATGAACTCCTTTATATATGGCTTATTTGATTCATCTACAAGATTTGTCATGTTGTTATGTGACACATTAATTTATTTATTTATTGTTTTATAATACTTCATTATATGAATGTGTCACCATTTATCATTCTATTGTTGATGCACATTTGTGTTATTTTTAGTTTTTTTCCACTATGCAGCAACCTGAAATAAACATCCATATACAGGTTTGAAAAAAGTATTTTATAAGGTCATTGGTATATACATACCCAGATAGCAAAAATTAAAACCCCAAAAGGGAGAAATGGATTTGATACAATGATACCAAGATGTGTGATTATCATCTGAGGGAGTGAGTGTGATGTTCATTAGCTGGTATGGAGGGTGGAAATGTTGAGTGTTTTTGAAGATTTGGAAGAAAGCTCTTTCCTAAGAAATGAGATAAATATTATGAACTAGATAAGTATTTTGAATTATTGCCTTCTTGCTAATCAAGGTGTGATTATGCAGTTCTCTTTCTCTGATGTTCCAGCTGTTCAAATTTTCAAGTGAACTGGATGAAATAAAGCAGATACATCATGAAATTGATGATAATCTATACCATTTTAAAAGAGTTACAATTTCACCTAGGTACCACATAAGTGGTTTGTTTAAACATCTCGGTTATATTTTATGAATTGGGTTTCTTGTATAACTGTGAGGGAAGTGAAGCCATTAAGTCTTGGTCTTTGGCACTGTCACTGGTATTTCCATCAGTTTGTCAAATTAAAGATTATATAATGCTGTTAAAATGGCTAGTTGTATTATACCAATTGCTCTAAAATGTAAATATGTAAAATATTTTATTTCCCTGTCTAAAATTCTCAGATCAACATATTCATGTAAGACATTGGTCCTTAAAGTATGTTCCCTGTGTTAAAAGCCTCAGCTCAGCATCACTTGGGAACTTGTTGGAAATACAAATCTTGGGGCTCCCCACAAGACCTACAGAACTGGAAACTGTGGATTTGGGGCCCAGCAATCTGTATTTCAACATGTCCTTCAGGTGGTTTTTATGTGTATTAAAGTCTGAGAACCACTGGTTTAATACATTGCTTTTTAATCCTGGTAGTGCATTTTCTGAGTCCCACTGGTAACCCCCAGGAATCCTACTTAAATGATCTGAGGTGGTGTGGGCAATGAGAATTTTGAAATAATCCTAAGATGATTCTAGTGTGTGGCCAAGGTTGAGAATCATTCATTTAACACAATCCAAAGAAATAGCATCCTAGGTTTACTCAATTTTGGCCACTGGATAGAATAAGAGCTGGAAGTTGTCATTTTGCATTTTGAGATAGGTCTTTGATACAGTTCCTTTCTTTATCTGAGTCTAATTAAGAATTTACAGTGCTCCAGAAATTAAAGGGACCATTGATTGTTAAAAGTGGCTCTCTTGTTGCAGTTTCATAGAAAACTCTTCAGTTGAGAAAATAGAAGTGGTTAATTCAGTGGCATATATGAAGCAAGTATTGTAAAATGAGCATCTTGGCTTTATGAGGAGCTTGAGTTAGAAAGGAGATTCAGTTCTGGATCCTGCTGCCAGAGAGTCTGGCAGGAGTGCTACTCTGTCTGTATTTTTAATAACTTGTTCTTCAAGGTGAGAACATGCTATGGGCTTCTCTTATCCTCTTGTCTTATCTTCAAATTCCTCATTTAAACCAAGACGCAAGCAATAGAACTTGTGTTCCTTTGTATTAGATTGTTTTGCTTTCCCATAACACTCTGGCTTTGAGGTGCTATTTATTTGTAGAGCATGGTAGGATGGGAACCATAGACACTCGGAAAGTCAAGATGTGCAGAAAGGCCCATTCTCTGCTTAATAATTTGATACTAAAGTCACAAAATGGCTAAGTATGTTTACAAAGTGGTGAAGACCTTTGTTGTGCTGGACCCCTGTTGGCTTCAGTAGGGATGGAATCATGTTTGAGAGGCTGAAGAGGAAACCCAGTGCTAGCAAAGAAGACAGGATTTATTGCGAGGACTTTACATGTAATGTAGTCCAGTGGTATTGGGCTGAATAAGATAACTTCTACCATTTCTAAAAAGCATGCAGTTTATGTAGCATTTTCACTTAGCACCCTCCCCCTAACAGCTTCCAGCTGGAAACCTTCATGTAATCCAAAACAAAGGGCTCAATCCCCTGTATGGCCTGCATTCCATGGGATGGGCTGGGAGTTTAGATGTTCCTCATAGATAAGGAATGAATCTCTGGATTGGCCATTCCTGGATTCCTTAGCTTGAACTCCAAATGCACTTTCTTCTCAGACCTTACTCTCATTCTCAGGGTATGCTTAAGTGAAGTTACTGCTGTCACGTGCATCTGCTATACAACCTCTAACTACAACCTATCTGAATTAAGAGGAAAATTTGCTAAACTAAAGGTTATGATGATTCTCACCCTCATAACATCTATTAAGGTGAAGAGAAAGTTTTGAACAAGTGTGGAAGAAGAAATTATTTTGTAATTTACAAGAGCTTTATTCAGAAAAGTATTTTGCTGAGATAATCTTGGAAAGTTGTTATCATTCCCAGGAAGCCACAAGCAATAAATCCACTAAGCTTTTGCACAACAAAGCAGTCGGACATCTGTGTCACAACAGCAGCATAATTTCCTGAGACTCTAAATGTCTAACTTGCTTTCCTTTCTCTCCCATAATGCCTCCACCCCCAATGGCAGTAGCTAACTCTATTTAGTAGAGTGATGTAGGCTGATGAGGGAAACAGAATGCCATTGCCCTGCCCTTTGCTGGATAACTTCAGTCTTTTGTGAATATCAGAGATCTAGTCAGAATGTTGATCAAAATGATCCAATGTCAAACGCCTTGAGAATTTCTCTTTTCTGGGTCTAGTAGTGGTTATATTAATGATGAAGATCCAAGGAGACAAGACAGTGGACTTTAGCAGTTTTCCCTGTTGGAAATTCAGCCGTAATTTACCTGGGTCGGGGTTTTTCTCTGGCCAGAGATCCTCACAGGCATTATGTGAATGTTTGTGAGTTATGTAATCATAAAAATGGTAGTGATAGGATTATTTACACAAGCAGATATTGACTGCCTCTGATTGTGCTGGGCTTCAGAGATATAACTTCTTATTTTCAGTGATTTAGTTGAGTTGGAGTTAGTGTAGAAATCCAGAAATTATGCTAATGTAATTCCTTCAAATATGGGATGACCACGAGATAGAAAAATCTGACCATAATCTTAGCTTAATGCTACTGGGCTTCCCCAGATAACAGGCTTTTATTCTACTCCCGATCCAAGCTTCCCAATGACTCTCGCTTTTGGGTTTTACAGGTGTATCTCAAAGTAAAGATGTTCTGACTCAGTGTAGTAGTTGATATGGTTCAAATCAACTCCGATGTGTTTTCCATTAGCATCTAGAAAATGTTATTCCAAAGTGACCTCAAATTGTAAATATTTGTAGGATTTCCTGGAAATGAACAGATTTGAAAGAAAATATTCTGGGTGGCAGGGCTGAAAAGCTGATTTTTTGGCTGCTTTTTTGATAAACTGGGAACTGAGAGAGTTGGATTTCCCTGGAAGTTCTAGAAGGACGGTGGCTGACCTGGGCCTTATTTTTACTTCTGATGAAGTAGTTTTTCTAGTAGATAGCTGCTATAGCAAAGTATTTGAGAGAGAAAACCCGATCATTTGCCTGTCCAATTCCTCTAGACGTACTAACATTTATGTTGTAAGACTCTGCAGTTTATTTTAAATGAAAAAAGTCCTGATATTTTAACATATAGTACTCATTCTTTCCCAACATTGTCAGCATAGAAAAACACGGGCCCTGGGAATGCTTGTTTCTGTCTTCTTACCAGGAGCTGGGTGGTCCAGCCCAGACCATTTGTTAAACATTGTTGAAGGCCACTGAGTAAGAATAAACACTTCTTGGAAGGAGCAGGAGTCAGGTAGGAGAAGCTGCTGTAGACCATGAATGAACGTGGATATTTATATCTCCATCTAAAGTAGTCTGTTTGTGATGATCCTGTGAAGAGAACAATATGCCTCTCTCCAATGGTGTCATGATTTCTGAAAAAATAATACCTTGCTCTGGTTTTATTTATTATTTTTTTTATTTTATGCTCCAAACTGTTGTCCCTTTGGGCACCTCAGGTTGTTCATGGAGGGGTTAATGAGTGAGGACTGCCTCTAGGTGAGTATAAATCTTTCACTTCTTATGACACAGCAGAAGGTGGAGTCCTGTTTCTCTGATTCAGAAGTTCTGGTTTCTGGCCCCTGCTCTGGGGTGAACTGCTTAATGTCTCTCCATCTCTTGACTCCTTCACCAAAATGAGGACACCAGTGACTTTTTTTTTTAATTGCTCAGGAATGTGACATTTGAAGATAATACTTGAAAAAGTGGTGGTGGTTTTTTGAAAAAAGATTCTATGTAAATACCAAATGATAATAAAAATGATTAAAACTTCAGGCATCTCGAGTATGGGCAGAAATAATTTAGGATGAAACCACATCTAATGGATGTTTCACAAATGCTGTTTTCTCCACTATATTTATCTTTGATGAATTGAATGCAGTCTAATACTATACAAGTGCAGCACATCTCTGCAGCGGGTACTGGAAGTCAGGGGTAGGGAGAGTGGGGAGGGGAGGGGATGGATATTTATGCCCCCTGTGGGAGTTGGGGGATAGCAAAAATACTAGTAGATCATGGCCTTTGCATTTCCCTAATGATAATTAACTTAATGGGCGCTTTCCCATACCAGAGATTTTTTTTGATATCGTTGTGCATTTTATAGCATTATAATTATTTGTGAACTTGCTTTTATTTTCTTTTGGACTATCAATTGCTGGTATGTAAGGAATGTGTTTCATTCATCATAGTAATTGCAGCATCTAGCCAAATATCCAGCACATAGAAAGTGCTCAAGATGAGTTTGACAAATTAAAAATAATGTTGTCTTTCATTTAAGGGCCCAGACTATTTGTTAGGTTCATTTCTAAACAATTTTACAGGTGATAGTATGGGAAATTCCCACTATAGTGACAGACAAACATACCATTAGCATTCTGCAGTGCAAACATAAAGAGGTTATAGGAGAAATCTTAGAGAAGTAGCAGAGTTTGTGCAGTCCTCAGATTTTCATTATCCTACAGCTTAAGCATGGCCAGTGGTTCTGCAGAGAGGAGCCCTGTCCTCAGTGTGTTCTACTTCAGTGATTTTCAAGGTGTACCTTGGGTTAGCATCAGCATTACTTGAAAACTTGTTAGAAATGCAAATTATTGGGCCATACTCAGACCGACAGACTCTGAAACTCTGGGATTGGGGCCAGGAATCTGTGTTTTATCAAGTCTTCCAAGTGGTTCAATGCACACTGAAGTTTGAAAAATTATGATTGTACATAATTGTGGTGGGAGTCAGGGTTGGGAGAGAATATGCAGGGAACATCTATGAGATTATGAAACAACGGAAGCTCCCTTCTGGGGTAAGTGGCCATGTGAGAGGTGGGTAGAAGGCGCTGAAGCTGGTATCAGCCTGTTCTTCTATTGAGATAACTGAGCTGCTAAGCCCGCACTAAGTTCACCAGAAAGGGGGAAGAAAGAGTCTCCAGGGCCATTCAAATTCATCCCTCATCAGGGTTCTACTATCCTGGCTTTACAGTTGTGGGAAGTGAAGCCCATGGGGTGTGTAACTGGCCCCAGGGTATCTAGTTGATGGTGGGGAAGCCCAATTCAAACCTATACAGTCTCACTCAAGGTCAGTGTTTATCAAAATTGGCAGGTGTCAGAATCACCTGGGGCACTTGGTAAACACAAGAGGGCAGGCCCTGTTCCATCTCAAGAAGCCTGGGCCTGTGTTCTCTGTTAAGTCTCCAGGTGGTTCTGTTACACCCTAAAGTTTGAGAAATGCTGTTGTAGAGCATTGGTTCACAACTCTTGCCAGCAGCATTGAAAAAACACAAAGGCTCAGGTTACCCCCCAGACCAGTTATATCAGAAACTCTCCCCATGGAGCTTTGGCATCAGCATTTATCAAAGCTCCCAGGTAACTTCAGATATAACCAGTATACCTGAGCAACCACTGCCCCTCGAGTCCACACACCTAACCTACAGGCTGCAGCTACCTGTTAGTGACGGCGATATTTCTAAAGCACCTGGTGCAATGCTGGCTGGTAGTAACATTTGGTCAGTGTTGGATGATCCGATATTTCCTTATGGTCTTTTACTTCTCAAACTGCTCTCCACCCCAGAATAGATCTTAGGAAGAGTTTTGTAATTCTGAGGTTTGTTCCTAGCAACTGCTCACCTCTCCTCCCTTTTGTTCTCCCCTTCTTTCTGGAATATCTTGCAATCTGGACTTACCTATCACTGCCTGTTCTTTGAGGCTTTCTTACTTGAGCCAGAAACCCCTGCCAGATCCTTCTTTACTCGGGTTTCCAAATACTCTTTTTCCCTAAAATTAAGTTTCCTTAATGCAGGCATGGTATTAATCATTATTTGTTTCTCCAAGTGTTGCCTACAGACCACTTGTACCAAAAGTACCCGTGGAATGCTTGATAAAGTACAGATTCCTTATTCTTCTGCCATTTTTGTAAATCAGACTATTTGAAGCTGAGCCTCAGAGATCTGCCTTTTAACAAGATTTTCAAGTGATGTTTTTTCACACCTCAGTCTCAGGTTGATGCCTCTCAGCCTGGCACAATGTCACGTAGACTGTAGATTTCTATAGACTTCTGCTGAACTTGCTAGAACAAGGAGTTAATCATGGCTGATGAAGTAATGTCTCCTAAGGTGTTACTGACTGGTAGTTGCAGGTGTGAAACTTTTTCAGCGCCCTTCACATTTAACAAAAATGGCTTAGGGCTACCAGCCTTGATTCCTTACTGCCAAGGACTACTGTGCATGCTCTTTCAGAAAGGTGTCCCAATAATGCTCTTAACTCACATTTGTTTATTACTATTTAGTACCCAGATTAATATTACAGCAGACCCTATTGTCCTCCATCCCCTACCTGCCAAAGGGGACTCAGGGACATAGCAGGTGTCTTCCATTTCCTGGCAGCTGTGTGTCCTCCACCTGCAGCCCAGAAAATCTGGCTCCTGCATTTCTAAATATTTTTAGAGTGTTCTTATTACCAGTTTCTGGGATAGCATAATAAGGAGGACTTGCGCTATATTTGGAATTGATGGTTTTCAAAGACTCAATTTCCAAATCAAATACCTAAATTGGCACCCAATTCTTAATTACCCATTGATTCTCAAAATACCCCATGAACTCCACCAAGTAGAAACGGGAAATGAAATAAAACATGCCATCTGTCTACCGGACGGATGCTATTTGAAGGAGTGGTTTCAAAATTTCACTTTGGTTTTAAAGATTTGTTACTTGGAAGAAGCCATGTACTTGGCGCTATTTTATTTTGATGGAAAAATAATTGTAGAGTATTAGTGTTTTTCAAGAGAGTTTATTTTACCGAAGCTTCACGCTCACATTTTTGTTTCCAAATCCAAACAAAGTTTTCTGCGCTTGACAAGTATCATGTGAAGATCAACGTTCCATTTTAAGCATTTTGCCTGATTGATTGGATCCCGGGGTCTGAAGCCCTCAACCTTTATTTTGCATCAGAATTGAACTGATACATTTGAAAATGTTTGCATCCCAGGTCCTACACCTAGATTTTCAGATAAAACTCAGATAAAATTGGTCTTTAGTGAGAGCTTGTCACATGTATTAAAAAATATATATATTCCTAAGTGAGTCTAAGGGAAAACCAGAGTAGAAAATAGTAGATCAGAAATGAAGTGTTTGAAACAAATTAATCTGGTGATCAGGATTATGGAATTTCAAATTTGTTTTATAACTCTTTTTGAAGAAAAATAACCCTTCATTTTAACTTTTCCTTCATTGTTTCAATTTTCTATGTAAATGTCAATTAAGTCATCTTATTTTTGGAACAAAATGAGCATAAATATTTTTTAGAGTGGAAGCAAATAAAACATGAAAGAATTCTGATTCCTAATGGAATTAAGAGAATGAACTTAAACTATAGTGTATATCAACAAGGGAGATGAAGGTTTAATAATTTTTTTATATCACAAAGATTTACTGAGAATTTTAAGTGCTAGACATTGGACTTTGGCTATCTCCATTTTGGTAGATGACATAATCCTGGTTAGGGTTCTTTTGTTGTAAGCAATGGAATTAACTTTGCTAACTCAAGGAGAAAAGAAATTTACAGGAGGGGTTGGGGGACTGTGTGGGAAGATATGAGCATGAAGGGAATGAAAAGAAAGAAACATTAGAAAGGATGGAACCAGGCATTCTAGTAATCTCAGTAAGAGCAACTGTGCAACTGCATTGTTGGGGCTCAGATGTTGGAATAAAGATACCCCCCCTCCACTGCCTTTTTTTCAAATTTTCATTACTCAATTCAAAGTACAGAGTCCCAGGACAGAAAGTCCAGTTTGTCCAGCTTAAGTAATGTGCCCACAAGGTTGGCAAGGAAGGCCAGGCACCTTGATTTACAGCTTCACCAGCTTGGACCTAATGAAAGGAAATAATTCTCCAGAAGGCTGTTACCCAAAGAAGAATGTTGGACAACCAAAAGGAATCCTTCTGCAGGTCTGCATGAAATAATAATAATGATAATAATTATTATTTTTTTGAGATGGAGTCTCATTCTGTTGCCCAGGCTGGAGTTTTGTGCAGTGGTGCTATCTTGGCTCACTGCAAGCTTCACCTCCCGAATTCACGCCATTCTTCTGCCTCAGTCTCCCAAGTAGCTGGGACTACAGGCGCCCACCACCATGCCTGGCCAGTTTTTTTGTATTTTTAGTAGAGACGGGGTTTTCACCGTGTTAGTCAGGATGGTCTCAATCTCCTGACCTCATGATCCACCTGCCTCGGCCTCCCCAAAGTCCTGGGATTACAGGCGTGAGCCACCGCGCCCGGCCTCCATGAAATAATTTTAACCAAAAGGCAAACTCAGGTATTCAAGATGTAGTGTTATAAGATCCGTGTAAATGATATTTACTGTAGGTCAGTTTCACTCATTTATATCTACATGAGTCTGGAGAGGTAAACACTGTTGTCCTAAGTTTTTACAGATAATAGAAAAACTGAGGCACAGAGACATGTAGTCAGTTGGTAAAAGTCGCAGAGGTGACAAATGCCAATGCTAGGGTGCAAACTGAAAACTGTCATTTTATTACCACACACATTCCTGCCTACCCATTCTTAAGAAGTTTAGGAATGTGGGAGAGAACCAGTGAAAGATGATGGATGTTGCAGGAGGCCAATGTTATTTGGGATAATTGGAAAGACCTTTAGACAAGGTTGGGGCCTGGGGTAACATAGTAGTGCAAGGGAAGGCTGCAGCAGTAAAATGTATTTCAGGGAGACAGACAGGAGTGAACAAGAACTTAGGGGCAGTTGAAATGAATCAGTGATGGCAATATTGGTATGGAGGTTAGTTAGGGTCTTGGATTTGGATTTTATTTGTCTAGTAATAAGAAACAGTCAACACTTTTTTATTGGGGTAAGGAATGGAAGCACTAGGAAATCTGTCTTTAAAAAAAAAAAGTAGTCTGTGTCTGCATGCTCCATTAATGGAGTGAGTGGGACTCTGAGAAAGGAGCCGACCAGGCATTGAGCAGCTGAAAGAAAGTGAAGCTAAGGAAAGCGAAACTAGTGAACTGTGGGTGAGGGTGGAGGAGCACTGATGGGATTCAGCTGCTGAATGGATGTTAGGGGTGGTGGTTAAGGGGAAGGGAAATGTCAAAGAAGTTTTAAAGGTTTTGAGCAAAGAAGGCCATCTGATGGGAGTACCATAGTATGGACAAGACAGGAAGAAGAACAAGCTTGGAGGAAAAAAGAGATGGTCAAAGTCTTTTGCGAATGGAAGACTGATGCCTGGAAGAATCATGTAGCCTGAAAACAGAGATGGGAAGTTATCCCTATAGAAATGATGCTTGAGACATAGCACGAACCAGAAGTGAGCTTTTGAAGTTACACACTTGAGAAAGGATGGCAGTGTACTAGTGCAGCTGTGGAATGCTCCCTAAAATTAATCTGACCTTGATGGTGTGTGAAACTGAGGGCTAATTCAGAGTTCATTTTTTATATTAAATTTCTTCTCATTTTTAAAGCAATCATCAAAATAACATTATTTTCTGTTTCAAACTTGAAAGATTTCAGACGACTAGCATATGTCCCTTTTCTTAATTGAGGCCATCATTCCTTCACTTCAACGTGGTGTGTTTGCTTCCAATCCAGATTGTCAATATTTAGTTGTCAGAAAGATAAAACTATGATTCTTATATATGGGATATAGTGCAGTTCTTATAGTGCAGTATAAACTAGTGAACTAGTGTAAGTTAACACTAGTTAACTTATGTAACTCATCCAGAAATATGATGTAAAGGGCCTTTGAGGATTAAGAGTGTATATAGTCTATCAGGAAAGGCATATTAAAATAAAATTTTACTTTTGGTGTTAGAGACAAAACAGTTTAAAGAGCTATTAGGCAATAAAATCATAACCTTTGGGACTGTCTATTCAATCAGAAAAAAAGTAATTTGCACTTCTATAGGATCAACATTTTAATTAAGGTAACTGGTAAACTCACAGAGACTGGGCCCTAATCAAGTGCAAATAGCAAATCAAATGAGGTTTATTTTCCTAGAGTAGAGTAAATGTTGACAAATTACAGTAGACCAAAATCCACTGGCCACTTGGTTTTCTAAATAAAGTTCCTCTGGGACAAAGCTACACCCATTTGTTTGTTTCCTGTGGCTGATTTTGTGCCACAAAGGCAGAGCTGAATAGTTGTGACAGAATATATGGTTCTCAGAGCCTAAAATGTGTACTATATGACCCTTTGCAGAAAAAGTGTCTTGACTTCTGGCCTATAGAATGAAATAATCCTTGGGTGGGCTGTTAAACAATGAACATACAATAATCCATTTACCTGTTCACACACTGTGGATAATTTCTCTCAACAAGGGAAAGAAATGGAAATCTTGACAAGGGAAAGGAATGGAAATCTTGACAATGGAAATCTTGTAGTATAAGGATGAAAAACAACAAAGCTCAAGCTATCTGGTGTGCAAGGTTGAGGGTCATGTTTTGACTCCCAGTCATAATCCAGTTTTAAGTATATCAGTTTCTTGTATATATTCTAGTGGGAAGAGAGAGAGAAGGAGACAGAGAGAGACAGAGAGAGAGAGAATGAACTGAGTCTATACTGCAGAGAACTGTGAGTGTGGATATGATTTCCTTGCCTCAGCCCTGCAACTCAGGACAGTCACAGAAGATGGGTTGGCTAAGATGTCGCTCTGGGAGCCAGAAGACCTGCATTCAGACAAAGGCTCATTGTTTCAAGGTTTGTATTTAGTTTGGTTCTAGCATGACTGGTGTTTTCAGCTTCTCAAACACTCGGTACCTCCCTTCTCAGAAACAGTCACGGAGATGGACCCCATTTTCTTCCTACAGAAACATTGAAGTCAAGCTTAGAGTCTACTTGCTTGAGAGGCAACATACCTGCCCAGTTCTAGAAGAGAAAGTGGGACCAGATGACTCCTGCTTCTCCTAAATCTGCATTGTGCTTCGAATACTACATTTTATTCTGGAAGATGCCAGGAATCTGCTCTTCACCAAAATGGGATTACCACTTTTATCCTCCTGGAACAGGACGACATGGGCTTTCCCAACATTTAGCAGATTAGAAATCCCTGAGAACATATTCCTCTTTTACTCCAAACGGAGTGTGACCCTTCGGGCATCAGCCATTACTACCGGTGATATCATTGTTGTCACAATTAGTAAATGATTCTCATTCATTCCTTTAAGAAAAATAGTAATGACAATAACTTTTTCAATTGATTTTGTTTTATGTCAAACTTCGGTTTAAAAAAAGATATTATTTATATGTTTGGATAGTTAAATTATGCCTATATTTCAGAACCCAAAAGGTACAACATAATATGTGATGAAAAGGAATTATCCCTCCCACTCTGCTTTTGCTGCCACTCTAGTAATTCTCTCCAAAAGAAGCAACCAATGTGTCCAGTTTCTTTTATGTTCTTCCAGATATATTGTCTGTTCTTATAAGCATATTTGAAAATAATGCTGGTTACATAAACGTGTATGCTACATTAATTTCCTTTTAAAAATTATTTTAAAAATACGTTATTGTATAACCAAGAAAATATAGATACGTCTCTCCCTCTAAGGTTTGGAGATCATGTACCATTGTCAGAATACTTAAAGGTACCCTAATTTTCCAAACGTGAACTCTAAACAGAGGATACTAAAAAGAGTCATTATAATCGTTGCATTTAGGTTCCCCAGTATTTAAGTTTGTGCCCAGGGTACAGTTGTTGAGTGAGGCAGGCAGATTGAGAATTTGGCTGACATATTGCTATTTCAATGAGAGGATTTCAGAACTTACTTAGAGAAATACCTACAGATGTCATCATACTAATGACTATGTGCACCCAAATAAATTCAAGTGGGCAGCACTGTTAAGGTCACATAACAAAAATATATTCATTCTAGAAGATCTAGATAAAGTTCAACTTTATTTAACTTCAGGTTAATGATGGGTCTATACTCTTAGTGGAATAACCATGCAGATTATCACTGAATTGTCAAATAAAGTCCTTACTGACATTTAAAGTTTAATCAGATGTAACTTAAAATATATAATGGTTGTGTAGTCCCAAGAATAAGGGGTGATGGAAGTGTTGGATTTCACCATGTTTAGAGCTCTTTATGCCCAGGGAGAAGACAAGTATACTCCTTAAGAGGCAAAGAAATGGCCAAATTTAAATGAGATGACCCGTGTTGAAGTTGCAAACTTCGTTATATATTATGAATCCAGAAATTTCTTGGACTAAGTGGCTGCTCCTTCATGTAATTGTGGGTTAATTGATATAGCAACTATAGATTGAGTTTAGAGCATCCATTCACGTCTACAGTAAGAATCCGGCCAACTTGTTGAACAAAAACTCTGTGTCCTTATTACCCTAAACAATACTGGAGAGGCACCAACCAAAAATATGGCATAATATAATAGTTTATGTAATTCCAAATACTATACTTGGTCTAAATCTTTGGTGGGAAACAGTGTCAATTAACTGGGATGGAGACCCTCTTCCTCAGTAGGTAACTTTTAAGCTCAATGAGATTTAGAATTACCTATAAAGTGTTTAGAAAATTTTAAACCATAATATTAATATTATCTCATTAAGAAATCTATGTTAGGTTAGTATTTTATAATTTTCTAATATTTAAGAGTATTTAACCTAGTAGAGCACAGAAGTCCAGTTTTAAAATTTATAATTGAGCAATTATTTAAATTTTTTGTTTATAGAATTGGAATATTTAAGAGTATTGATGTTTCACCAACATTTTAATTTAATTTATAAAATGTATATAAATTAGAGGTTAACTGAAGTATGTAAAAATTAAATAACTAAATATTTAAAACATAGTTAAAATGCTTAAGATGTTTTAATACATTTATTTATAAAAACAATATTATTTAAAGGTCCTTTAAAAGCAATAATGTTTAAACATTGCTAGAGAATAGGATTTTCAAGCTAAACTCAAAATAACTTATAAACTAGATTCTTGAAGTTTTCGTATTAGTAAATTCAGTATTACTTGGTTGAATACAAAATGAGCCTCTGAATAATCTTTTCTGCATATAAAAATTATACTTAAAAATACCCCCACCCCAGTCTCACATATGACATTGCTAATTTTGGAGATAAAGAAATGGAATCAAAAGGAAGTAAATTGCTTTGACAAAGAGCAAAAAGATGGAAGAGAAGAGCTTAAAGTCGTATCTCTGGACAGCACATACATTTTCTTTCCAATAACATTATTTTATCAGACATACTGTATATAGGTGATATAGTTTGCCTATTTTATTGATTTATTATTTCAGATTGTAGCTATTTATTTCTCATATTAATACCTCAGTTCTTTGGGATTTGCACGGTGTTATTTCTAACTCTGTGATTTCATTGCTACAGTTTTCTAATGGTATTTATTTGTGGGTATTAGAGAGACCAAATGGATCATTTTCTTAAATGAATGGCTAGCTTAACTCCTCTATATTAAAATGTATCAGTCTATCAGAATTTGAAGTGCAAGAAGAATTCGAATAGACCTTCTACCTACACTAAATGACATTAAAAGATGTCATTTAGAGTTTCAAAATAGAGTTTCAAAAAAAAATCTGAAAGTATCAAAAGTAATTATTGGTAGCCCCTGATTTATTAACAGCCACATTCAAATCAACCTTTTTTGTAACAAACTGTCACATTGAAAATAAGTTAAAGTGACCAATGTCCAACACAGGCCGTTAGTTGTCTGGAGGTTGGTAAGGAGACTGGAAATTTGCTCAGGCAGGAGAACCCATAAACTCTCCTCACTGGGCCTTGCCTTGGAGATCAGCATTCAGGAAAGGGGGTTATACACTGGATTCCTTCTTACATGATCTAGTAATTTGATAGTGAATTAAAAAATCAGTTACAACAGATGGACTCGCACAGATGCAAAGATATATGCATACTGTGTATATGCTGAATTCTATAATATGGAAATATTCAAACATATCTCAACGTAACAAGAGCAACCTGGATTCCACAATTACAGGTATTTCTTATTTCATCCGTCCACACATAAATGCATTCACATGCACAGTTTTCTTTCTACCTGTAGTATTTTAAAGCATATCTCAAACATCTTATCATTTGATGTGTAATCTTTTATATTTCTGTATCTGCATATCTGCATATATCTTTAATAGATAATTAAAATTAAAAACAAAAAACTCAGCCAGAATATCATTTTCACTCCTAGAAATTAATGATAATCTTTGAGATCTTTTAATGCCTAGTGTATGTTTAAATTTTCTCAATTGTGTTAGAAATGTCACTTTACATTTAGTTTGCTAAATTAAGATTTAAATAAGGTATTTATATTGTGTTTAGATTCACTGCTTATTAAATCATTTTTAATGTATGCAGCTCCGGTACTTTTTAATGCCATTCACTTGTTAAATCAGCTGTGTAGTCTTTCCTGTAAAATTTCCAGTGTTCTGGACTTCGCTGATTGTTTCTCTAAGGTGTTAGCATGCTGTCATTTCCAAACTGCTGGTTCTAGAATGGTGTGTCCAATAGAACTTTTCTTGAAGATGAAAACACTCTATATCTGCTCTAAGATGGTAGTCACTGAGCCACATGTAGCTACTGAGCACGTGGAATATGGCTAGACTGAGGAACTGAAATTTTTATTTAATTTAAATTTAATTGCCACATGTTTCTAGTGTTTGTAGCACATATCCATCTTTGCCAAGATCTGTTGTTTCGTTAGATGTTGCAAAAAGCTTATTATACACATTTTATTTTAACTTAAAAACAACACTAATGAATACTGATTTGTCAGTTTATCATGGTAGGTAGGGCCTAGGTGCTTTCTCTGAGGATAGATTTTCCTATCAGAGTTCCACATCATCTTTTAGCACAAACTGCATTTGAAATGTGGGATCCATGATTAACATTTTCAGTTTGATTGAAGAGAAATGAGCCCTTAAAAACACTTGGAGAGAAATCTTTCTGCACAGCCCTTTTAGATTTTTATAACATTCCCTACCAGCCTCATCTTCAACAGTATTTTTAATATCTTGATTTAATTGCATCATTCCCATTCATTTTAATTTTTAATTAATTATTTATTTAAATTGACTATTCGTGGGGCACATATTGATATTTCCATTGTATAATGTATAGTGATCAGATCAGGGTAATTAGCTTGTCACGATTTCTGTTCAGTTGGATGTAACATTTAATTCGGTTACCTGATCACAGCATAAGAACTGACCCAGTTGGATTTGGGAACAAATAACACGAATCTGTGTTATTGGTAAGCAAATACCAAATTTCTTGGTAAGCAAATAACCAGACAGGTAAGAACAGAAGTTCTTGGACATTATAGTGTGGCTTAGAAACCACATGTGTTCATCAGTCAATGTGCTTTATAGAGGAAAAAGAGAGCATGAGTTATCCTGATCGTCGGTGAATTAGAGGTGGGTTGTGAAAGTTTCTCTTGAATGGAGCATCATTTCCAGCTCCTTAGGTGACAGCCCATTGTTTACTTCTGTCCTGGTGCATGATCTTGGCTGCTGTGGATTTGATTAGCAATGTAAAGAATACGAGTGGCTTTTGGGTCTATAATTAAATAAAAATACAATTGCTTGCTAACACTTGGCTATGACCCACTCTGGAACCAAGCAATTCTCCAAGCTCTACTCCACACCAGCTTCCCAGTCAGGGATGACATGCTCTGGATAACATTCTAGGTCAAGAATCTGTACAAGAAAATATCTTGGCTTGCTCAGATCTCGTTATGTCTCACCGCCTTAGCTACCTATCTGCTAGATACATATAATCTTGGGAGTAAGTGGCATTGTCCTCATCTGTTCGTACAATTTAGAACATGTATAAAGTGATTGACAAGAGTAGTTCCATTCTCTATTGAAGATGTACCAAAAAACCCTTTCTTTCAAAGAAAAATTTTAAATTTCATTGTCTACTCCAGTGATTTTCCTCTTCTCTAACCTATAAGTCATTAAAACCCTGTGCCTTTTCTGGCCACACCTTCCCATTTCTGGAAACTCAAAATATAGTTTTCCTTGAAACAATATTATGAAAGGAAGATACAGTGAAAAAAACAATAATTAAGAGGATGATATGGTTAGGTTTTGTTTCCCCACGCAAATCTCATCTTGAATTATAATCCCTATAATCCCCAGGTGTCAAGGGAGAGACCAGGTGGAGGTATTTGGATCATGGAAGTTTCCCCTATGCTGTTCTCATTATAGTGAGTGGGTTCTCATGAGATCAGATGGTTTTATAAGTGTTTGATAGTTCCTCCTGCATTCATTCTCCTTCCTGCCACCTTATGAAGAAGGTGCCTTGCTTCCCCTTTGCCTTCCATCATGGTTATACGTTTCCTGAGGCTTCTGTAGCCATACTGAATGTGAGTCAATGTACACTCTTTCCTTTATAAGTTACCCAGTCCCAGGTAGTTCTTTATAGCAGTTGGAAACTGGACTAATACAGAGCATATTCATATAGAAGCATTTATGACATTATGTCATATATTTTTAAGGGACATATTATATTTTATTATGTGCGTTCCTCATTTAAATTTTGTTTCTGTAAATTTACTGCTTTGGGTCTTTGTATGCTCTCCAGAATAGTTTGAATGCTTTTTCTCTTTAGTAAAAACTTCATTAACTCCATGTACCTAGGTTTTCCAGCTTGTTTCTTTTCTATTTGGTTTACATGTTTTTAACCTAAGATAATTTGTAACATTTTTATAGCAAAATCTATCACTGTTTTCCTTAATAATGTATTTCATCACTTTTACTCATGTAAAGATTGGTCTCCTCTTGAAATCCAGTAAATGTTTGTTTATTGTTTTGTTTTGTTTTGTTTGAGACAGGGTCTCCTTCTGTCTTTCAGATAGGAGTGCAATGGCATTATCATAAGTCACTGAAGCCTCCAACTTCCAGGCTCAAGCAATCCTCCTGCCTCAGCCTCCTTAGCAGCTGAGACTACAGGTATGCACCATGATGCCCAGCTATTAATTAATTTTAGTAGAGATGAAGTCTCACTATGTTGCCCAAGCTGGTCTCAAACTCCTGAGCTCAGGTGATCATCCCACCTCAGCCTTCCAAAGATTAGACGGATGATCCACAACTCCAGGCTTTTTGCTCATTTGCTTTATTCTTCTCCAAATATAAGGCCAGTTGTCCTTTTGTGATTTACTTCGTAAGCCATCCTTTGTTTACTATCTTTCATGCCGTTTCTGTCCAGTATTAAGCTACCAAAGTGTCTGTTTCAGGAACAGGACTCTCATATTTTCCACTGGCCTATTTATCTTTCTTTGTGACTACATACCTTATCTCTTTAATGTCCTCGCTTACTGGATCCAAGTGTTGAAACCACCCGGGTAAAGTTTATAAAATTAATCAGGGAAGAAGAGAAGGAAGAAACAAAAATAAACCAAGTTTGCAGCATGTCCAGCATTCATCATGAGGTCAGCCTGCTCCCTGACCTGCATCCTTGGAGTTGTTTGGTGCTGATTTTCCTGGAATCACATGGACCCTGGATTATAGTTTCCCATAACTGGTCTATAGATAACAACCTGAACATTATGAGACATTAAGTTTTCTCTTTGAGATATTCCTTCAGGTCCTGATGAAACTACAGACTTAGCTGGTCTGAAGGACCTCACTGATGCCAGTTAGGTTGAAGAACCTTGTGAAAAGAATGCAGTTTCCACATTCTGATGGTTTCATCCTGTTTGCCCTGGCCAATCAATGATCCCACTTTTCCAGCCTCTCATCCTCCACAGTCTCCTTAAAAATGCCAGCTCAGAATTCCTTGGGGAGATCGATTTGATGTTATCCTTCCACCTCTTCACTTGGCAACCTATGATAATTAAATTCTTTCTCTGCTGCATCCCTGCTGCCTCAGTGTAATTGGTCTGTTAGTGTGCAGTGGGCATATAAACCTGTTGGTCCTATAACAAATTTTGTTATAAGAGCTATTCAAGAGCCTCTTGTGGACATTTGGCTCAGTGCCCCCTTTCCATTGGGATGGACCCAGAGACAAGCCAAGTGGCCACTCAGTTCCACTGAACTAGAGGCTATCTCTGATGTCTTGCCTGTTAGATCTTGTGACCTCCTTGGAGATCTTGTGGCCTCTCCATTCTTGTTGCTTCCTTGGAAGTCTTACGGCCTTCTTGAAGGTCTTGTGGCCTTTTTAGAGGTCCTCTTGCCTCTTTCAAGTTTTGCCAAACCTCCCTAGAAATAAGAAGGACCGTGTCTGAGGGGATTTCTATTCACTTGGAAAGAGAATAAAGGGCATTGCTTGGGTGAAATACTCTTGATTTCTGAAATTTGGAACTTGATTTTGGAAGGTCTTGTTATTTATCTTTGTCTTACTATGTATACTTACGGCCATGGAGGAAACCCCCTAAAGGAATTACTAGCAGAAGTTCAGCAGGCCTAATTCAGGGAACTCTCTTTTTTGTATGGCTAGTAACATTTGGTGAGCCCTGAAGGAATTGCTACTGGAAGCTCCACCAGCCTAACTCAGAGTGACCATCTGCTCTTCCATCCTCCCTGAGACCACCTACTGAACTTCCAGTGGAGGTCATTCCTCCCGACCTTGAGTGCATCAGTGGTGCTAGAGAACGACAGGAACAAGTTTCAGCCTTGCCATGTCAAACTCCAGCACAGAACAGAGTGACTAGTACCTATGTTTTGGTGTATGCACATCTTGGCTGGAATGGGAAATGTTGATTTGGTTCTCTGAAGCAGTCTTTTGGGTTGCAGCCTACAAAATTCAGAAGGTTTTGTCTATAAGTGCATGAAACAAATAAAAAGTTGATTTTCTTTTGTAATACTTTCTGGCCACAATACATGCTGGATTCAGGCAAGCAGTGATCATTACAGTACTATCCTGCAGTGTACTGCAAGAGGAAAGAGAAATGGGAAGAGATCCCTTATGTATAATGTTCTACGCTGCTTTGGCAAAATAAACCAATGGAAAAGAAATGCAAAATCATTGTTCAGCAAAGGAAAATACCTGTTTGGCTGACTGACAAGAAAGAGATAATGATATGTTGGTAGTTCAACGAAATAAGCATACAGTTCTCACAGCATTTTCACCTTATGTGGAAGCTGCAGCTGCTCTGCTGACCCCTAAGCTGGAGTCCTCACCCTCCAAAGGTCAGGAGTCAGGAGTGCAAAAGTGGTCTCTCCCTCTCATTCGTGACAGGGAACTCAATTCAATCAGGATGCCACTTTGGCTCTGGGAGGACAATTCCCCTGACTTGTTTAATTGGAAAAGCAACATGCCCATCTATCAGCAAGATGCAAAGTGAATAGAGAATCTGTTCTCCTCAATATTTGGTCCTCACAGCCCCACATGGACAGATGTCTAAAATATTTTTAACATTTTTTAACCTTAGAGAGTCAGAGAATGGGTTTGGATAAAGCTCAGGAGGAAACTGATTGATTGCATGCTGATTCACCCAGCAATCTGGTAAGAGTAACTGCCTAAGTTGCAGTGCCCACCTTTGATCCAGGATTGAATATAAACACTGGAGGTAGACCTAAGCTTGAAAATGATTGGGATTGCATTTTGGCTGGTCTGTGGAAGCAGGTGCGCAACCAAAGAAACCTCCAGGAATTTAGAGAGCAACCTAATGACAGTTTCTCAGAGTTCTTACAGTGGGGTTTTGAAGACTTTGGACAATACATGGATATTGATCCAGAAACCCCAGACAATTTAAAAATGGCATACATGAGGTTTATTGGTCAAAGTGTCACAGATCCTTGGAAAAAGCTGAAAAAGGTGGACAGGCCTTTATGAATATCTTTGTCTTAGTTGGTGGATATTGCTTTCAATGTATTTACTGATCCAGGTAAAGAAATGGAAATAAAAATGAAAAATGAACAAACAGCTGACTTGTTGGCTGAGGCCTTGACTCAAGGAGTCCCTAGACCGTGATAGGGACCCCAGCAAGCACACCATCTAAGATAGGACCACCTTGGCCCCAAAATGTCAATAAAAAGGGTTGTCTCACTGCAGGTCCCAAACAGTATGCCTATTCAAAACAGAAAGAGGACTGGAAAAAAGATTACTCATGCCTCAAAAGCCCAGTGCAGGGAAAAGTTAGCCTTCAGTCCACCTAATGCCCCAGATGGCTAAAGGAGTTGAAGCAGATCAGGAAGAATGGGGCTGAGGTCTTCCTCCTGACCCAAACAATACCTTCTATATTTCCCATATGGAGCCTTGGGTAACAATGACAATAGGAAATCAGTTTTGAAGTATTATGTAGATGCCGGTACTGCTTATTCAGTATTGAACACTCAGTTGTCTAAATTTTCTTTTGAGTTTATAAATGTGGCTGGGGTCTTTGGAAAGATACTAACAAGATTACTTCCCCAAACGTTGTGCTTTCAACTAGGACAAACTCATTTAAAAGCTGGTTTCCTACACATGCCTGAATGTCCTATTTGTTTGTTGGGACAAGACTTCCTGGCCAAATTAAATGCTTAAGTTACCTTTTTTCTGCATTGAATGAACATTCGGGGCCCCCAGAAAAAAGCCTATGTTCTTCAGGTTGCCTTGTTGCAAAGAGAAGTTACTGAAAATGCCCCCACACCTGAAGAGGTATAAGACAGGGGTCCCCAACCTCTGGGCCATGGACCAGTACCAGTCCATGGCCTGTTAGGAACCAGGCCACACAGCAAGATGTGAGCATTACCACCTGAGCTCTGTCTCCTGTCAGGACAGCGGCAGCATTAGAGTCTCACAGAGTGCAAACTATTGAGAAATGCGCATGCAAGGAATCTAGGTTGTGTGCTCCTTGTGAGAATCTAACCAGTGCCTGATGATCTGAGGTGGAACAATTTCATCCCGAAACCATCACCACCACCCCCATTCCCCACCACTATCTGTGGAAAAATTGCCTTCCACGAAACCAGTCTCTGGTGCCAAAAACGTTGGGGACACTGCTCTAAGAGGTGAGTCCAGAAACTTGGGCAGATGAGGTCAGGGAAAGTGAAAACCGCACTCCGAGTGTGAGTCAAGGTTATGCTAGAGTAACAGTGACAAACCTGAAACAGTACAGTATGGGAGAACAGGCACAGTGGGGCATTTAGCCTTTATTGTTTGCCTCACAATATGAGCACATTAGACTCTGTCAGATCCTGCACAATATGCCTATTCTGCCAGTATAGAAGCCTGGACTTAAAGAGTATACATTTATACAGGATTTGAGGGCCAATAAGCAGATTATGGAAGACATCCATCCAGTGGTCCCCAATCCTTACATGCTACTCATGACATTGCCTGGTAAGCGTGGCTGGTTTTCAGCCTTAGAGCTTAAAGATGTCTTTTTCTGTATTCCCCTGAATCCAGAGTCCCAATAACTGTTTGCCTTGGAATAACAATACCATGTTCTAAAGCCTAACAGCTGTTCTGTTGGACAGTGCTTCACCAAGGTTTCAAAAACTCTCCAACTATCTTTGAGGAAATACCTGCCAAGGACCTCTGAGACCTCCAATTAAAAGATGAGACTTTGTTACAGTATGTTGATGGCGTAGTAATAGCCTGCACTGCTAAGCAGACTCTGACCAGAACGCTATATTGACTTTAAATTTCCTGGCAGAAGAAGGATACGAGGTCTTTGTGTTAGGCTGTTTTGCATTGCTGTAAAGGAATACTTGAGACTGGATAATGTATAAAGAAGGAAAGTTTTACCTTGTCCCATGGTTCTGCAGTCTGTACATGAAGCATAGAGCTGGCATCTGCTTCTGCTGAGGGCTTCAGAAAGCTTATATTCATGGCAGAAGGTGATGGGGAAGCTCGTGTATCACATGGTGAGAGATGTCCCTTTCATTTACACATCCTTGAATTTTCAAAATATCTTCCCTTACTCTTAAAGCTTTAATCACCCTTTTGTTCCTATTATTGCAATGTTTAGAATAGCACAATAATACTGTAAACAAACTGTCTCAGAATACTGCTACTGGAAAAAACCTGTCAAATTGTTGGATCTGTCAGAAATTCCCAAAGATCATTCAAGATACACATTTTTCATTAGTGACTTCTTGGATCACGGACTTCTTAGATGTCCACAATCACACTGTGTTTCACTCTGTGAATAACAGAGAGTTTTGTTTCTTCTTTTCCAATCCTCTTATCTTTCATTTCTCTCTCTGTCTCTTTTCTGCATTGCCTGAGATCTTCAGACAAGATTTGATAGTAATGATGATAGCACATGTCTTTATCTTGTTTATATTTTCAGTGGGATGGTTTTAGTGTTTTATCATTACCTGTGATCAGGTTTATGGTTTACCAGGCTAGGGAACTTGTCTGTTAAAAGGCTTTTTTGTTTTTTAATAAAGACTGGTGCTGTGCTTTGAATGTGTCCTTTCCAGAGGACATGTTGAAACTTATTCCCCATTGTGGTGGTATTAAGAGTTGGCACCTGTGGGGAAGTGACTAAGACATGAAGGCGCTCTACCCTCATCAGTGAATTAGTGTCTTATAAAAGGGCTAGAGGGAACTAGTTGAGGTCATTTTATGCCCTTCCTTCCCTTCTTCCAAGTGAGGATATAGCCTTCAAGGTGATATGTTTGAAACAGAGACTGGGCCGTCAGTGCACAGAACCTCTTAACACCTTAATCTTGGACTTTCCATCCTCCAGAACTGTGAGAAATAAATTTCTGTTCTTTATATATTACACATGATGAGGTATTTTGTATAGTAGCACAAACAAAGACAATTAGGTATTGGATTTTATTAAATGCATTCTGTGAATCTGTTGAGATCACAATTTTATCTTAATTAATTTGCGAATAATATTAAATATGCTAGTGTAAAAGTGGTAAAATAGATGAAAAATTTATTTAATTTTAAATAGTTAAATAATTTGATTAATAATTACCCAATATTTAATTTGAATAATACAATTAATGTAATTTAATATACTTTTTGCTAATAAAATATTATAATTTTGCATTTGTGCTCATAGCGTAAATTGACTTGTTTTTTTTCCCTCATATATTTAATTTCTGGTTTGAGCATTAAAACCTCATAAAACCAATTATGTGTATTCTTTCATTTTCTGTTTTCTAAAACAGGTCAGTTTAAATTTGTTTGTAAACTCTCTGGGTCTGGTGTTTATTTTTGTGGTTTGTTTTAAACAACTGATTTGCTTGCTCTAATGGGTATAGGTCTATTTAGATTTCCATTTTTTTTCCCCAGGGCAACCACTGTCAGAAAGGATTTTTTTTAAATTCGGTTTTGGTAAGTCTTATTTTTGCTGTTAATTTTGTTTTTATTTGCCTGCATTTTCAATATTATTGGCATACAAATAATTAATGAATGAATAACTGAGAAAGAAAAAATATAAGGGACACAATTTGGAAAACAAATAGGTGGTGAAATTCAAATATATCAGATATTCCATTCAGTATGAATATTGTAAATATTCTAATACAAATATTAAAATGTTACTTGTAAAAGGAGAAACCTTAAATTTAAAAATTGTAGAAAGGGTGAAAGAAAACATCTGAAAAATGTTTGTATATCATACAAACATTAACTAAAATAAAGTTAGTATGGACACACTAGTATCAAACAGGGCAAGAAGAAGAAATAAAGGGAGATATTTAATGGTGATTAGTGACATCACCAGGAAGATATAATATAGTAATTTTAAACTTACAGCTGTAAAATTACATGGTATTAAAATAATTAGTATAAAAATTGACAGATCTTATGGAGCAAGAAAAATCCATAATCATATTTGGAGATTTTTTACCACCTCTCTTCCAGGGTAACATAAGGACCAAGATTCAGGAAGGATGCATAAGCTCTGAACAACACATTTAATCATGCCAAGTCAACAGCCAAATTTGTAAATATAAAATACTATGTTAACAACTGATATATGTGCATGATTTCCTACACACATTGAAAATTCACCAAATAGGCCAAACCCTGGATCGTAAAACAAGTCTCAACAAATTTCAAATAATGCAACCATATAGGATATGTTCATTTACTATAGTGGAACTAAGCTAGAAATTAACCAGAACATAAATATTAAGAAATGTTATTTAAACAACCCAGGGGTTAAGAAATAATCACAATAGAAATTAGAAAATGTTTTGAACTGAATTGTAATAACAACATTACATAACAAAACTTGCAGGATCCAGCTAAAGCCATTGTTGAAGGGAAATTTATATTCATTTATTAAATAAGAGGAACACTTGAAATTAATCCAAGAACCCGTTACAAGATGTTAGAGAGAAAAAAAGAGTAATTAAAGCCAATATAGAAAAAGAACAACAACTAAATTTAATGACGGAAATGGGGGGAAAAAGCTGAAATAGATGAAACTGAAAAATATAATAGAAAGTATCAACAAAGCCAAAAAATGGTTTTCAGGGAGGAAAAATAAAATGATGCCTAACTGGTAAGACTGGTAAAGAGAAAGGATATTAAAAAAAACTAATAATATCAGGGATGAAGGGGGGCATCATTATGGATCCTGCAGACATTGATAAGACAACAAAATAGTATTATGAACAACTTTATCCTAATAAATCTAAAAATATAGAAGAAAAAATATAGGAAAACAAAACTTTCTAAAATTGACACAGAAAAGAGAAAATTTAAATACTCCCACCCATATTAAAGAAATAGAATCTACATTTCACCTACTGGGGAGGTGAGGAGACAATTCCAGACTCGGATGCTTCCCCCAGTGAATTCAAAATAAAATCTTATTTTGAATTAATTGCAGACATATATGAAATTGTAAAAAAATTACAGAATTCTGTGTGCAATTTATCCAGCTTTCTCAAATAATGACATTTCACTATTGGTGAATTTTTATCAAATAGTTAAGGAAAAAAATAACAAAGTGTATATATATATGCACCCACACACATATATGTATATATACGTATATATATGTGTGTGTGTATATATACACTTTGTGTATATATAGTGTATATGTATATATATATACACATACACACACACACATACATATATATATAAACACTTCTAGAGAATAGAAAAGAGTCATCACTTCCCAGCTTTCTTCATGAGGCCAGCGTCATCTTGAACCAATATCTGACAAGGACAATATATGTGAGTAATACTACAGGCCAATCTCTCTGATTCAAACATCTTAAACAAAATATCTTTAAAAATCAGTGATTTATAGAAATAAAACCATCTCATCATCAAATTGGTTTCATTCTAATAATATATAAATGGTTAAAGATTTTAAAAATCAATAGGCGCAATTCACCACAGTAAAAAAACAGAAAATCATACGATGATATGAGAAAACATGAATGATTAGATTCAAACTATATGTAAAAGAAACTGTTAGGGATCCAGAAATAAAAGGGAACTTCCTTAATCCGATTAGGTGTAGCTTAAAAAAAACCAGTAGCAAGTATGCCATGATAAAATGTTGAAAGCTTAAGATTAGAAATAGTGGAAAATCTTATATGTTATTTTCTGTGAGTACTACCTCAAAAATAAATGACTATTTTAGGAGACTTGGGCACTTTTCTAATATTTAGGAAAGATCCAAAAACCAGTGGGCGGTATTCAAAAGCAGTCCTGCCAACTGGAGTTTCCTATGAAGAAATCCATTGTCTTTTAAAGGAAAGGGTTTGACCAAAAAACGCAATGACCTAATCCAACTATTTTAAATGACTTAATTGTATGTTTTGTTCTATTTGGATTGGAAGGTAACTATGAAATTAAAGATGATGCATTTTGTTAATGTTGAAATCTGGCTGGGCTATGATTAATGAGATGCCTCATATTCTAGTCACGTTGATTGCCTTAATCATTGTCCATCTCTTTTTTCATACATTAATTACAACATGCATTTGCGAATTTTTCAGTAGACTGCCATTTTCTATACAAGGGAATGAACTTAGATTAGCTGTTAAGAAAATTGATTTCAGGGTCATCCATCTTTGTGGGTTGACCTCATTGAGAAAAATGATTAAAAAGCCTAATTTTCTATTTTACATTAAGGTAAAATGTACAAAATATTTTGCCTATACAAGGGCAATAGTGGATTTTCCCACATTTTATATGACTACACTAGTTCTCCCTTGTCTGTGTATTTAATTTTGTTGTAATAATATAATTTTAAAGTTAGGGATTTTAGAATGTATAAATAATTAACTTTTCCCACAATACTTTGTAATCAGATTCTGCCTTAATGTGGCACACTGTTTTAGCCAACCTACTGTTCCACTGCTGAATAGCTAACTGTTGGAAAATTCTTTTTTTTTTGACAGAATCTTGCTCTGTCACCAAGGCTGGAGTGCAGTGGCATGATCTCTGCTCACTGTAATGTCTGCCTCCTGGGTTCAAGTGATTCTCCTGTCTCAGCCTCCCAAGTAGCTGATATTACAGGTGCGCCACCATGCCTGGCTAATTTTTTCTTCTATTTTTAGTAGAGACAGGATTTCACCATGTTGGCCAGGCTGCTCTTGAACACCTGACTTCAAGTGATCCTCCTGCCTTGGCCTCCCAAACTGCGAGGATTACAGGCGTGAGCTACCACGCCCAGCCTCTTCCTTTTATTCATTGAAAGATTCAGGTATTCTTCGGAAGTAGTGTTACATGTATGATTTATTGATCATTCATTCATACTTTCCTTTTTTCTCACATTGTCGCATTGTTCTACTTGCCATCTTCAGCCCTCCATTTTGGTTTTACGTGTTTTATTTTGTTTTCTGGTTTACTTATTTTATTCTAGTAATCTTTTTTTATTATACTTTAAGTTCTAGGGTACATGTGCACAACATGCAGGTTTGTTACTTATGTATACATGTGCCATGTTGGTGTGCTGCACCCATTAACTCGTCATTTACGTTAGGTATATCTCCTAATGCTGTCCCTCCGCCCTCCCCCCACCCCACGACAGGCCCAATCTTTATCTTTTCTGTTAAGCCAGTAGCCTCAGCACTGTTTCCCGTAATTGAAGACTCTCAGGCAGTAAGACACATGCTATATACACTGGAGAACACTGTCCACAAGGATCTTTTGAAGTTCTTTTCTGGGATTTGACAACCTCTTATACCTTTGTATTTCTCTCTTGAAATTTTTTATACATACAATGATATGAAAAATTACCTTTCCCCTCATGGCTTTATGCAAAACATATCATTACAAGCAAACATCATTCACAAGAATTTCACTTTTGAGAAGTCAGGGATGATTGTCTATCTCTTTCAGCAAATATAATATACGTGTGTATGTGTCCGTGTGTCTGTGTGTGTGTATATCATACATATAGTGAGAACTCAATGGATTTGCATGGAATGAATTAGTGAGGGCTTTATGTAGAATATATTCATTTTAACACCCAAAGGTGCTTTTCATCAGTCACGGATATACCAGGGCCAGTGACAAGTCAAAGAAGTCCATCCTTTGTCATTTCTTCTCTTCTTTTTCATCCTCTCTTAAGCTTCAGTAGGCCGTCTTGACTAAAAGCCAGCAGGCAATGCATGAGGCTGGCTCCCCAATCACCCATTGACCTTCTACCTCCTCCTACTGGTTCTAGGTCAACTCTTGGGCCTTCTGGTTATTGCTCAATACAGAGGGATGACTGGCCCATGTTAGCGGCAGGGGCAGATGATAATTGCTGTGTGATGATTGTTATGATCTGATTTCTGCCATCTTTCTCTTGGAAAACCTTCATTCAGTTTGTCAGTTATCAGATGATTTGTGCAAATGATTGATTGATTTGATATTAAAAATAGAAGCTTATATTGCGCATTGATCATAGGGAAAATAAAGCAAAGGATTATATACACAGAGATGTGAAATGTCCCTTGTAAAACAAGTGGTAAGTCAAAAGAAGTGAAGAAACTTCAATTTTTATAAATATTTATTCAGGAAATATGATGTAATTGTCATACTAAGTCAAGAGGTTAATATTCCTGTAAATAGTGTAGCAATGGGTATGATGATTTATGTTACTCAGACCACAGAAGTACTGTATATGATGTTTTATTTGACAACTATATTTGAGTCTGAGTCTAATACAGAATGCAGATCTGCCCCAGATACCTCTTTTTTCATACTTCACACCAATGACAAATATGCCATAAAAGATTCAAAGGGTTAAAGAGACCAACTTGCAAAAATCTGTTTTCCCAACTTTCAAAAATACCTCTTTGGATGTTCTCAAGGGATACTAAAGATAGTATTTAAAGATGATCTACTTTAAAAAGACCTTTGTTTCACAAACCTGCAAGATGTCCATATATATATATCATATAATAGATATATAATATATATAGCATACTAAAGTGTATTTTAACTGGTGTCTATTATACAATTAAATAATGGATTAAACATTAAAAGTAATAATAAGGTTTTAATAAGAGGTGGCACTCTGTTAACATTAATAATTGCCATCATTAATCCTGCAAGCCTTTCTTGCAGGATTTTTTATTATTTCCTACTGCCAAACTCTTCAAACACTCCCAAGGAAACAGTCCTCAGTTATATTGAGTCCACTGCTACATAGCTTAAATTAATTTGTCCCTACATTGCCACTATCTTGTAACTTTTCTCTGCGGGACCCATTCATTACCTGAATATGTAGGAGAAGCAGAATGAGTAATGGGCAAACCACTGCACCTTCAATTAATCCTAAATACTCCTTTTTCAACTTGAGTTAGAAATTTGAATCCCAGACAAATTTTGGTTTAGCAGGAGTATAGAGCATAGAACTAGGAATTTGGAAAGTCGGACATTCACCAAGGAGTAGACAACAATAGGGATACCCATAGGGTTTTGTTTTACACTCCAGCTCCTCCTAGTTAATGGTAGCTGCATACAGTGCTGTGTGGAGAAGGGTTCTGAGTCAAATCAGATTCAAGAGAAAATGGTGCTAGGAAGCACTATCAATAATTCTGATATGCATGGGAAGGACAGCGGGCAGCACTCTTGTCATATATTTACCATTTGGTGTCAGTGGTTATTAGCAGGGGAGCAATTTTGCCTCTCTGACCTCCAAGTGAGGTTTGGTAATGTGTGGAGATGTGTTTGGTTGGTAAGGGCTCTGCTGCCATTGAATGGACAGGGTCCAGGGATGCTGCTCAACACCACATGCGCGGACAGCTGCCCACAATAAAGGTTAGCTTGTACAAAATGTCAATAGTGCTAAGGCTGAGAAATCTTTTCCTGGAGAATTATTAAATGCATTTCATAAATTCAACATTATCTACTGCCACACACAACTTCACTACCTTATTTTTTTTCTTCTATCTACATTTTTAAGTGATTAGCATTCTCAGCAAAACCAGAAGTAATAGTTTTAGAAGACACAATTATTTTTCATTAAGATAATGCAAGTAGCCAGGCACGGTGGCTCACGCCTGTAATCCCAGCACTTTCGGAGGACAAGGCGGGCAGATCAGGAGGTCAGGAGATCGAGACCATCCTGGCTAACACGGTGAAACCCTGTCTGTACTGAAAATACAAAAAATTAGCCGGTGTGGTGGCACGCACCTGTACTCCCAGCTACTCGGGAGGCTAAGGCAAGAGAATCACTTGAACCTGAGAGGCAGAGGTTGCAGTGAGCTGGGATCGTGCCACTGCACTCCAGCCTGGGTGACAGAGCGAGACTCTGCCAAAATAAATAAATAAATAAATAAATAAAATTTAAAAATTAAAAATAAAGACATATAATGCAAGTAAAGTTGATCTGAATTCTTAGCTGAACTCAAAGTGGATAGCATTGGAATTGATGTGATGGATTTCTGTTATCCTTTGCTCATGGTCTGAAATATAGATCTTGCTGCCTGTTTGCTTCCATTCACTTATATCAGCTGAAGTTTCTAGTGACAAACAAGACAACCCATTTTGAGTGGTTTACACAGAAAGGGTATTTAGGATATTTGATAGCTCAGAGAATTTCCAAGTGGGCTAGATGATCAGAGATAGGAGCTACACATCCAGGAAAAACTTACAAAAAACATAAAAGTTGCTACAACAAATAACCCACTGCTGAAACCCAGAAACCAGCAACTCACATCCAGGATGCTAAGAGATGATGCTAGAGATTTCCCCAAGGGAACTGACTTCGCCATCCTTCATTTCTTTACTATAAATAATGTATTATTTCTGGTGCTTCCTTCCTAACTTTGCTTTCTTGTGAATGGAAGTCATCTTCTTGGTGCATCTGCTCTGTGAAACCTGGCTCCCCCTGTGTCTTATCTTCAGGGGCAGCTGAAAAAGCACATTCTTGACTCCCAGTTGGGAAGGTTGTTTGTATGATGGTGGGCAGCTGCACGCTTGTCACATGCTCACATTGCTCCTCCATGCCATCAATAACAAACCATATGAGTACGTAATTTCTTTGCTGAGCACTATGCTATGTCTAATTAGTTCAAAATTGCTAGGTCATCATGCTACAAAGTCAGTGTGAGTGCAAGAAAATTATGTCCTGATCTTAGTGCTTGTAGCAATTTTTAAAAATCAATCAAAACATTTTCTGAGTTTATAATGTGATGGAAGAAGAAAACAACATTAGTGAGAATAAATTGAACTATATTAAATTTCTCTGTTATTTGACCAAAAATATCTGAGACTCTCATATGCTGATTTTTGAGAGTCTCATCTAAGCTAAAACAACAAAGAAAAAAGAATAAAAATTAAGAGAAGGAATTGACTATTGATATAATTTGGCTATGTCTTCACCCAAATCTCATCTTGAATTGTAGCTCCCATAATTCCCACATGTTGTGGGAGGGACCAAGTGGGAGGTAATTGAATAATGGGGGTGAGTCTTTCTCGTGCTGACTTTGTAATAGTAAATAAATCTCATGAGATCTGATGGTTTAATAAAGGGGAATTCCCCTGCACAAGCTCTCTTGCCTGCCACCATATAAGATGTGACTTTGCTTCTCCTTTGTCTTCCACCTTGATTGTGAGACCCCCTCAGCCATGTGGAACTGTGAGTTCATTAGACCTCTTTTTTCTTTTTTATAAATTACCCAGTCTCAGGTATGTTTTTATTAGCAGTGTGGGAACAGACTAATACAACAATGCAAGACAATCATAGGAAAAAAATTATAATAACAACACTAATAGAAAAAGTAGCATTCAAGACAACTTGCTCTAATTAAAAGTTATCTATATTGAAAATAGATTATAATAAAAAAGCAAAACCAACTAAATGCCACTTAAGGAGAAAACCAATAGAAATACAGAGGTTTGAAACTAAGATGGTGGAAAAGAATAGATCATAGATCACAGTTTGTTATATTAAAATCAGAAAAGGCCAGGTGCAGTGGCTCACGCCTGTAATCCCAGCACTTTGGGAGGTTGAGGTGGGCGGATCACGAGGTCAGGAGATCGAGACCATCCTGGCTAACACAGTGAAACCCTGTCTCTACTAAAAATACAAAAAATTAGCCGGGCATGGTGGCAGAGGCCTGCAGTCAGGAGGCTGAGGCAGGAGAATGGCATGAACCCAGGAGGCGGAGCTTGCAGTGAGCAGAGATCATGCCACTGCACTCCAGCCTGGGCAACAGAGCCAGACTCTGTCTCAAGAAAATAAATAAATAAATCAAAAGAAAAAATTCAGAAAAAAATGTATACAAAGTACTTTTTGAGACAAAAACTTTACCTAAAATAAGGAGAGAGAATTTCCATTGATAAACTTTCTATCATGAGAAATTGTGAAAAATTTTAACCGTATTCACCTGAAACATGACCTTAGAACTACAAGAAAAAGTAAGCATATTTACAATTATAATAGATATTTCAATAACTTCCTAGAAGTATTTGATAAGATAATCATACAAAAAATCAACAAGCATGAAGAAAATTTGAAAAATATGATGAGCAAAGTTGACCTAATACAAGGTTAAGTATATAGGGTATTTCTGAAGTAATAATTATAAGTTCACATATAGCTTTAAATGAATATTTTGGAAAAAAGAAAGAAAATCAATAAATTTAGCATCCATCTTAAAAATTAGCAAAATATATCAGAAACAAAATACAAGAAAGGGAATAATAGAAGTAAGAGCAGAATTCAATGAACTAGAAAACAGACATAAAATAGTGAAAGCAAGTTAAAAAGATTTAATGCAATTGATAAAGCAGTTATAAGACTAAGACAAAAGAGAAAAGGCACAAATAACAAATGTCAAATAAATAGAATAAATCATATTCTGTGGGTAATAAAATAAGACATAGATACTATATACATTTAAATATCATATGAAATAACAAATTCCTGGGAAATGAAACATTATAAGTTTATAGAAAAATGAACAGAAAAAAAAAACCTCACTGGCCTATAACTACTAAAGACATTGCATATATGACTAAAATATTTCCATAAGAAATCTCCAGGCCAATGGTTTCCACAGAGAATTTTATCATTCATTAGAAACAAACAACTGAAAATATAAATAATAAAACATTTACACTGTTTCAAAGAAAGAAGAAGAATGTTTCCCAACTTAGTGACTCAGTTTATTCAGTCAGCATAACTTTTATCAAAAGTTGACAAGGACATAACAAGAAAAGAAAATTAGAGGTTGGATCCCAGCATGAACACAGAAGCAAAAGTCGTAATTAAAAGCTTAGTGAAAAAACAAAATTAAAGGGTAATGTGTCACATCACAATTGTGTTTTATTCTAGAAAATCAAGTTTGGCTTAACATTTGAACTCCATAAATGTAAATATCAATGTAACAATAAAGGAAAAATATATATATTAATTTTACTATTTAATAAAAGGGTTGAATAAATTTTAATGTATATATTAATGATGAAAGCCCTTAGAAAATTAGACAGAGAAAGGAACTTTATACATATGTGGTGTGAACAGCAAACACTGTTAATAGTAAACTTGGAAGCTCTATATTTGGGATGGACCCTGAAGCAAGATGACCAGTCTGCTTGCACAAGTTTTCCTGAATATGATGCATGGAGTGTCTGCACAAGAGGATGGCTAAAAATAGGTCAAAGGATTGGAAAGAAAGACATAAAATTCCCTTTATTTGTGTAATATAATTTTGAATGTAGAAAACCAATAGAATCCAAAGATTAATTATTTAAATTGATAAGCAAATTTAACTAGGTTTCTAGATATGAGCTGACTGCAATTTGTATATAAGCCACAAACAGAAAAATAAAATGAAAAAGATGCCATTTACAAAAAGTGAAAATATCAAATACCTTGACTACAATTGAGAAAGATGTGTAAGACTTCTGTGGGGAAAATTATAAACCATTGCTGAGGTAAGTCAAAGAATAGTTAATAAATGTGAGAAAAAGATCATGCTTAGAAAACTCAGCATATAAATATGTTAATTATTCTCGTACTATTTGATTTAGAGATTCAAGGCACTCTCAGGCAAAATCGTAATAGTTATTATTTTTAAAATGTGCTATATGTTAACAAGTTGATTATAACATTTATTTTAAAATGCAAAGGGCCAAGATTAGTTAAGACACTATTATAGAAAAAGAAGTGCGGAGACTTGATTTACCAGTTATAAATTGTTTTAAAAGATTTACTAATTACACCTAAAATGATAGACCTGTACCACAGACCCTAAAACAAACTCACAGATACAGACCCTTGATTTATTAAAAAAAAAAAAAAAAAGGTGGCACTCTAGAGCAATAGAGAAAGGAAATTGAATTGAAATTCAGTTAGTTGAACTGGAAAAGTGAGTTGAATTGGGAAAGTCCATATCAATACAGAAAAAATGAAGTTTAATCCACATCAGCATCACACACAAAATTAATTCTATGTGGGCTGTACATGTAAAAGGCCAAACAATAAATCTTCTTATATGGAAATACAGGAGAGTATATTCATGGCTTTGCTAAAAGGATATGTTTTCTTTAAAAATACAGGGAAAGATAAATACACTTGACTATATAAAAAGAATACAACAAAGGGAATGTTTCCTGAATATATGAAAAAGTCATATAAATCCACAGGAAGAAGAGCCACAACCTAGCAGAAAATTGACAATAAACCTCACAAAACAAAATCTCCTAATGGTCTATGAATGTATGAAAGTGCACTTTAACATCATTAGTAATCAGAGAAGTGCAAAGTAAAACCACAGTGAGACATTGTGACACACAGAAGGGCTAAAATGAGAATGACTCATGGTCATTTTGGTTGGAGCATATGGTGGAAAGGCACTTCTACCCCATGGCAGTGAGAGTGTGAATCAGTACACCTACAATGGGCCAGCATTTGATGTTCAGATACCAAATGGAAGGTATGTTTAACTTAGACCCGTTTCAGTACCACTCCAGAAATGCATGCACATGAGCACCAAGAAAATTCAGATTATTATTCATAATAATTCCAAACTGAAAGCAAACCAAATGCAAGTCAACAATTGCATAAGTTAATTGTAATATATTCATTCAAAATAATACACACAGCAGTGGGAATGTATGAACCCAGGCTGCAAACAAAAGTTGAGAAGACTTTCACAATTTTGTGTGAAATTAACAGGTCACAAAAGAGTACAAACCAAATTATTACATTAAAGTTACACGTATTACATGCATGCATGTGCGCACACAGACACGGGGATGTGAAAGTCATAAAGTTTAGAGATGCATGCTTAGGTGCCAAAATTATAGAGAAAACCAAGGCAGAGATTGCCATCAGCAGCAGGATAGTGGATAGCTGAAGAGCAAAAGTGATTAGGACAGGGAATGAAAGGTCTTTTGGGTAACTGGCCATACTCATTACTCCAAAATTATAACTTGTGTTATATATCTTAATTTTTGTTATACTTAACATTTTTAAAGCAACTATCAAGTACCAGAAGAAAATACAGTTTAGTAATTTTTATAATCTTAGAGTGGGGGAAAATATAAATATAAGTACTAACAAATATAGTCCATAAATGAAAGAATGAATGAATTGAACTATATTTAAGAACAAATGAAGCCAAATAAAATACAATAAGATATGACAACAAAATATAGGTAGAAGGTAAGCACAGTTAATGGATTGATATAGAGACACAAATAAATAATTTCAACATATAAAGTATCACCCAAATCCTTTGATGGCAGATTTTTAAGAGGCAGTACAGCTTCTTTAGTATAATACTACACCTCTCCCAGGTCCCCTGCTTTCCTCAGGAAAGGTCAAGAAGAAGTCCAAGAACTCTTATCTGCCATTAGAAAGACCCTCATCTTTTCAGTCCCTGAACACTCATAGCATTGCCTACATTTTCTATGTTGGGACTATCAACATTAATTGCATTGAGATATTTTACTCTATTTCTGTTACCTACCACAAGAAGTCCAGGTCACTGTGATAGCAGATTAAATGTGGACATACTTTTTTTGATACAGTATTCTGTTTCAATCAGAAGTGAGGTGCACTTCCCTTTCCCTTGAATCTCAGCAGGTCCTTTGATTGCTTTGATCACTAATATACAACAGAAGTAAAGCTGTATCAATTTCTGGCACCTTACCTTAAGAGACTAGCAGCTTCCACTTTATGTTTCTTGAAACACTCACTTTGGAGCACTGAGCTACCGTCTAGGAAGGCTAAGAGCCATTCTGCAAAATCTACCTGGAGAGGACCTGAGGCCATATGGAAGAGTGTCCAGCTGAGGTTAGCCTTTCAGCCAAGTCCATTAAGGCACCAGAAATGTGAGCTGAGCTGTCTTGGAATTGGCTGAGATGAGGACAGCCATCAGATGAACACAGTCAACACAACACAGAGTGGAAGAATCATGTAGCTAAGTCTTGCCCAAATCTCTAACTGCAAGTCATGAGATATAATAGTAAAATGGTTGTTTTTTTAAACAACTAAATTTTGGGATAGGTTGTTACACATTCATGAACTGTTAGTATGTATTACTCTTTAATCTCTACCTCTCTTTCCATCTCACAGCTGTAGAATGCCCAAACCCTAAACATCCCTTGACCACTACTAGGATCTGTCTATCATCAATCTTACCATTACAAAATCTCACTCGCTTCCCTCTTTTATCAGATGAACTCCAAAGCCAATCATAACTTGGCATCTCTTTCCTTTAAATCCATCACTTCTCATACTATACACCTGCACCTAGGCAAATGAATACTGGAAAGAAAAAAAGCTATACTGATGGGTTTCACCTCAAATTTATTGTCACTAACTTCAAATGGGTCTTTATTTTGCTCATCAGTCATTTTGTATTTTTCTAGATTATTCACTCTCCTACTCAATCCAGGTCTCTGTTTACAACTTTTTCTTTATTCTCAAGCCCTAAACTCACATTCAGCTGACAGTCTTTGCTTCCTATTTTCTTGAGAAAATAGAAAAAGTCAGATAGAAAACTGCAGAATTTCCCACCTCCACAAAAACCTACTTATCAACATCAGTAGCTTTTTACTCTCCTATTTCTAATAATTTCCTGTCTGTGTATCCAAAGCAAATATTTCTACTTTTTTAGTAAATGCTATTCTCTTTCACCCCCTCAAGGGAAAAGCTCAGCTTTCCTTCCATCTCTTTTCTGCATCATCAGTTTTTCCCTCCCAACTAAATCCTTTCCATAAAAAGCATATGCTTTATTTTTTTTCCCATTAAAAATACCATCCTTTACTGATGTCACACACCCTCCACTTACTGTAACATAACTCTGTTCCTCATTGAGGCAAAATGTCTAGAAATGATTGTCTACTGTTTCAATTCTTCTTCTCCCTTTCCACCTCAGATTCCCTCTAATCAAGCCTTTGCTTCCACCACTCCACTGAAATTGCTCTTACCTAGGTCACTATGACTTCTAATCTTACAAAATTCAACTGGTGATGCTGAGTCTTCAACTGACTTGACCGATAAGCACAATTGGCGTTCTCTTCATGAAATTCCCAAGTCACTGTTCTCTCCTGGGTTTTCTCCTCAGTCTCTGGCTTTCCTTTCTCCATTGCCTTGTCTTATTCTGACTTATTTCCTTGAACTTGTAACACTGGATTGCTCCACAGCTCAGTCCTCAAGATCTCTTCTTTACCAGCCTCCACTCCATTCTAGATTTCATCCAATCTTATGGCCTAAGCACCCTCCATTGGTTGACTTCCACATGTACATTTCCAGCCTGAACTTCTCCCGTGAACTCTAGCCTCTTACATCCAGCTTCTCACACAGTATTTCTGTTTGGATATCTAATAAGCATCTTAAACTTAACATGCCCAGAACTGAACTCCTCATATTCTCTCTCAAACTCATGCTTCTCATAGTCTTTGCCATTAGAGTAAATGAAAACTCTATCTTTCCAAATGCTTAGGCCAAAATCCTTGGAGTCATTCTTGATTCCGCTCTGTTGAATACCCTCTATCCAATATGTTAGTGAATTCTGTTGGCTCTACCTATCCAGAACTTACTACATTTTAACATTTCACTGCTACCGTCATAGCCCAAGACACCATCATTTCTTTCCTGAACTATTACAATAAACTTCTAATTGGTCTTCTTGCTTCTGTCCTTGCCCCATAGTCTATGGTCAAGATCATAGAGTAAACCTGTTAAAAAATAAATCACACCATGAAAATCTGCCACACATTTTCCAATTGCTTCTATCTTACTCAAAAGTAAAGTTAAACACCTTACAATATCACATATACATCATACACCTGCACTCCTTTATTTCTTCTTGCCCCACCTTTTCTTGTTTACACTGCTGGCTAATTGTTCCTAAACATCTCAGCCAAATTCTTGTCTAATTTGCATTTGCTGGTTGCTGTGCCTTGTATGTTATTTCCCCAGTGATCTCAATGTCTCCTCTCCTTACTTAAGGTGTTTGCTCATATGTCATCTTCTTCATGATGCCCACCCTAACCACTCTAGTTAAAACAAGTAACCCTTCCCCAATCTAAGCACTCTATATCACTTTATTGCTTTTTTTCTAGAGCATACAATTATTGATTCGTTTACTTTTGGTCTCAATGACAGAACATCGGCTTCCTAAAGGCAGGGATTTTGATCTAATTAGTTCATAGCTGTGTCCCCAGCACCTGTTATAATTCCTAGTATATAGTAGGCACTCAGTAAATATCTGTAGAATTAATAAATGAATAAAAATTAGACAAAGATGAAATGCTTTTGACTTATAGCAAGCTTCCACAAAATTACAAGGAGACGTTAATAAACAGAGTTGCAAAGATTTTGAATAAATGTTAAAAAAGGCCATTATATCTATGAGAAAAAGTTCATCCAGTCAGGGGTATTTTTAAAGTTTAGTTGACTTTTCTATCAGATGGTTAAAAATAAAACTGATAGTACCCAAGAATAGGGGCAATTTTTAATGATCCTTTGGAAAGGCAATTAGGTATATAATAGTGTATAATTTAGTCTTAAGAACAGTTTGGGCTATGGTGCTATTATTATTGCCATTTTATAGATCAGAAAATTCAGGCATATGCAACAAATTAAATAATTTGTTTCATGTCACAGAATATAAGTAGAAAATGCCAACATTAAAATCAGGCATTTAGTTTTAGAGTTCATACATTTAATCACTGCTTATTACTTCCAATTTTATTGATGAAGATACTGAGTTTCTGGTGTTAAGGAAGTTTTTCAGAGCAACATAGGTGAGAGTTTGAACTCAGGCAGTTGTATTCCAGGGACTATGTTTTAAATTGTTACATTATATGGCACTCTAGTAGTGGGACAATTTCAACCCACTTCTGTTATGTCATAATTAATCATGTAATACAAAGTAACCAAAAGTGTATAATCACTAGGTTGATCCAAAAGTTACACATTAAATCCCATGTAAGAAAAGGGTAGTTGGTGCAATATGTGGCATTCAAGTTGTAAAAATGGATCCCATTCACACATGACAAAACTTGATTCTGACTCACCCTGGGTGAGCAAACAGGGAGTATGTCCTAATCAGAAATCAACAGGATATGGGGCTTCAGCTGGGCCAAGACTTTTCTGGAATAGCTCCATAACCCTCCCATGGTAGTCACTGCTGATAATCTATCCAATAGACTTTTTTCCTTCTTCCACGCTTCTCCCCAAATTATACTTCCCTACCACTTTGCCGTTAATAATGTAACCCTGAATTTTCTCAGGCAGTTCCGTATTTCTCCAAGGGATTCTATTGGCATTTTAGGAAGAAAAATCTTACTTTTAAATTATTGCAAATCATCTCAATATAATTTAGAAAGTAAATCAGTTATAAACTTTAAGTCTATAAATAGATTGTTAATATTTAAAAATGCAATCTCGCTTGTCTCAGATTGAATTTAGAACTTAAATGAGTGAATGTGTGATTAGCATTTATCACTTAGTAGGTTCACATGTCCAAATTATTTATTGAAAAAAAGTTTTTGGGTGATATAATTATACATTTCACTGCCTTTGATCTCACTTTCAGATTTTACTGGAATCCCATAAAGGCTTTCGTTTTGATTTCAAGTTTAATTTCAGATAGACTCTCCTGTAATTCAGTAAGTAGCATGCCGATTATTTTCCAAACAATTCAGCTGTTGGAAGTATGGTTCTGTGAAAAACTTTTGAGAAATTACAGGATACTGGGAGTCACTAGTATTACTTTCTTTGGCATCATTCCTGGGACAGACTTAGGTGGCATGATAAAGGACAGCAGTGATTCAGCCTCGTGGTGAATACATCCCATGTTAAATCAGGGCTGACCACCCTTTTATTTAAAACATATTAAAATGATCCACCCATCTACTATTATCAGTGAGGGTTATATAATGATAATATCACTTTTAGGAAATGTTACACAATCATTTTTTTGTTTAATAAAATTAACACATTTTATGACTTTCTGGTCTACTGTTTGTGTTCTCAAAGAATAGCCTTGAAAGTACTTAGTAATAGCTACAGTATAATATTATGGCCTTTAGTTTCCATTTCATAGACAGACTTAAAACACTGTGTGCTTTGTGTTACTTCAATTGTGCTTTCCATTTTCTGAGACAGGGGCTGAAAAATATTTAATTAAGAAGACACACGTCCTGAGCAAACACACACCATGCTGTGTCCTATATCAATGTTGATCTTTTCCTAGGGTTGGGGGTCTGGTTTTATTTTGGGGCAGTGTTAAGGATGTCTGGAGATCACTGGCAGGCAATATGTACTCTCAGGGCCAAACAAATCTAATCCAATGTGAATCTTGAAACAAAAGGAACACTGTTTCAAAATGATAACTGGAATTTCTAAGTACTTTTATGTTTAGATTGTCACCTACTTCAATTGCTGGAGAAGTTTCCAAAGGCACATTCTGCGGTTATATTTAGCACAGACTTCAAAAGAACTGACCAGAAAACAGGAGTCAAATCGCCAATGACAGGGTCTCCATCTACCCTTAAAAGTGTATCTTCAGCCGGCATGGTGGCCCAAGCCTGTGATCTCATCACTTTGGGAGCCTGAGGCTATGAGGGTGGGCAGGAGCTTGTGTGGATAGGGAATAGTGGGAGAAGAGAGAAGCAAAGAGGAAGTTGTGCACCACTCTTTTGTAAGTTTCAAGGGAAAGAAGAAATGGGTTCCTGAATGCAACCGTATGTCGTCTTGAAGGAAACTAAAGATACAATAAGCAGATCTTACTACACATTGCAGCCCTTAACTGTTTTCTATTGGAGTGTACTGATGCCCTGTCCATTGGTAAATTTTAAGTTTTTTTCCTGTTTTCCTGTGGTGGGATCGGTGTGCTTGGGAGATAAGAGAAAAGAAAAGAAGTGAAAACATTTATTAGAGAAAATTAAAATATCTTGGCTTAGTGTATCATTTAATGGAGACTGATCAGTTGAAACTTCTACTAATTTAAAAATAGAAATAAGAAAATGTTGGCCAGGTGTGGTGGCTCACACCTGTAATCCCAGCACTTTGGGAGGCCGAGGTGGACAGATCACGAGGTCAGGAGTTCAAGACCAGCCTGGCCAACGTAGTGCAACCCTGTCTTTACTAAAAATAAAAAAAAATTAGCTGGGTGTGGTGGTGTGCACCTGTAATTCCAGCTAGTTGGGAGGCTGAGGCAAGAGAATCGCTTGAACCTGGGAGTCGGAGGTTGCAGTGAGCCAAGATCATGCCATTGTACTCCAGCCTGGGCGACAAGAGTGAAACTCCACCTCAGGAAAAAAAAAAAGAAAAAGAAAGTATCATTTGTTAGATTTAACTCCCACTTCAGGAATTAAGGAAATAATAACAGTTTCCTTCCAATTAATTCAGGAAACCCGGAGAGTTGGGGTGGGGAAAGGAATTGTATCTTAAATATGTGAGAATGCAGCTTATCACATTGTTCCCTGTCTTTCCCTAATGTTACTTTACAAACTCAGCCTTCTCAGGAAAAGTCTTTCTTTCCCCTCTGATCAGGCTGTTCACGAGTGCTGTCCTTTCCCTCTCTTAGTTAGGGCTGGGTGAAATCTGTCAGGCTCACATCCATGGCTTTGGTCTTCCCTCTTTTTGCTTTCTGTATTGGATGTTTCTCATGTTTTCAGTTCTATTTATGCTTAATTTTCCAAATATCTTTGTTCTGAACAGAGGAAAATATCTTATGTGGATATATACCCTAAATAGTGATAATAATAAGTTGTTATTACAATAACGCCCATTTACTGAGCACTTACTGTATGGCGTGTGCACTATGTTCCTTCCCACTTTGTTTCATTGCAGCAGCTTTTTTTTCCCCCCAGGATGCTCTTCATCCTCCTGCCCTTTCTTAACCCTTACTTATACCTTAGGTCTCTGCTGACTGGGAATTTCTCAAGAAATCCTTGCAAATTCCCTCATGGCATCATGAACTGCTCCTTCCTTGCTTATATCACAGTTGTAGCTTGGCTTTTATTAATGTGTAGGCCTCATGCACCACTGCACTTGGGATCTGCCTTCCACCTGTCTTCCCACTGATTCTCCCCATCCCAGCCCACCTTCTTTTCTCATTAGCCCAAGGCAACTGACAGCATGATCTATATGGCAGGCGAGACCACCAGGTGAGGTAAGAAGAAGGTATTCCCAAGACAACTCTGACAAAATTTGGGGGATTTTGTGAGTGATGGGAACCCATGGAAAGTGGTAGAAGAATCACTGTCCAGGTGGTGGATTTAAAACATTCCAAGGCTCCCCAGAGCACGGAGATTGCATGTTGCTCAAACATCGTCCTTAATTAGGGGCTGCAAGAAAGATGCAAGCCTGGACATTAAGCCATTCCATAATGATCAGGGTGACCAAAGGATGACTGAAGGGCCTGCATGAATATTTTGCTTTATGTACAATCTCTGAGCCCTCACAGATAAGTGGTGTGAGGGGAGGGTGGGCATTGATAAGGCCTGAGTAAATTTTGCACCATGTAGGCAACATGGTGTATAGTATAAGATACAAGAAAAAGAAAGAAATGATTTCCTTTTTGCATTCACATTTTTGAAGTAATATGCATACTCACTTCACCATAGTAAGGGTGAGAAAGAAGAAAAGTGAGAATAGTGGTGGTCCTGCTTTCATTGAGGACCTCTCAGGAAGCTCATATCTGAATGGTGTTTTGAATAAAATTCTTAGCACTATTAAGGTCGTTGGAAGAATGAAGGAGGCAAGTAAACTGGTCATTTTCAGTCCTTGCCCCATGTCACTACTCGTGCATGGCTCTGTGACTTAGGGCAAGTGATCACACTTCCTGGGACTCAGCTTTCTCATCTTAAAAATATAAATAATTGGGGTGTGTGTGTGTGTGTGTGTGTGTGTGTGTGTAAACTTAGAATGTTTTGGTAGAGGAAGTAATACAGATTCTCTGAACTAGGCCACTTTGATTTAAATGTCTTCAATTTCAACATAGTATCTTCAACTTGCTTTTTCTCAGCATTGGGGTTTGACATATTTTCCAGGCTGATAATATTTATTTAGTTCACTGATGTGAACTGCTGTATACTTTTCCATTGTGTGAACATATCACTTGATTTTATTACTTCATTCATTCAGCAAATATGTGAAGACCTGCTTTAGTAAAGGCACCAGGTTCTGGGGGCATTGGCGTGAATCAAAGCCATGAAGTCCCATCTAGCACGTAGTTTACATTCTTATTGGGAAGAAGGGAGCAAGCAAGTAATGAACCAGTCAACATATAATAGGTCAGCTAAAATGTCATTTAAAGAAAATAAAGATGCATGAGGGAGTAGAGGGTGTCTGAGTGGGCTTTTTTAGATAGTGGAGTTGAGAAAGGATTTTCTGACAAGGTGACACCCAAGCAGAGCTGGATTAAAGTGAGGGAATTAGCCCCACAGATATTTGGGAGAAGAATATTTTGAGAAGAGGAAAGAAAGGCTACAAAGATAAAGGGGGCAAAAGCATCCCTGGCACATCCAAGGAATAATGAAAAGGCCCATGAAACTGAGTTGCTGAAAGAAAAGAGAGAGTCATTGGAGATAAAGTCTAAAAGATAAAATGTCCTATATGCCTAGGACATTTTAGACTACAGAAAGCATTTAATCCAGAATGTGATGTTTCAACCACAGGAATAACTTCATCTGATTTTTAGTTGTGTAGGGATTATTCTAACTACCACATGGAGAACAGAATGGTAATGTATAAGCTTGGAAGCAGAGAAACCAGTTAAGTTGCTATTGCTGTAATCCAGACTGGAATTGAGGAAGACTTGGACCAAACTCGCAGTGGTGGAAGTGATTGCATTTCACTATTTTTTTTCTGTTTTTTTAAAACATTATTTTATTATTTCCTCTTTTTTAATGTTAGAGTAAGTCATCAAGCTATGTTGATGCTTGGAATATTAAGTAGATAGAAAAGACAAAAAAACTCCACTTTTTATTAATTTTTATACTGATATTTAGGCACTTCCTACTTTTTTCTATTTTAAACTTAAATCTTTCATCTTTAATTATTTGCAACATGGCTTCCATAAATCACTGAATTATTCCATCATTCTTTTATAAATTTTGCGATTTCTGATAGCTGCTCTTTTAGAAATTTTCAGTGCCTACATAGAAATACGTAAGAATTTTCCTTTAAATAGATGTTGCATCCCTTCTTTGCAGATTTGAATGTGATATTCTAGTTATTAACATGTTCATTAGCAGAAAGTTCCTTTGGCACGTTTAAGTGGAATATGGGTAAAGTGATTCTAAAATAATCATTTATTTATTCTATAATGTTAGAAACTCTTTAAATAGACAATATCCTCCCTCTTTATTTTTAAAATTTGCTAGTATGTTATTTAGCATTTTCTAATTAAACATTTTTCATTGTGGTAAAACACTTAGCATGAGATTTACCCTCTTGACAAACTCTAAGTGCACAATACAGTATTAAGTATGGACACAATGCTGTACAGCAGATCTCTAGAACCTATTCATCTTGCATGACTGAAACTATATATCCATTGAACAGCAACCTCCCATTTCCCCTTCCCCCAGCCCCAGGCAACCACCATTTCACTTTCTGTTTCTATGAGTTTGACTGTTTTAGATACCTCCTCTAAGTGGAATAATGCAGCATTTGTTCTTCTGTGACTGGCTTATTTCGCTTAGCATAATGTGCTCCAAGTTCATCCATATGGTCACATATGGTAGGGATGTAAAAAGATGGAGTAGTTATGGAAAACAGTAGGGGAGTGCCTCAGAAAGTTAAAAATAGAACTACAGTATGGCCCAGCAATCCCACTTCTGGGTATATAGCCAAAGGAAATGAAATTAGGCTCTCGAAGAGATATGTGTACTCCCATGTTTATTGCAGCACCCATCGTACTATACGTATGTATATATTTTGATAACAAAGCAACTGTTTTTATCATCTCCTCCATGTCTTTGCAAATATACTTTGCAAATCCAGCACAACTGCTCCAAGTCATCTCCATGAACGTTTGATAGTGGCCTGTAGAGAAGGCAAAGTATTAACCACTTAGTAGCTGGAGGTATAATCGGAAAGATTTAAGATGTAACGAACTTTACTACTTTGGGGGTTTGCTTTTTTGGATCACAAATTGTCTTCTTTTCACATTTGATGGTAGCATCTTGAGAGGGGTAAGATGAAATTTGGAGGAAAAACAATCTAAGAGGAGCAAAAACAAGCAATAGAAATTGTATCAAATGATTAGTTGTGCTTCTCACCAAGAATAATATTATAGTCAAAGAATACTTTTGTTACTCTGTTGAACTTAAAGATTTTAGTTGTATGTGAATTTCATTATATTTTACTGTTTTAAAATTTCAAACTGGGACTAGGACTTGACAAACGAAATAAATAGTGTGGCCTGTAATGGTTGAGTTGTGGTAAGATCTATATATATTTGCTTTATATATATGTGTGTATATATACAAACTCAATTTCATAAATCTAGAACATAGACTAATTAGCAACAAGATCAGTTCAAAACATTTATAAAGTTTGTGTACTGGGCTTAGCATCTCATTCTTCTGAGTCAAGGGACCCAGTCATTCACTACATAAAAGCTCTCTCAAGCCTTCAGATTTCTAGTCAATATAGTGGGGACAAAACGTAAATATGCACCACTTAACTAAGAATTTAAGCCATGTATGCCGAAGGTTGCAATTTTTTGAATTTTTGCAATCAGACCTTGACTATGACCTTGCGCAGTAGGATATAAATAACTCCCACATGCTTAGAGTTCCAATAATGGAACACTAGGCATAAATAGACTGTCATAGGTTAGTCCTTTAAAAATTATATCAAGAGTAGAATCATTACTTTCCTTGTCTTACTTAAGGGAGTTGCTGAAAGTTGTAGTGTTCCTTCAATTATAGAACTATAATGTTTTAGAACTTTGGGCAGTTTATCAACGATAACCGTCTGATCTAGTAGTTAAGGTTACACAAGTACACAAGTGTTAGTTAAGAATTGTGAGAGTGCAGTGAATTGGTTGCTGAGCTAAGGAGCAGAGTACTAACCAGTACTTGTAAGAGAAACTTTCAAATCTATTTCAAACCCATATCTGATTATAACAGAATTCCTATTCTGTTTATTCCTGATACTAAAATTTAGTGGTCCCTAATAGTTGTTTAAAGGTTTTCAACAAAATATATTAGCTCAGAAATGGCATTGAAAGACATAGCTTAATAATTTTTTTAAAAAACTAATCAACAGAATATATTGGCTAATTTGGTATCCTTATCAAGGAACAATTTTATCTCCTCCCTACTTCCCTCCTTCCCTGCGTCCCTCCCTCCCTGCCTCCCTCCACCCATCTATCCATCCACCCATCATTAGGTACTTGTACATTCAGTATATGTGCAGTGGTGTGTTTGCACTAGATAGCAAGAGCTAATTCTGTGCATCTTGTCCCAATTTTACATTCAGTAGCCTCAAGGTGGTAGCGTGAAATTGGACGTAGCGAGACTCTTTTTACACCACAGAAAGTAGCAAATGCTCTAAATCAGCAGTGCCCTCCACCCACCACACACACCTCCTCACCCCCAACACACAGTGTCCTGGCTGTTAAACATTTACTAGCTGAGCACTGTCATGCCACTAAGTCCATTTGGGATTAGTTTAAAAATTAAACACAGTGCAAAATAGATGATTAACCTGAGGATAATGGGGTGTAAACTAAAGTAAGCTGTGAATTGCACATAAAATTTAGACAAATTTGGTTTAAAAATCATAAACCAACAAATTTGAGGAAAAGAAAAACTATTTCCCTGAAACTGACCTGAGAAATAACCACGTATTTTTTTTTCTTTAATGTTATAAAAGCCACTATTGAAATAGGCAATTCTTTGGGTGATGATATACAAAGTTATAATATTTTGATAAAAAGTTATAATATTTAAAAAGACATAATTATTTTTAAAGATTGTAATTGTACTACATTTCAGTATATCAAATTTTAATTTTTCCAGCTCTTTGAATCAAATTTATATTAATATTATTAAAATATTATTTTCTATTGAGTATAGGTTTACAAAACCTTTCATAAATTTTTTTTTTTTTTTTTTGAGACAGAGTCTGGCTCTGTCACCCAGGCTGGAGTGCAGTGGCCGGATCTCAGCTCACTGCAAGCTCCGCCTCCCGGGTTCCCGCCATTCTCCTGCCTCAGCCTCCCGAGTAGCTGGGACTACAGGCGCCCGTCACCTCGCCCGGCTAGTTTTTTGTATTTTTAGTAGAGACGGGGTTTCACCGTGTTAGCCAGGATGGTCTCGATCTCCTGACCTCGTGATCCGCCCGTCTCGGCCTCCCAAAGTGCTGGGATTACAGGCTTGAGCCACCGCGCCCGGCCATAAATTTTTGTATATATTCCTTAACAATTATCATTATTGTTATTTTCTAAATTCTCTAAAGCTTTAGCGTTGATTTTTTTATTTGCCCAAATATTTACTTAGGAGATTCATTTGTTAACGTTCTAAGTAGTTTGAGTCTTAACCGTGATTCTTCTCTTTTTAAGTTCTAGTTTTATTTCGGTATGATCAAAGTATGTGGCTAAGTTCTACACTTTAGAATATAATAAGATTTTTTTAAACTACAGTAGAATTGGTTTTTACATATGTTTCATGAATATGTGTATGATGTGTGTGTATGTAGCTACTTAATCATCTCATTTTTAAAATGAAATTTATATGATGTTTTAAATATAATTTTTATCTGTTGTATCTAGCATTGATGAAGATATAGCAATGTCAGATCATTTTAATTATATATAGGTATAATTTTAATTTACTTAAGTGTAATTATTTGTGTTTTACATATATTTTGAATGTTATCTGATGCCTAACAGTTTATTACTTCTTCACTGTGAACTATACCTTTATCAATGTAAAATGTTCCTCTTTTTTAAATTTAATAATTTTGCCTAGACTTCTACTTTTTCTTGTATTGCTTCACTGTCTTTGTTTTTTTGTCTGCGGTTTCCTGTCATAGTTTGCCCATTCATCTATTTTGCTGAAAATATTGTCATCACATTTTATTAGTGTCTCCTGTTTACATCTAAAAATAGTTTAATGTAATCTAAACATCACTTTCTTTTCACAAATGTCAAATCTATACAAGTTTACTGAAATTTCTCATGAACTTCGTTTCATGATTTTTGCATTTATTGCTTCCTTGTTTCCCATCTGATCTTTATTTCTGTTTTTTGAGATATTGCTTAAACTTACTTAACCCTTTACTCCCTATAGTGATTTTAAGTTATATATACTATCTTTACCGTCTTTATTTTCACATTAAAAACAATCTAATTTGTTAATTAGATTGTATGCACTGTGAATAGAGAGCCTGCTTGTTAATCTCTGCCACACCAACTTTGAGCCAGATCTTTGCACAGGAAAATACTAAACAAGTATTTGCTAAATGGGTAAATAAATCAATAAACATTATTGATAAAATATAATTCATTTACTATATCAGAATAAGAAGTTTAGAATACTTTTATTTCTTCCCTCTTCCTCAGTCCTGTTACTATTCTTATTTTATTGAAATAAAACTGGATATTGCTGTTAATTTGTTTTTAACGATATGTTCTTTTCCATCCATGATTTAGTTTTTGACGTCTGTCAAGTTTCATAACTATGTTTATAACAATTACTCAGACACCAACTCTGTGTTGAGTTCATTACTCACTGCCTTTTCCTTTGAACCACACATACCCTCAAATTGAGTTAATTTATTGGTTTTGATTCATTTCTTGGTTGAATGAAGCACTTCCTTGAGTAATCTTTTCAAGACAGATAAATGGGTAGCATACTTCCTGAGTCATTTTGTGTCTGAGAAGGTTGTTCTGCTCTCAGTAATGAATGTTGATTTGGCTGAGGTTAGAAATCTTAGGTCACAAACTTTTCTCCTGAAACTCTAAAAATACTTCTCCAATGCCCCATTTTATACAGTGCTGTGGAAGAAAAGTCTGATGGTATCTCAATAGCTCTCACTTTATTCTGCATGGAAGCTTTTATTAATATCTTCGTATTCAAAGTAACACAAAATAAGTCACCATTCATCTAATTGTAGGTTGATTTTTATTACTATCTGGCATTCTTAGGTCCTTGAACTAAATGTTGAACTTTTATATTAAACTGCTGTATTTTTTCATATATCATTGAATTTTCTGCACACACAGGATTATAGAGTATAGTGTGTAGTAGTACAATATGTGATTTGAAGTCCATTCTGTTAGATACTATGTGGGTCATTAACACATGCACAAACATAATTCCTAAGAAGAAAATATGTCTGTGTTATTTTCTTTTTATTTTTTATTTTTAATTTTTTTTTTTATTATTATACTTTGAGTTCTAGGGTACATGTGCAAAACGTGCAGGTTTGTTACATATGTATACTTGTGCCATTTTGGTGTGCTGCAGCCATCAACTCGTCAGCACCCATCAATTCGTCATTTACATCAGGTATAACTCCCGACGCAATCCCTCCCACCTCCCCGCTCCCCATGATAGGCCCCAGTGTGTGATGCTCCCCTTCCGGAGTCCAAGTGATCTCATTGTTCAGTTCCCACCTATGAGTGAGAACATGCGGTGTTTGGTTTTCTGTTCTTGTGATAGTTTGCTAAGAATGATGGTTTCCAGCGGCATCCATGTCCCTACAAAGGACACAAACTCATCCTTTTTTATGGCTGCATAGTATTCCATGGTGTATATGTGCCACATTTTCTTAATCCAGTCTGTCACTGATGGACATTTGGGTTGATTCCAAGTCTTTGCTATTGTGAATAGTGCCGCAATAAACATACGTGTGCATGTGTCTTTATAGCAGCATGATTTATAATCCTTTGGGTATATACCCAGTAATGGGATGGCTGGGTCATATGGTACATCTAGTTCTAGATCCTTGACGAATCGCCATACTGTTTTCCATAATGGTTGAACTAGTTTACAATCCCACCAACAGTGTAAAAGTGTTCCTATTTCTCCACATCCTCTCCAGCACCTGTTGTTCCCTGACTTTTTAATGATTGCCATTCTAACTGGTGTGAGATGGTATCTCATTGTGGTTTTGATTTGCATTTCTCTGATGGCCAGTGATGATGAGCATTTTTTCATGTGTCTGTTGGCTGTATGAATGTCTTCTTTTGAGAAATGTCTGTTCATATCCTTTGCCCACTTTTCGATGGGGTTGTTTGTTTTTTTCTTGTAAATTTGTTGGAGTTCTTTGTAGGTTCTGGATATTAGCCCTTTGTCAGATGAGTAGATTGCAAAAATTTTCTCCCATTCTGTAGGTTGCCTGTTCACTCTGATGGTAGTTTCTTTTGCTGTGCAGAAGCTCTTTAGTTTAATTAGATCCTATTTGTCAATTTTGGCTTTTGCTGCTGTTGCTTTTGGTGTTTTAGACATGAAGTCTTTGCCCATGCCTATGTCCTGAATGGTACTACCTAGGTTTTCCTCTAGGATTTTTATGGTATTAGGTCTAACATTTAAGTCTCTAATCCATCTTGAATTAATTTTCGTATAAGGAGTAAGGAAAGGATCCAGTTTCAGCTTTCTACTTATGGCTAGCCAATTTTCCCAGCACCATTTATTAAATAGGGAATCCTTTCCCCATTTCTTGTTTCTCTCAGGTTTGTCAAAGATCAGATGGCTGTAGATGTGTGGTATTATTTCTGAGGGCTCTGTTCTGTTCCATTGGTCTATATCTCTGTTTTGGTACCAGTACCATGCTGTTTTGGTTACTGTAGCCTTGTAGTATAGTTTGAAGTCAGGTAGCGTGATGCCTCCAGCTTTGTTCTTTTGACTTAGGATTGTCTTGGAGATGCGGGCTCTTTTTTGGTTCCATATGAACTTTAAAGCAGTTTTTTCCAATTCTGTGAAGAAAGTCATTGGTAGCTTGATGGGGATGGCATTGAATCTATAAATAACCTTGGGCAGTATGGCCATTTTCACGATATTGATTCTTCCTATCCATGAGCATGCTATGTTCTTCCATTTGTTTGTGTCTTCTTTTATTTCACTGAGCAGTGGTTTGCAGTTTTCCTTGAAGAGGTCCTTTACGTCCCTTGTAAGTTGGATTCCTAGATACTTTATTCTCTTTGAAGCGATTGTAAATGGAAGTTCATTCATGATTTGGCTCTCTGTTTGTCTGTTACTAGTGTATAAGAATGCTTGTGATTTTTGCACATTAATTTTGTATCCTGAGACTTTGCTGAAGTTGCTTATAAGCTTAAGGAGATTTTGGGCTGAGACAATGGGGTTTTCTAAATATACAATCATGTCATCTGCAAACAGGGACAATTTGACTTCTTCTTTTCCTAACTGAATACCCTTGATTTCTTTCTCTTGCCTGATTGCCCTAGCCAGAACTTCCAACACTATGTTGAATAGGAGTGGTGAGAGAGGGCATCCCTGTCTTGTGCCAGTTTTCAAAGGGAATTTTTCCAGTTTTTGCCCATTCAGTATGATATTGGCTGTGGATTTGTCATAAATAGCTCTTATTATTTTGAGGTACGTTCCGTCAATACCGAATTTATTGAGTGTTTTTAGCATGAAGGGCTGTTGAATTTTGTCAAAAGCCTTTTCTGCATCTATTGAGATAATCATGTGGTTCTTGTCTTTGGTTCTGTTTATATGCTGGATTATGTTTATTGATTTGCGAATGTTGAACCAGCCTTGCATCCCAGGGATGAAGCCCACTTGATCATGGTGGATAAGCTTTTTGATGTGTTGCTGAATCTGGTTTGCCAGCATTTTATTGAGGCTTTTTGCATCGATGTTCATCAGGGATATTGGTCTAAAATTCTCTTTTTTTGTTGTGTCTCTGCCAGGCTTTGGTATCAGGATGATGTTGGCCTCATAAAATGAGTTAGGGAGGATTCCCTCTTTTTCTATTGATTGGAATAGTTTCAGAAGGAATGGTACCAGCTCCTTCTTGTACCTCTGGTAGAATTCGGCTGTGAATCCATCTGGTCCTGGAGTTTTTTTGGTTGGTAGGCTATTAATTATTGCCTCAATTTCAGAGCCTGCTATTGGTCTATTGAGAGATTCAACTTGTTCCTGGTTTAGTCTTGGAAGAGTGTAAGTGTCCAGGAAATTATCCATTTCTTCTAGATTTTCTAGTTTATTTGCATAGAGGTGTTTATAGTATTCTCTGATGGTAGTTTGTATTTCTGTGGGGTCGGTGGTGATATCCCCGTTATCATTTTTTATTGCGTCTATTTGATTCTTCTCTCTTTTCTACTTTATTAGTCTTGCTAGCGGTCTGTCAATTTTGTTGATCTTTTCAAAAAACCAACTCCTGGATTCACTGATCTTTTGGAGGGTTTTTTGTGTTTCTGTCTCCTTCAGTTCTGCTCTGATCTTAGTTATTTCTTGCCTTCTGCTAGCTTTCGAATGTGTTTGCTCTTGCTTCTCTAGTTCTTTTAATTGCGATGTTAGAGTGTCAATTTTAGATCTTTCCTGCTTTCTCTTGTGGGCATTTAGTGCTATAAATTTCCCTCTACACACTGCTTTAAATGTGTCCCAGAGATTCTGGTATGTTGTATCTTTGCTCTCATTGGTTTCAAAGAACATCTTTATTTCTGCCTTCATTTCGTTATGTACCCAGTAGTCATTCAGGAGCAGGTTGTTCAGTTTCCATGTAGTTGAGCGGTTTTGATTGAGTTTCTTAGTCCTGAGTTCTAGTTTGATTGCACTGTGGTCTGAGAGACAGTTTGTTATAATTTCTGTTCTTGTACATTTGCTGAGGAGTGCTTTACTTCCAATTACGTGGTCAATTTTGGAATAAGTGCGATGTGGTGCTGAGAAGAATGTATATTCTGTTGATTTGGGGTGGAGAGTTTTATAGATGTCTATTAGGTCTGCTTGCTGCAGAGATGAGTTCAATTCCTGGATATCCTTGTTCACTTTCTGTCTCGTTGATCTGTCTAATGTTGACAGTGGAGTGTTGAAGTCTCCCATTATTATTGTATGGGAGTCTAAGTCTCTTTGTAAGTCTCTAAGGACTTGCTTTATGAATCTGGGTGCTCCTGTATTGGGTGCATATATATTTAGGATAGTTATCTCTTCCTGTTGAATTGATCCCTTGACCATTATGTAATGGCCTTCTTTGTCTCTTTTGATCTTTGATGGTTTAAAGTCTGTTTTATCAGAGACTAGTATTGCAACCCCTGCTTTTTTTTGTTCTCCATTTGCTTGGTAAATCTTCCTCCATCCCTTTATTTTGAGCCTATGTATGTCTCTGCATGTGGGATGGGTCTCCTGAATACAGCAGACTGATGGGTCTTGACTCTTTATCCAGTTTGCCAGTCTGTGTCTTTTAATTGGAGCATTTAGTCCATTTACATTTAAGGTTAAGATTGTTATGTGTGAACTTGATCCTGCCATTATGATATTAACTGGTTATTTTGCTCGTTAGTTGATGCAGTTTCTTCCTAGCCTTGATGGTCTTTACATTTTGGCATGTTTTTGCAATGGCTGGTATCGGTTGTTCTTTTCCATGTTTAGTGCTTCCTTCAGGGTCTCTTGTAAGGCAGGCCTAGTGGTGACAAAATCTCTAAGCATTTGCTTATCTGTAAAGGATTTTATTTCTCCTTCACTTATGAAACTTAGTTTGGCTGGATATGAAATTCTGGGTTGAAAATTCTTTTCTTTAAGAATGTTGAATATTGGCCCCCACTCTCTTCTGGCTTGTAGAGTTTCTGCCGAGAGATCTGCTGTGAGTCTGATGGGCTTCCCTTTGTGGGTAACCCGACCTTTCTCTCTGGCTGCCCTTAAGATTTTTTCCTTCATTTCAACTTTGGTGAATCTGGCAATTATGTGTCTTGGAGTTGCTCTTCTCGAGGAGTATCTTTGTGGCGTTCTCTGTATTTCCTGGATTTGAATGTTGGCCTGCCCTACTAGGTTGGGGAAGTTCTCCTGGATGATATCCTGAAGAGTGTTTTCCAACTTGGTTCCATTATCCCCCTCACTTTCAGGCACCCCAATCAGATGTAGATTTGGTCTTTTTACATTATCCCATACTTCTTGCAGGCTTTGTTCATTTCTTTTTCTTCTTTTTTCTTTTGGTTTCTCTTCTCGCTTCATTTCATTCATTTGATCCTCAATCGCTGATACTCTTTCTTCCAGTTGATCAAGTCGGTTACTGAAGCTTGTGCATTTGTCACGTATTTCTCGTGTCATGGTTTTCATGTCTTTCATTTCGTTTATGACCTTCTCTGCATTAATTACTCTAGCCATCAATTCTTCCACTTTTTTTTCAAGATTTTTAGTTTCTTTGCGCTGGGTACGTAATTCCTCCTTTAGCTGTGAGAAGTTTGATGGACTGAAGCCTTCTTCTCTCATCTCGTCAAAGTCATTCTCCGTCCAGCTTTGGTCCGTTGCTGGCGATGAGCTGCGCTCCTTTGCTGTGGGAGATGTGCTCTTATTTTTTGAATTTCCAGCTTTTCTGCCCTGCTTTTTCCCCATCTTTGTGGTTTTATCTGCCTCTGGTCTTTGATGATGGTGACGTACTGATGGGGTTTTGGTGTAGGTGTCCTTCCTGTTTGATAGTTTTCCTTCTAACAGTCAGGACCCTCAGCTGTAGGTCTGTTGGAGATTGCTTGAGGTCCACTCCAGATCCTGTTTGCCTGGGTGTCAGCAGCAGAGGCTGCAGAAGATAGAATATTGCTGAACAGCGAGTGTACCTGTCTGATTCTTGCTTTGGAAGCTTCCTCTCAGGGGTGTACTCCACCCTGTGAGGTGTGGGGTGTCAGACTGCCCCTAGTGGGAGATGTCTCCCAGTTAGGCTACTCAGGGGTCAGGGACCCACTTGAGCAGGCAGTCTGTCCCTTCTCAGATCTCAACCTCCGTGTTGGGAGATCCACTGCTCTCTTCAAAGCTGTCAGACAGAGTCGTTTGCGTCTCCAGAGGTTTCTGCTGCGTTTGTTATTGTTTACTGTGCCCTGTCCCCAGAGGTGGAGTCTACAGAGACAGGCAGGTTTCCTTGAGCTGCTGTGAGCTCCACCCAGTTCGAGCTTCCCAGAGGCTTTGTTTACCTACTTAAGCCTCAGCAATGGCAGGCACCCCTCCCCCAGCCTCGCTGCTGCCTTGCCGGTAGATCACAGACTGCTGTGCTAGCAATGAGGGAGGCTCCGTGGGCGTGGGACCCTCCCGGCCAGGTGTGGGATACAATCTCCTGGTGTGCCCGTTTGCTTAAAGCGCAGTATTGGGGTGGGAGTTACCCGATTTTCCAGGTGTTGTGTGTCTCAGTTCCCCTGGCTTGGAAAAGGGATTCCTTTCCACCTTGTGCTTCCCAGGTGAGGCGATGCCTCGCCCTGCTTCAGCTCTCGCTGGTCGGGCTGCAGCAGCTGACCAGCACCGATTGTCCGGCACTCCCTAGTGAGATGAACCCAGTACCTCAGTTGAAAATGCAGAAATCACCAGTCTTCTGTGTCGCTCGCGCTGGGAGTTGGAGACTGGAGCTGTTCCTATTCGGCCATCTTGCTCCGCCCCCCAATCGTCTGTGTTATTTTCTATATAGTTTCTTAAAAACACTGCTTTAGGATTTAATAGGCCATGAAACCCAGTGGAAAAGCTCTTGAAGTTCAGTGTGCTGTGGGGAAATTCACAGGGGACCTATTTGCTTTCTACTCAGCTGCTCTGCTAATGGACATGTGGGTGTCTTTCTCAGCGTTCTTCATTAAATTTTTGTGCCTTGTATTGACTGAGCCTTGTCTATATTTAATTTCATCTCTTGTGAATAATTTTAAGACATTAGCTGTGTGTGACAGAAATCCCAAATAACAGTAGCTTCCATGACTTGGCTTCTATTTTTTTTCTTTCATTGTTAAATGAATGAACAGTCAATGGGAACATAGTAAGGTATTTTGAGAAATGGAGAAAGAAGCAGGATCAGGCACTCAGTTATGGTTTCTGAGCTAGAATGAAGGAAAACTGGAGGCCTTAGAAAAGAAATTTAAGTCAAAATAGCCTCAATGATTGATTTTACAAGAACACTTGACTATTAGCTGTGCAGCTCACTCCTACTTGAAACTATTTTATCATTATCATCCACAGATATGGAAGCCGTATTAGGCAATGTGGTGATCAGGAATATGGGCAAGACATTCTGGCAGATTAGATCTGAATCTTGTCTTTGCCACTCTGCTAGCCCTGGGGCCTTTAGCAAGCTACGGTACCAGTCTGTGCCTCAGGCTCTGCACATGCGAAAGGAGTAAATAGACTCTCTTACAGCATTATGAACACATGAAAAGTCACATGTAAAGTCAAGTCTGGCACAGAGGAAGTACTCATCAAATTTAGACATTATTGTGACCATATATACTTACAAAGCTATGTAGTAGGCATGTAGGTGATCACTAAGCCAGAAGGAAAAGAATCTTGTGAAAGTGTGAGATTGAGAATAGTAGTCCTGTATCCTCAGTTTTTAGACTGTTCTGATAAATACCCCAGATTACATTTAATGGAATGTAGAACATGAATAATTTCTAAGAACTTCCACATAAAAGAGTACATGATTCTCGCTTGTGACTAAGGGTTTTCCGAATTTATCTTTACGGTGGAGTCAGTTAGGAATCTCTTAAAAATTCCAAAGCCCAGGTTACACTCTGGACCAAATAAACCGTAATTTGTAGGGCTAGGATGGAGGCATCAATATTTTTGAAGCTCTCCAGGTGATTCTAATATGCAGGTAACTGTGGAAAACCACTATTCTAACATATAATATCTTTATCTGGCATTTAGTTTCCTTATTTGTAAAATGGAAGTAATAACACATCTACAAAAAGGTGGACTTTAGGATTAAATGAAAGATGTGAAAACAAATTTCTAAGTATCACGTAACAGTTGGCTGAATGAAAAGTAGTTGAATTCTACAAACTTAATTTTCTTTCAGTAAATACTTTAAACAATTTGAAGCCATTTAGATAGGCTTGAGTTTTATATCTTTCGATATAAAAATAATTTATATCCTCTTCTTAAAATCTTCAATGAATGAAAAATGTTAGTGCCCATAATCATGTTGAAAATTCTAATTTTTAAGTTTGCTCACATGTCCTTTTGTCTGTAAGAACAGTAAAAATGTTTACCAATTCTGACTGAAGAGTGAGCAAGATGTTGAGTACTCTTTACAAGAGAAATATCGCATCATCCAGCGCACCATACTTTACTGACGTCAATGTCCTGAAACAATTTGTTTGCTGAAAGTCTCGCCAAATCAATGACAGTAAAAGTCGCAAGAATTTTCTTTAAATGTGGTTTGTGGCCAGTGGCAAAACCACAAAATATCTACGGATGTCTAGAACTGTAATTGTTTTTTTTTTTTTTTTGGTAAAACGATCTGCCCACAAAACAGGTAAAAGTACATTTGAAAAATGGCAGGCACTATTATTTATTTTCAAAATGAGAGCATCTGTCATCTTTGTTTTCTTAACATTATGAATTTCCATCTGTAATATCTACATTCGTGACACATGGCATGGACAAGAGTATAAAGAGGAAAAAGTAGACCACCTAGGACCACTGAGGAGTTCCTCTATTGTAGGTAATAGCAAGGATTTAGTACATAATATCTTTACAAAACATTTTAGTCTTTTGTAGGACAAGAACCTGAGATCAAGTAACATCTCTGGGGATTAATTTGTTAAATATATTTTTGGCGTTATCCCCAGTGTCACTCCTCTAATTTCACTTAACTAAATGGAACTGATGTGTATTTAGTTAGAATCAAATTAAACTACCCTCAAACATTATATCTACTACAAACTTTGAAGAAAACAAATATGGAGTCAGAATGTATTGCTGATTTGGGACAAGTTAAAATAAATATCCTGGCCGGGCACGGTGGCTCATGCCTGTAATCTCAGCACTTTGGGAAGCCGAGGCGGGTGGATCACCCGAGGTCAGGAGTTCAAGAATAGCCTGGCCAACATAGCGAAACTCCGTCTCTACTAAAAATACAAAAAATTAGCCTGGCATTGTGGTGGGCACCTGTAATCCTAGCTACTTGGGAAGCTGAGGCAGGAGAATTGCTTGAACCCAGGAGGCAGAAGTTGCAGTGAGCTGAGATTGTGCCATTGCACTCCAGTCTGGGTGACAGAGCAAGACTCCATCTCAAAATAGAATTAATTAATTAATTAACTAAATAAATAAATATCATTTCACTTAATATTCTCAAATATGTCAAAGACCCAGTAGGAAAATGAACCACTAGAAGGAATTATATTATATTTAACAAGATAAATAAACTGTTGATAAACTCAAAATAAGTAGCCTGCAAATTCCAGTATGAAATTGTTTATCTGCATTTCTCATAGGTCCAATATATAATTGTAACATTCTCAATGTGAGTTTGATAGAGAAATTTAGATTCCATAATTAGTGGGCATTTTATTATATGCCTGAGCTTTCTTTAAATTAAAGTAAAACTATTTGAAAAGGAATTAGAATTTCTAACATGGTTATAGGCTGTTCCTCAGGAAGGGGGACAGGCTTTTGAAATTTATCAGGGGTACAAGTTTCCTCCCACCACATTGACATTAGTTTTAACTGCCAGGTGGAGAGAATACTGAAAATAGATTGTGCTACACAATTTAGAGTATATGCAAACAAAGCATGGTAAAAAATGTTACCCCAACATCAAACATTTCTCTTGTAAGAAACTGCAATAATCCTTATTATTGCAGTATCTCCTTTGAAAGAAATATTTTGTCATATTGAGAAATACATTCCCACCCTTCTGAGACAACAATTATGTAGAAATGGTGCATTGCAGGAAATGGAGTTAGGCGTATTGGGAACTGTGGTGCTGGGCTGCACAGTCAGCAGAAATTCCTTCAGAAAATGGGCACTCAGAAAAATCTGCTTTCTTACTTACAGGTTTCTCTTCTTCCTTTTTTAATACTGGACATTCTCAGACCAGGTTATTCTTTACATTCTCATCTCATTGCACAGTGCAAAGCCATGAAAGGGCTCATTTTTCAGACAATGTGGGATGATGTTCAAGACTTGACACATAATCAACAGTAAGACCAGCGCTCTGGCCAACAGAGTGGAAATATTCACTTTGAAAAGGCAAATCATAAACCAGAGTATGAGAATCACATTAAAGTATGCGTCTATAAAACACAACCTCTGTCCCCGAAGCTGACATTTGACCTGCAATACTTGCACGTGAGAAATTATTTTCTGCCTCCCAAACATGTGTTTCAGAAATTGATCTGAGGAGAATTGGCGAACCTTTCATATATAGATAGAATTTCAGAAAGCCATGCTTCTCTCCCAGTTCAGTTTCATTTACTCTCACCTACGAAGCGGAAGAACTAGAAGCTTAGGTCTAATAGAAATATAATAAGACCTGCCCAGTGACGTTTATCTTCATGCTAAGAGAGTTGGTTTATGTACTTGTCCTCCACTTTCAGATGGTGTTGAATTCAACTGTATTAGACCCCTCTCCTTATCTTCCATTGTTTTCCATAATTAATATGCTTGCTCATCACTTAAAATCTGTTAAATATTAATGTAATAGAGAGGAAAGGTATACCTTTTATTTTTATTCTATTGTTATGTTTTATTCAAAATTTATTCTGATACATTTTAGAAATAGGAATACTAAGTAATGGGGACCCCTTTTTTTCTAGGGATCCTTAAGTCAATTGTATGGTTAAGGTTTAATCGAATTTGTAGACTCTCTTGTCATATGTCACTTTTGTCACCATGGTATGGTGGGAATAAAAATGACTGTGGAAACTAATGCCTTGGATTTGAATCATAGGTGCTTGTCCTTTAGATATATGGCCTTGAGCAGTTTGTCCTGCCTCAGTAATTTCCAATTTTCCAGTGTGTAAAATCGGAGTGATAACCCCTGCCTACTGCAGACAGGTGTAGTTGAGACTTTAGTACTTACACAAAGTGCAGTACTCTTATATAAATGTAGAAGGGTGTGAAGAATATGAAAAAAATGGAGATATAAATTCTGCTGCTTTCTGATGTTACTCATGCTGCTCTGTAAGCAGGAAGGAGAACACGAGAGTGGACCTGGCGTGATGCAGATGATAACATGAGCGACCTGCTCAGGTCCCTTCCACCTCACCTGTGTAATGCTCAATGGCCCAGCTTCCCAGTGCCTGAGGGTTTTCTCTGGTGAGCTCTGAGCGAGCGTAGTCTGCTCAACTATAGGCATGCTGTTGTGAGGTGCTGGGAAATTAATGTTTCACCCTCCCCTAAACAATACCCTTCAATCCAAGAGTACTGAGAAATAATGAGTAAAGACACCGGCTGCTTTGCCCCTTGGGTGAGATACTTCCGAGGTATGTGCCCTTCACCGGATCCCCACTCCCTGGCAGCTGGAGGAAGCTCAGGTGCCTGCAGTGGTGACTTGCTTGGTAACCCATTCTTGCTCTTCCTTTCTCTATCACTTCTCTCTAGTGTTTCCTGGGATCACCTCCAAGTGGAACCTTTGTCTCATGGTCTGCTTCTGAGGAACCCAAACAAAGACAAGAGACTTCTACTGTCTCTCAAAGCCCTTCAGTCTTAAACCCCTCCAGGGTCCTTCTTCACCTTTGCTGAATTCCTTCCAACTCCTCTAGGATATTCAGCTTGATCCTTTCTCAGAGCCATTGCCCTCACTGTTTCCCCTCACTGGTTTGAGTTCTACCCTGTATCACTTTCACAACAGTTAATGGCAACTCATTTTTTCTGATATCAGTCCGAAAATTTATTTTTCAGGGAAGTTTTTCTTGACATTCCAGCCTACACTGGTTTCTACTTTTATATACTTCCTTATCCTTTAATCCACATAGAATTTGTTATAGTTCATAATTATATACATGTGGAGATATTTGACTCTCTCTCCCAAAGCAGCATAGAACTCTTAAGAGGACATAGATTATTTCTATTTTACTCACTAATTTTTCCCTAACTCCTGGCAGAGTGATGACTGTTTATTGAATGAAGAAGTAGTATAATCAATAGGTTGAGTATATATATGTGTACGTGTAACTGTATCCATTTATTTAATTTTAGTGCAACGTCTGCTCCCAGTAGTTTCACTTAATAGCCTTACTTTTAAAACAAAAGACTCCCGGCTCTAAAATTGCCATAGGTCTGCCATGATAAAAGTGAACACCTTTATGGTCAGACCTTTGTCTACAGTAAAGTGGATTGGGCAGATTGTGTGCCAGGTTGTGTGGTGTGGAGACAACGGCTGTCATAGTAGCTCTGATGGGCAGGTGGCTGGAAGGTGAAAAGAAAGTGGACAGTCTGATGGAGTTAGAGGCTTGCCTTTAGGGGCTTACTTTTTCTTCACTACCCCCACCACAGAATTACTCAGAGCATATTTTTTCTTTTTAATTTGTATTATTTATTTATTTATTTGAAACAGAGTCTCACTCTGTGACCCAGGCTTGAGAGCAGTGACACGATCGTGGCTCACTGCAGTTTTGACCTTGCAGGTTCAAGTGATCTTCCAGCCTCAGCCTCCTGAGGAGCTGGGACTATAGGCGCATGCCACCTTGCCTGCCTAATTTCTTTTATTTTTTGTAAAGATGAGGTCTTGCTGTGTTGCTCAGGCTTGTCTTGAAATCCTGGCCTTAAGCGAACCTCCCACCTTGGCCTCCCAAGGTGCTGGGATTACAGGTGTGAGCCATCGTGCTCAGCCCTCAGTGCATGTTTTAATTCGTGTATCAGAATTTGCACACATGAGACGTGTTATCTTAGAGTTTCCTTGGCCCCTTAGACCCTTCCTGATTGCATGGTTTCAGGCTATGGGTACGAACTATGTTTAAAAGAAATTGTTTAAAACAAAGGAACATATACTGGAATGTTCAGCTATTCAAGTGAAATATCAGAATCCCAAATAAAATTATTCATTCTAAAATGTAAAACAAAATGTTATCATAAACAAACAAATTTTTTAAAGTATACGAACAATGCTCAATATAATTCATTATCAGGGAAATGCCAATTAAAATAACAAAATATCATCTCACACCTGTCAGAATGGCTATTATCACAAAGACAAAGGCTGGGCATGGTGGCTCACAACTGTAATCTTAGCACTTTGGGAGGCTGAGTTGGGAGGATCACTTGAGCCCAGTTGTTAGAGACCAGCAGCCTGAGCAACATGGTGAGATCACATCTTACTGTAGTCCTGGCTGCTCTGGAGGTTGAGGCTGGAGTACTGCTTGAGCCATGATTGAACCACTGCACTGTAGCCTGGGCAACAGAGCAAGACCGTGTCTTCAAAAGAAAACAACAAAAGAGAAGTCTTGGCAAGAGGTGAGAAAAGGAAACCCTTGCACACTGCTGGTGGGAATGTAAGTTAGTACAGCCATTATAGAAAACTGTATGGAGATTCCCAAAGAGCTTAAAAATAAAATTATCATATGAGCCAGCCACCTCACTACTTGATACACATCCAAAGGAAAGAAAATTGGTATGCCCAAGAGACATCTGCACTCCCATGTTTATTGCAGCACTATTCACAATAGCCAAAATGTGGAATCAGCCCAAGTGTCTATCAACAGATGACTGGATGAAGAAAATGTAGGATATATACGCAATGGAATACAATTCACTTATAAAAGAGAAAGAAATCCTGCCATTTGTGACAACATGGGTGAACCTAGAGGATATTATGTAAAATAGGCCAGGCATGTGACAAATACCACATGATCTCGCTCCCATGTGGAGTCTAAGAACGTTGATCTCATAGAAGCAGAGAGTGGAATGGTGGTGTCTAGGGGCTGGGGTGCTAGAGGAGGGTAATGGGGACCTGTTGGTAAAAAGTTACAAAACTTCAGTTACATAAGAAGAATATCTTTAAGAGCTCCATTCTATAACACGGAGGTTATAGCTCATCACAATGTATTATATTCTTGAAAAATACTAAGAGAGTAGATTTTAAATATGCTTATTACAAAAATGACAACTATGTAAGGTAATGTGCCATATTAATTAGCTTAATTTAGCTATCCTACAATGTACATATATTTTAAAACATCCTGTTGTACACAGTAGGTATATACAATTTTATCTGTCAAATTTTAAAAAGAAAAAAGATGTTTCAAACTTTCCTACCAAATTATCGTGGAGGATTGTATGTAGACATCCTTTGAATAGATAAAGTATTAATTCCAGCAGTTCATCCTTCTGGAGGCTTCAATAGGACAGCTTCTTATTGACTATGCAAATGAGAGGCAATGTCTGTCTTATTCACAGTGTTTCTACATGTCAAATTTATATGGGAAAAAAATCTACTCAACTATTGGAATAATACAATTGACTCTCTCCAGCCCTTGTCCCAGAAATCTCCAGATATCTGAAACAAAATGACAAAAAATTGTTTTCTATTTTTCTATTTTGCTTGAACAATGGCCTCATTCTCGACTTTGTGTGTGTTGACACTGTCCTTCTGCTCTGAGCAGTTGTGCATGATCAGCTGCACCAATTAAGAGAATCATTCCCCCAGCTTGGTAGTCAGAAATGCAGGGGAAGTTTAGAATGAGCCCTGGGGGAAGAACTCACATGTACAAATGAAATTATGGTAATATCAGTAGAGAGGATACCTGTTGTATTTTCTTTTTTTCTTAGTGCAAAAGGAATCTTAGGGGAACTGAACACCTGGTGAAATGGTTTGCTCAAATTCATTTAGCAATTTTTTTTCATTCCTATAGGGGAATTAGCAGAGTGCTAAAGGTTTTAAAGAATTCAGATGAAAAGCCATCTGTTCCCTGGGCTTTGTTCAATGTCAATTTAAGGATGGCTTTGGAGATTTCCTATTCCCTAATTAATTCCTCTAGATGAGCTCGTGGGGTTGGCTCAATTTATTTTTTGAAAGATGGAAAAAATGCTTCCATCAATTAGTCCTTTGTTATGTTGTGACTGAGATGGAAATAGCTTTTTGCCAAATGGAGCGAGGAGCTGAGAGATGCTTGTGTTTGCCGTGGCCAGGTGTCCTTTGTCATTAGGACTGGCTTTGATGTAAGTACCATTCTCTGGGCCTTTCAGATAATTGGTGAGAAAGCACCTGGCCTCGCAGAAATCTGAGTAATATTTAGCCTGAAGCACAAAGACAGGGAAACCAAAGCAGTGAATAGGAGTCGTATTTTAAATAGAATAACTGTTCTAATAATTTTTTGCATTACCACACGTAATGCATTTTAGTCAGAGGCTGTTTGAGTACTGTTCTCTAGAACCAGATTTCTTGTGTGGACAAGGACTAGGGGGCAGGGAAAGGGTTAACTGGGGTGTTTAGGGAAACAGAAAAGGGAAATAGAGAAAAAGAAGAGGGGGGAAAAAGAGACACATGAGAGGAGAGGTGATGGGTGTCATGTAAAAGTGTACAGATCTGCCTGCTTAAATTCTGTCTCCTCAAAGATTGGACCATTGAGCCTGTGGCGTGAGCAGGAATCTCCATCCAGGACAAGACACAAAGATGTTTGAGCCTCTCTGCTCTCACTCGTTGGGAGACTAGGCTCATTGGGAGTCTAAGATCATTCTATGTAGCACATTGAAAGAAATGATTTTCAAGGAAAAATGATGATGTGAGAATATTATTTTTATAATATTAACTAACAGGCTATCATCCTCCAATGTCCTTATTCCCAAGGTGTCTGATAATTCTTTACTGAGGTCATGTCTGGTTTACCTAAATCATAGGTTGTTTCACTATTAGGTTAAGCCTTGAACTTTAGTATGCCAGTAGGAAGGAGGGTATGACAGGGGAAATGCCAGCCAGAAGGGAATAGGATGGGAACATCCCAGAACTTCTGCCTGTGTGGATTGTAGGAAAGAGAAGGGAATCAATGAGAAGGGAGAGCAGCAGGTCAGATTCATGCAGTGCCTTTACATTCCTGTCTGAAATCTTGTAGGGTGCCTTTCTCAATCAGTTAAAGGAAAGAAAACAAGTGCCGTTACTGTTTTTCCCATTTGGGATTTTGGGAAGACACTGCCTCTCAGGATGTCCCGGTAAGAGGGAGATGCATATTGTTAGTAATGTGACCTGCTCTGTGTGTGTGTGTGTGTGTGTGTGTGTGTGTGTGTGTGTGTGTGTGTGTGTGAGAACAGGCATGATGCAGTAGCAGCTGCAATTTCCCGCTTGTCTCATTATGGAGTGGAAGCCATTGCCGATGACAACTAGAGAGGAGGAACATCATGGGGTAGAAATAGAAACCTCTGTCGTCGAGAGTTTCAGGGTTGACTGCCTGGCTGAGATCGGGCAAGAGTCATGGTCAGGCATCTGTGGGAAGGTTGCCAGCAAAAGCCAAGAAAGATCTAAGTCAGCAGGAGGGAACATCATTCTTTGACTAGGATTAGAAAGCATGGATCACAGTCAGGAGCAGTAACTATCACAGTAATGCTAGCCAGGCAAGCAATGAAAAGGCAGATTCAAGACCTTATTGCCATAGTAGCTCCTGGATAGCCAGACATCATCACAGCACCCTCCCCTGCCACCACACACATGTCCTCAAGTCAAGATGGAACACAAGAGCTCTCCCTGTGTGGGGAGAAGAGGGGGAGATGGAACACAGAATGGGCAAATAGGAGCAGCTGTAAAATTCGAGAAAAAGGAGATATGACATTTATATCACGTTTCAGTTGACATTTGTACATAAGAAAGATCAAATCAATTGTAAAAACAATCACTTAAAATGCTCTGTTATCTCTGTTCATCTGTATGTAGTATACGAAAATGTGTGACTCTACACCACAGGATCATTTCAAATATGGAAGAAATAAGATTGAGGGAAAAAAAAGTTATTTGGAAGAACATTTTAAAAAATTGAGGAATAAATAATTTTGAAAATTTTGCTTCAAAACTTTTTTTCACTACCCAGTGTCTTAAGATGAAATTTACATTCCTCTGCATGCGTCTTCAGAGCTTACAGGACCTGTTCCTCGCTTGTCTTGTGTCTATTAACCACATTGCTTCCCTCCATGCTCTTCCTCTCTGGCAGGATCCAGAGACTCAGGACATTTGTCTCTCCCAATGCTTGCTGCTCTGTTGTTGCACACTCTGTTCCCTCTGCCTGGAACACCATTTATTTGTTTCTCATAAACAAGCAACCTCTCTCTTCTCACCTCCACTTGCAATCCTGTGGGTTACCCGGTCCCCCGAGCATCTACCTACTGCTCTCAAGGGTTCTTCCTCTTTTGGAATCATAGACCCATGTGACATTTGGTCATGATGATGAATCCTTCCCAGTGTAGTGTTCTAAATGCATAAAATAAAGAAACTAGGCAAAGGGAACAGGTCTTATTGAAATAAACCTATCAAAATACTAGAGGAAATAAAATTTGATATATGTGCATCTTTATTAATGTTTTAAGTGACACCATGTAGTGGTGGAACTAATAACCTCTAATTTCAACGTGATAATAAGCGTAAATAATGTTTAGACGTATTTCCTATAGTTGTGATGTGATGTGAAAATAGCTATAATTTTTATTCTGTGATCACAGATTCTGCTGCTACTGTGGTTTGTTGCCTACAGGCATTACAGAAGGAAACGTTAAGTTTTAGTTAGTTATTGAAAATAAAGATGTAATATTTTTCTTAATGCAAGTGCACGGCTCTAGGTGAGGAGCCCCTGATTTTTTCACCTGCTCTTCCTGACCCCACATGTCTGGATTAAACTGTTTCTCTGTCCTCATGGCATGCAGGATCACTCCTTTCTTACCACATAGCACGCTAGGTTGGAACCATTTCTTTATTGTCTAAGAACTGTCACTAGATTTTAAGGTTTATGAAGGCAGCTTTATCTGGTCCTGATGTCCTTATGTTCAGCAGTACTGAAATTCAGGAGAAGGTTCCCCATATAGAACTGTGGCATTAAATGGAGCCTTTATTTGATCTGATCATGTTTTAAAAGTATGCATAATCTTAGCCCTCAATTCCACACATCATGGCCTTTTAAAATAGTTTTTGACGTTTAAATCACAGATTCTGTTTGTAAAGACATGTTGAAAATATCTTAGACTGCCTTTAGAGGTTTATGTAAATAATGTAAAGGATGTCAGCTCATCGACATTATTATCAGCTCATTGATAATAACAATCTCGATTATATTCGTGAATTCATTTAATAACCTCAGTTTGGAATATTTGCCCCTTGGATGTGACATTACTGAAGGTGAGACTTTGGGTAAGTGACAATAGCACAAACAAGGGCAAAACCTCAGCAGTGCTTACATACAGGTCTGCAGGAGCAGCACTCACTGGACAAATTCACTGCCCTAGGATCAGTAGTAGGTGTTCATATCCCCTGGTAGCCTCATAGTGTTGAGGCAGTGACCTAGGATTTGGTAGAGCCTGATTTCTGACTTTGCAAGAGTGATTCCGACCCTTGGGCCATGGAGCTCTGAAGCTGCATAGTTAGAGAAGCACTGGCCTTCTCATGGTGTGATCAGGGACCAGGATATGATAGCAAAATGATGTGGCAGAAACTGTGCCCCTCTTTTACCAGCTCAGTAGTGGTGACTGGCAGTGGAGGGAGGCACAAGTTCCTGTCCTGCTGTCATTAAGATTCCAGAAGCTGAAATTGCAGATGGATTACGTGGTGAACTAGGACAGAGGTGTTCTTGTTAGTAAGCTAGCAACAACACTGGTGTTATTGGTTCTTGAAGCATAAACCTCTCCTCTGGCATATTGAGGGTAGGAGGAGGGAGAGTTGGGGTTCAAGCTTCAGCATTGCTCAGCACCGATTGGCTTAAAGGTTGCTCAGAGTGGGTTTCCCATAGAACATTGCAGAAGGAAAATTCCCTTTCTGAGAAGCCAGGCTGCAGGGGTCAGTCTTGGACAAGTTAGCCCCTATCTCTCAACTACTAACTTATCACTTCCTAAATTTCATCTCCTTTAAAGACAGGGATGTAATGACACTCTTTTCTAGAACTGTTGGAAAAAGTAAATTAAATAATGCATATAAAACCCTTGGCATGACTCTTGGCAGGTAATCAGAACTCAAATTTTATTATTATTTTTCTAAAATAGTTCATACAATATTGTTGAGGACTTGCTTATAATATTTAAGAAAATTACAATATTTAAGAAAATCAGACTTTCTTCAATACCAAGATTTTTTAGAATACTATATCCATCTTTTCTATTCTCTCTTGAGAGTCCAACTTCCTAAGTAGTATATTTAGGTTCCATATGTATTACTCTGTTCTCTATTGGTTTCCTATGTATGTTCTGATTTCCTAACTAGATTGTATAACTTATACTTCTGCCGTGCCTCTCGCCCCTGGATCCATACCTCTGTTTAGACCAGAGAGCAAAGAAGCTCAGCAAATATGTATTTATGGTTAGGATAGATATAAGTCTCTTAAAATAGATTCCTTGAAGAAAAGCCAAGGAGAAATTCTGCTATATAAATTTGGTATATTTCATTTGGGTTTTGGGATGCACTTTAATATATTTATACATTTGAAATTAAGTTTTTTCAACCTTTTGGTGTTTTAGTCCCTCTTACTACTACTACAAAATACTGTAGGCTGGGTAATTTACAAAGAAGAGGAATTTATATTCTCACAGTTCTCAAGGCTGGGAAGTCTAAGTTCAAGGTGGTGGCAGGTTTGGTTGTCTGGTGAGGGCTGATCCCTTAATCCCTGCTTCCTTGTTGACACCTTGTTGCTGCATCCTCCCAACAGGAGGAAGGCTCTATCCTCACATGGCAGAATAGCTGCAGGGTAAGCCAACAGAACACTGCGTGAAGCCTCGTTTATAAAGGTCATAATCCCATTCTTGAGAGAAGGAGTCCTCATGACCCAATCACCTCTTAAGGGGGCCACCTTTTTTTTTTTGTTATTATACTTTAAGTTCTAGGGTACATGTGCACAATGTGCAGGTTTGTTACATATGTATACATGTGCCATGTTGGTGTGGTGCACTCATTAACTCATCATTTACATTAGGTATATCTCCTAATGCTATCCTTCCCTCCTCTCCCCTCCCCACAATAGGACCCGTGGGGGCCACCTCTTAATATCATCACATTAACTGTTAAGTTTCAACACCTAAATTTTGTAGGGGACACATTCAAACCATAGCATTTGGTCTTTTTACTAATCCCAGTGGCCACAGCTTAATTTGTTACATTTTTACAAATGTTTTTCTTTTAAATATGTAATGTCATGTTTAATACTTCTCCAGATATATTTAACTTGCCAGACTTTAACAGATTCACATCAATGGCTTCTTCTTTTTTTAAATCTTATTCAAGGAATCTAGCAATTTTTTTTAAAGGTGCTGCATCCCACTTCTCTTTCCCCTTCCCTGTATGGGGGGATGCTGTCAACTCACATCAGTGATGGTCCTGAAATTGACAACCATGGATACCCTTCTTCTCTCATCAGTCCTTTTTCCAGGATGTGTCTACACTTCCGACCATGCCATTTCCATGCCACTATACCCCAATCTACTGAGGCAGATATGGCTCTCATGACATCTACTCCTTCATTCTGCCAGCTCATCTGCAAATCGGTTCCTCCTGTGACATCTAAACTAATGGAATTGATTCACCTACCTGGAAATTTACCAAATACTTTCCATATGCATAATTGTTCATGCTTTCTTTCCTCTATCTTCTGAATAAAACTAGTAACTCCTTAAGAGATCTAGTTCCAAAATCCCAGTTCTTCCATTTATCAGCTTGATGGACATCAGCAGACTATTTAATTTTCCCACAGCTGAAAGCTCTCATCTTTAAATTTTTATAAACACCTACCTCATTTTTCTTATCTGGAGATGAAATGAGAACATGTATAAATTCTCCTAGATGAAATATTACAAAAAAATCACACTTACATGTCCTCTCCTCCACCCTCAGCCTTATCCCCACTGAATTTTTTTGTATCTTTGCTGCAAAATATACCACTATGATTGGCGAGACACGTTAGCTGTTTTTTTTTTATAACTTTTATCATACTCTCGACGTTACCTTATTCTTAGCAATATTAATGTAGCTTGCATATAAATGTTTCCATACTTTTCCCTCTCTTTACCCCCTTCACACTCTGTTTCTTGAGGATAGAGAAAGGGTTAGCAAATGAAATGGAAAATGGAAAGAGAAAGAAAGTGTGGGGAGAAAGAGGGAGAGAGGAAGGAAAAGAAAGAGAGAGAGCCAGCACATTATGGACTCCATGGTGCATAGAAAGAGTGTGTGTATTTGTTAGTGGAGATTAGACATATGGGTTGGAGTCGACAGTGATAAAAGAGGAGGAGTATTCAGGGTGACCTAAAGTCTTCGTTTGCCTGGGACTGAGGGGCTTCTCGGGACGCAGGACATTTCAGTGGCAAGGATAATGAGTTGGTCACTTTAGGTGGAATGGAAGTGCAGTAGGCCAAATTCAATAACTAGAAACTAATTCAGAAGGCAATGAGTTGGTTATTTTGGAGAGTGGATTCAGACACTCAAACCACTGGTTGTTAAAAACATTTCTTAATACTAAAAGGAAAAATTATGGTAAATCCTTTAAGAATGGAAGCCAAAACTAATTTCCATAAAAGGGGACCTGAAGATGAAAGAGGGAGCTCTCCCTGACTTGTGGTCAAAGAACCACTGTCACCAAAGTGTGAGGAGTAAGCAGACTGAGGCCAGAGTGCCAGAATAATCAGGCCAGAGCAAGGTACAGTGGAGACCCAGAAAGTCAAGTCCAAGTCATTGCTCCATTTGTGAGTCAACCCCAAGGACCAATTACACACAGAGAAAACCTCAGGCGAGGCTATGAATGCTATTCTTCCTGATTTCTGGTGCTGCTTATTGGAAAAAAAACCAAATTAGTGTCAGCCTTCTTCATCACCACTGATTTAGCCTTCTTGATTTACCTGGGGCATTATCACTGTCTCAGGCTTTGCCACAAACATTAATTTCTTAATATAAAACTGCTACAAACAAAATGGAAAATGTCTCTGGAGAAGAATTTTAATATTTCTGATCCAAAGACACAAGGAAAAGCATGGTACTTACGAATCTGAAGTCAGGGTTTAAAAGTCCTCAGATCCCTTGGAAAAGGATCATTTTCGGCTCTGTTTGTTTTTTTCCATGAAAGAATAATGGTCATTTTTAAAAGGATTTTCAAAGCATGCGGTGATATCATCAAGTGAACAAGCTAGAAGGCCTAACATTAAAAACCCATAGAATGATCTTGAACTATCATTAGTGCTGGAGGCAGGCCTGTGATCTGCTCAAACTGCTTGCCTTTGCTTCCAGTTCTGATACACATTTTAGTTTATTTTTTCAATATCAAAGAGCTGATAGAACTGGGGAAGTCCAGATTCCTTTCTCTAAGTCACTGGCCTCATGACAAGCTATATTAGACATGCCCTTGTGGTGAGGGGATTAAAATATTACTAGCTTTGTTTTGAAACAGTGACACAGAGTGTGTTTTTGGAACCTTTCTGAGGTGGTTTGGGCCATCAGCTTGCCTGGTAACCACAGCTTCTGGACTAATCCGACTCACAGTTTGGGAATTTCCAAAGTGACTATTAACAGGGGGCCTTGGTTTATGTAACTGTCTGTTCTAGTCTACAGCTTGCCTTCTAACAGGTGAGCAGACCCTTTCTTTAACCAGCAGGTGGGGGACTTATTTACATTTCACCTCCAGACAGCAGATTTGGAGTGCATTTCTTATGCCAAAGCTTTGCCAACTTTAATGGACACCCAGGTCACAGAATCTTCTGGAAACCTTGCTGAATAGTTAAGCAAAGCATTTCCAGTCCGGTGATGGTGCTGCTATGAGTCCACAAACGATTCTCTGCAAAATAAAGTGTGCTTGTGGCAGCAAGGACACTCAGAATTTATGAGTCTAATTTGCCCTTAGGGACCAGTGCAGTAACGTCAAATCAAGTAAATGTCTTTGGCTCTAATAAACTTGTCTGAATTTACGTATTATGAAAATGCCTCTGGAGATCATTTTCTTCATGACATTTACATTCTCTAAGTTTTGTGGTATCTCTCCTCTGCTACTCAGTGTGATGGTGGGTGTTGCACATTTGATTTGCTGAGCTAAGGTTTGCTGTCTCTGCTTATTATTACACAGAGGAATTGGTAGTTCACAGTCTGACTCAACACATGGGCTTCCTAATCCTCTACCTAGAGAGGAATAGGTACAAAATACCCATCCTCAGATTAAATGAAACAGATGGCTCTTATTCAAAGAAACTCTTACTCAAATGGAATGAACATTTAAATACATGTGGTTATCACTGTGAAGAGAATATAAAATGAAAATTAAAAAGTGGAAAGCATATATTCAAAGACAAAGCCAATGAGTTAAAACAGTAGTCCTGTTTCCTCTTTATTCTATCTGGCCTCATGAAGAAAGCACCCCAGAGAGCCACCCACCATATCACCTACCCTGAGCCTTAAGGCATAGGAATTGGGTTGAAATACTTTTGGATCAGAAGCAGGAGACTTCGGTTGTAGAGTTAGAATTTACACACTTTATTCCGTGTGTGAACGGTGTGTTTCTGACAGCTGAATGTGGGCTGAACTTTGGCTAGTTTCTTTAAGTCACGTGATCACTTGGAGATCATTTCTTTTTTTTTCAATAATTTAGTTCACAGCTATTCTCAACAGCTGAGACCTGTCAAATATTACTGAATTTAAAGGAATCGCTTAATGCCAGCCTTCATCCTCCCCTAATTCACTGTGGTGGTTAGTAGCAGGCTTTCAGATTTGCCATTTTCCTTCAATATAGAATGGAGTGGAAAGCTGTTTCCTAGCAAGTCTTATTACTCTATTTCTGTGTAGTTATTAATCAGAGGACAAATGAACACTCACTAGAACCCTCTGTTTGCACATAAAATAAGAGTCTTGTGGTCATGAGTGTTTTTGTGCTAACCAAAATAGAAACCCAAATGGAACAGAGGGCACAGGGGTTATTTAATTGTATATAATTACATGATAAACCTATGTGAATATACCTCTTGAATATGCATTAATTTTTTATCTTCTTCATGCAAAGGTGATCAATTTCAGTTTCTAAGTTTTTCTCATCCACTCACCAGCCATTTCTCCCTTTTCCATGACTCCAACTTCTAGCTGAACAACAGAAGAGTTGAATCATAAAAGAAGAGTCCAAAAAAACTTTTATTTGTTTGAAGAAAATTCTTTCCATGTGTTCTGCTGCTTCTTTTGCTAATTTGGGTCATGTGCTTTGCTTTAGTCATCTATCCCAGGCAGAGAATGGCCTGGGTCCTCCTCCCCTCACCACAGAGAGGTCTGGAGGTCTACAAGTGGTAACTGAAGACTGCTGGACTCACCACATCCTACAAAAACTGTAATAGCTGCTTTAGGCTAAGAGGTTCCACTGGAATTTGAGGCTAAGAACACAAAGTAAGCCAAAAGACTAAAAGGACTGCAAGTCAGGATGTGTGTTGATTGAAGGAGAGAAGGAAAAGGAGGAGGGAAGAACAGGAAACAACCAATATCAAGAGTATAGAGGATGGGCCAGGATAAAGCAAGAGAGCTTCATGTTTGCATAACAATTTGTGTTCTGCACACATGGAGAAAAAGGATGTAGTTTCATATTAAGGATGAAAGTCAAACTATTAGTGCAGATTGCTGCTTCTGAAGATAAAATTACATGTGTGTTAGGTAAACAGAAGGACTAACTTGCAAAAGTTTAGAATTCACCTAGGTTTGTACCTAACTTCTATATGACCTGCTCTTTAAAAGTTTGAGGGAAATAAAGGGTTTCTCTGTAATTTTCTACTTTATCTTTAGGGAAACTGGATAATGCTTTTTGGAAGCCATGGTTAACTCTTTTCAGTGATTTTTCTCTGCAGATCTCATGAAACATTCCTTGCCTTTGCTACTTTTTGGCCATAATTCAAGGTCCATTGTGATGTACATTGTTGTACTCTATTCTAGTATTTTTTTCTTAGTCCTTGCATTCTTATTTGAATTTTGTTCTAGTTTTTGAATTCTGGTTTTCTTTGTGCCTAGAGGAATTTGTTTTAACATATGTCTATGCATTCTTTTATATCCTCATTTGGAGGCAGCCTACATTCTCCCTTACATTGAATCTAGGTAGGCTTGTGATTGCTTTGATTAACAGAATACAGCAAAAGTGATACTTACCACCAAAAACACAGAGCTGTAAAACCACGATCTACTTCCAACAGTGTATCATAAAAGACCATGTAGACTTAGCCTTGTTTGCTGGTCAGATTCACTCTTGGTGCCCTGAAATACTATGTTTAAAATTTGGCCAACCTGACACCACAATGCTGTAGCAGCTACCTGCAGGTATTTCAGTTGATAGTCCTTGCTGTGTTGGTCCTTTAGTCATCACAATGCAGGCACAGATCTGTGCATGAAGATGTTATATTGAAAGACTATCCTCTAGCCACAGCCTTTACAATTAGCCTAGCTGAGGCCCCATACACCATGGAGCAGAGAAGCTATAGTTGCCACACCTCTCTGTGAGCATAATGCAATGGTTGTGGTTTTACAGCACTATGTATTTAGGTAGTTTGCTACATAGCAATAGATAACTGGAATGCAAGAGAAAAACTCATAAAAAGTACATTTTTCATTGACTTGAGGGTAGTTTCAGCCAGTAATTATTGGGTAGACTTGAGGGTGAGAGTAGGAGACAAACCAAGATATTTATCTCTCTCTCTGTGCATCAGGCAATGTCTTGTGTGACTGTGTCTCTTTTATGGTTCCAGCTCCTGGCAGGTTGTCCTTGAAGTGGTTTTGGCAACTACCTGGAGATGCCAGCTCCTGGTCTCTAGGAACAACCTCTTTCCTTTGACTACCTCATCCTAGTGTTACCAGAAAGGGATCCCAATCCAGACCCCAAGAGAGGGTTTTTGGACCTCACGCAAGAAAGAATTTGGGGTGAGTCCACAGAGTGAAGTGAAATCAAATTGATTTAAAAAGTAAAGGAATAATGAATGTCTACTCCATATGCAGAGCAGGCGCAGTGGCATGGGCTGCTCAACTGAGTATACTCATAGTTATTTCTTTATTATACGCTAAACAAGTGTGGATTAGTCATGAGTTTTTTGGGAACAGAATGGGCAATTCCCAGAACTGAGGGTTCCTCCCCTTTTTAGACCATATAGGGTAACTTCCTGACATTGCCATGGCATTTGTAAACTGTCATGGCACTGATGGGAATGTCTTTTAGCATGCTAATGCATTATAATTAATATATAATGAGCAGTGAGGAAGAACAGAAGTAACATTCATCAGCATCTTGGTTTTCGTGGGTTTTGGCTGGCTTCTTTACTGCATGCTGTTTTATCTGCAAGGTCTTTGTGACCTTTATCTTGTGCTCCTATCTCATGCTATGACTAAGAATTCCTAATCTCCTGGGAATTCAGCCCAGTAGGTCTCAGCCTTATTTTACCCAACCCTGATTCAAGGTGGAGTCACGCTGGTTCAAACTCCTCTGACAGTAGAGGCTGTCTGCTGTTGTTCGTCTCTGAATTGTCCTCCTGTCCCCTCGCTTACCTTTCAACTCTCTTTTTAAGCTAGTTGCCAATATTTTTCTTTCTGTTAAACTACTTTTTTGCTTCACTGTCTCTAGTTGATACAGGCTGTGTAAGTTATATTTTTTTACACACTCAACTGAACACAGAAAATATGTAACTGATTTTAGTTGGTTGATTACATACATACCAGTTTGCAGAAAAGTCATCCTAATGAGGTGGGATTAGAGATTCCCTTGTAGTATCAAGCTGACTGTAATCCTTCCAGAAGTCTACCATTACACTTATACTTGAGTATGATTTTATAAGAACTCCTGTGCACTCAGTCAATTCCCTTGCAGAAGCAGATTGACAAAAGTTTTAACGAGTCTCTTTTTTGATATGGAAGAAGGTTACTTGAGCCACTGTTCTCTAACTGGTGCTTCTAGCTTAAACTTTGATTTTTTTGAAGGCAAGAGAATGGGAAATATATTAGAATTTAATACACAGCACAGGTTTATAACTGCTCTGCTTGAGCTATAGGACTTACTCATCTCATTGGTATCTATTTAAAAGAACTCAGCTCTTATACAAATTTATCTATATATCTATATTATATAAAATTGTGATTGAGGCAGATAAGATATCTATGGAAAGTTTGATTCCTTCTAACCTCAACAGATTAGCTAATATATGGAAAGTACTATGAAAGTAGCTTGAATGACCTGTTATAGTAACACAGATTCAAGAGTAAATGTCCCCTTTTCCATCCTGTAGTATTACATTTGCTGTAGAGGGCTGCAGTCATAGATCTGCAAGACCTGCTATGTAACCATGCTTGAATTACCTATTTTATTTTTGATCCATGAAGTTCGTATATATAAAGTGAAAGGTTAGTGTATTGGGCCATTTTTGCATTGCTATAAAGAAATACCTGAGATTGAGGAACTTGTAAAGAAAGATGTTTAATGTCCTCATGACTCCATAGGCTGTACAGAAAGCATGATGCTGGTATCTGTTTGGCTTCTTGGAAGCCCTCAGGAAACTTACAATCATGGCAGAAGGTGAAGGGGGAGCAGCACTTCTCATAGTCAGAGAAGGAGCACAAGATAGAGGGAGGAGGTGCTACACACTTTTAAACAACCAGATCTTGCAAGAACTCACTCACTATCATGACAACAGCACCAAGAGGATGGTGCTAAACCGTTCATGAAGGAGCTACCCCATGATCCAATCACCTCCAACCAGGTCTCACTTCCAACACTGGGGATTACAATTTGACATGAGATTTGGGTGGGAACATGGATCCAAACCATATCATTTGGACTCACCCCTCAGATCACTTTAACTTAAACATTCTGAATCATTCAGTCTTAGTACCTGATTTCATGCTCTTTCCCAGGTGGCTTCCTTCCTTAGTGTTATTTTTTAACCATTATGAAAGCATTATTTCCTTATGCAAATAAAGCAATACATTCATTGCTATCTTAGTTCATTTTGTGCTGATACCAAAATACCAGAGACTAGGTAGTTTATAATGAACATAAATTCATTTCTCACAATTCTGGATGCTGGGGTTTCGGAGATCAGTGTGCCAGCATCTGGCGAGGGCTTTCTTCCTGCAGTCTCACATGGTGGAAGGAAAAAGGGCAAGAGAGGACCAACTCCCTCTGTGAAGCCCCTTTGTAAGGGAACCTAAATCCCATTCACGGAGGAATTGTCATCAGGGCATTAGGCCCTGCCTGCCAATACTATCACATTGACAACACATGGATATTGGACAGAAAACTTTCAAACCATAGCATTATTTTCCTGCTCCTCAAGATTTATGTTTCTCTCCCATACAAAATACATTCATTCCACCCCAATGGGTCTAACTCATTCCAACATTAACTTTAAAGTCTAAGCACAAAGTCTTATCTAAATCAAATATAGGTGAGACTCAGGGCATAATTCATGCTGAGGCAAATTTTCCTTCAGAGGCAAGCCTGTTGAGTCAAACAGATTATGTGTTTTCCAAAGACACTGGTGGGATAGGCATTCACACATTCCCAAAAGGAGAACTAGGAAAGAGGAATGAAGTACCAGGTTCCACGTAAATCCAAAATCCAACAGGGCAAGGAACATTAAATCTTAAGGCTTGAGGATTCTCATATTTGGTCTTATGTCCCACCTTTCAGGCACAATAGGGTGTTGGTTCAGCCCCAAAAAAACTTGGGTAGCCTTGCCTGATGGCTTTGCTGAAAGCATTTCTTACTTCAGGTTTCATGCATCGAATTCACATGCCTGTGGCTTTCCCAGGCTGGCACTACATGCTTGTGGTTCTACAGTACTGGGGGTTTGGGGGCAGCTCCACATTTATAGCTGCATTTGGCATTGCCTTAGTGGGGACTCTTCATCATCCCTTGAAATCTAAGTGGAAAAAGTCGTGCCTCCAACACTCTTGCACTCTGTGCTCCTGCAGAATTAGCACCATGTGGACACTGCCAAGGCTCACCACTTGTACCTCCAGAGTGGCAGCCTGAGCTGCACCTGGGCTTGCTTGAGCCACAGCTGGAGTGCCCAAAAGGCATGGTGCCAGAATGTGGAAAGCAGAGCTCCTTGGCAGCAATTGCAGTAAGCCCTGAGGTCCCAGGGTTCCCTGGATCCATGTGTTTAAATCTTTCTGCCCTTAAGGCCCTAACACTGTGGGCCTGTGATGGAAAGAACAACCTGAAGACCTCTGAAATGCCTTTGGGATCATTCTCCCATTGTCTTGATGAATAACACTTTGCTTTCTTCTATCCATTCTAATCTCAAATGACCACTTGTCCACATTCTTTGTTTGCTTTCTTAAACACCTTTTTTCACTCTTTACATATGGCTGGGCTGAGAATTTCCCAAATCTTTATGTATGGTTTCCCTTTTAATTATAGATTCCATCTTTAAACAATTTCTGTCTTCTCTTCGTTTACTGTAAGAAGTTAAGAGAAGCCATGAGGCACCATGAATGCTTTGGTGCTTAGAGATTTCTTCCAGCAAATATCCTAGTTTGTTGCTCTTAAGTTGCTCCTTAAGTCCTAAAACTGGACATAATTCAGCCAAGAGCTTAGCCTCTTTGTAACAAAGATGACCTTTCCTCCAGTGTTCAACACCTTGTTCCTCATTTTCATCTGAGACTTCATCAGCATAGTTTCCATTGTCAGGACCTCTTAAGTAAGAAGATTTAGGCTTTCTTCTTCTGAGCCCTCACCAGAATCACTTTTCATGCTTTATTCTTGTCAAAAGAGACTTTCTCCAGTGTTCACTCAGAAATTGTTCTAGCCTCTATCTATTACCCAGTTTCAAAGCCACTTCCAGAATTTTCATTATTTATTATAGCAGCACCTCTCTTCTGACACAATTTTTGCCTTAGTTTCTTCTGTGCTGTTATAACAGAGTACCATTGACTAAGTAACAAAGAACAAAAAATTATTTCTCACAGTTCTAGTGGCTGCAAAGTCCGAGATTAAGGATTCGGCATCTGGTGAAGGCTTTCTTGCTGCATCTTCACATGGCAGAAGGTAGAAGGGCAAAAGACCAAATCTATAGATTCATTATTATCCTTATCAAAATACCAATATAATTTTTCATTGAATTAAACAAAATCAATTCTAAAATTTATATGAAACCAAAGGAGAACCCACATAATCAAAGCAATCCTAAGCAAAAAGAACAAAGCTGGAGGCATCGCATTACCTGGCTTCAAATTACACAGCTACAAGGCTATAGTAACCGAAACAACAGGATGCTGGTGTAAAAACAGACACATAGATCAGCAGAACAGAATAGAGACCCCAGAAATAAAGCCACGTATCTACAGTCAGCTGATATTTTACCAAGTTGACAAAAACATACACTGAGGAAAGGGCATCCTTGTGCTGGAAAAATTGAATTGCCATATGCAGAAGAATGACACTGGACCCGTATCTCTCACCATATACTAAAATTAACACTAGATGAATTAAAGACTTAAATGTAAGTCCTAAAACCATTAAAATACTAGATAAAACCTAGCAAAAACTCTTTTGGACATTTGTCTAGGCAAATAATTAAAGACTAAGACCTCAAAAACACAAGCAACAAAAACAAAAATAGACAAATGGAACTGAAAAAGCTTCTGCTCAGCAAGAGAAATACTTAACAGAGTGAACATACAACCTGCAGAATAGAAGGAAATATTTGCAAAGTATGCATCTGACAGGTACTGATATCTAGAACTTAGGAGAAACTCAAACAACTCAACAACTACACCAAAAATAACCCCATTAAAAAGTGGGCAAAGGACATGATAGACGGTTTTTTTTTTTTTTGAGATGGAGTCTTGCTCTGTCGCCCAGGCAGGAATGCAGTGGCGCGATCTCAGCTCACTGCAAGCTCCGCTTCCCAGGGTCATGCCATTCTCCTGCCTCAGCCTCCGAGTAGCTGGGACTACAGGCGCGCACCACCACGCCCGGCTAAGTTTTTGTATTTTTAGTAGAGACGGGGTTTCACCGTGTTAGCCAGGATGGTCTTGATCTCCTGACCTCGTGATCCACCCGCTTACAGGCGTGAGCCACCGTGCCCAGCTGATAGACAGGTTTTAAAAGAAGACATACAAATGGTCAACAGGCATCTGAAAAAATGCTCAGCATCACTACTTACAAGAGAAATGCAAATTAAAACCACCATGAACTGACCAGATCTGTGCTCTGCAAATCAAAGTTGAATCTAATCAGCAGCAATTCTGGGTGCTTACATTTATGCAATAAAAACAAACAAAAAACCCCTTAGAAATCATTAAAGGGATGATTATTTTTATGTTTACTGCTAGAAATTTAGAAAATATAGAATACCTCAGAAAATAGTGAAATAAATATATATGTACAATATTCAGATTTAACAAATATTTAATCACTTTTCATGTATTTTAAATAAAGGAATTAGGGCATTAAAGGTAAACTTTCTACTTTTCCCTCCCCCATCTTATTTTCTGAGGCAACCATTATGGTGAGTTTGGTGTACATCTTTCCAGTCTATGCTTTTATAATTTTCCTTGATAGATTCATAATTTATTCATAAATAACACATGGTCTTAATTTGCATTTTAACATTTACACAGATGTTATCATACTCTATGTATCATTTTGTGACTACATATTTCAATGTCAATATTCTTTTGATATTCCAGGTTACTGCAAATATATATAATCATATATCTATATAAATAAATGCATGTATTTTATTTAAATACTGTAGATTGCATTATATAATTTTAACATAATATCTTTATCCATTTCCCTTTTGAAGAACATTTGCTTTCTGATTTTTTACTGCTACATAAAATGTTACACTAAGAATAAAGCAATAAACACCTGAAGCTAATGTGTAAAGAAGCTAATGTGTAAAGAAGCTAATGAGTAAACACATGAAACTAATGTGCTTTTTACCATTTTTTTGTATTGTGTGAAATCCGGTTTACTTTTCTTCCTTACAGTTATACTCTAAAGTACCTTCCATTTTCTTGAAAACAAAACATAATGCAGTACAAACTAGAAAAATGATGTCTCTGAATGAACCAACTGGGAAAAGAGTGGCAGGCCATTAGCATTTGAAGAGAAAAGATGATATTTTTCTGAATGAGATCAGAAATATTCTATGTCTGTGTTGGAGAAATGAACTGCAGCTGCGGTAGAGGATGTTCTCATGCAAGCATTTTAATTACTTCATCCCAACTAACTGTAACTAACCTCAACACTGTGTGTTTTCTTAACAATTCTACTTTTAAAGTCAGTGTTCCAGTAAGACCCAAAAGGAAATGTTCCCCCACTTTTCTTAAAGTGTAGATATTTCCAAAATGTTGTTTTAAAATATTCTTCTCTTTGTTACATAACCACCAGTTAACATTTCCTGACATGACTACCAATAAAATGGTTTATTCTCATGGGGGCACTTGGCTTCATTTTTTTTTTTTTTCTTCTTCTATCTCTTTTCTTCAAGTTACCTCAAACATTTGATTTCACATTAGTCTATTGCAATTTTACTATCTAAAGAAAACTGAAAATATCTGGATATATCTTTCCATTAATTTAAAGTGTACAAATTTTCATAAAAATTAAGCAAGAATATACACTATCCTAACATAAAAACCTCACCTAATGGGGTGATATTTTAAGCATGCGGGAAGATGACTTATTTATGTCTGTAAAGTAGGACAGGAAATGCTATAAATTGATACTTATGTAATCTTAGAGTACACATCAACTGAGTCTTCTGGTTAAATTTGCAATAGCTGCCTTCCTGGTTGAGGTAGAAGAGAAACGCTTCATGTTTTTCATTGATGAAATAAAAACATATGCAACTTTCTCCTCTGCAGTCCTCAAAAATTATTTTACCATTACTCCTATAAGAATAAACGTCTATTATAATTGGAGTTTTCTTATCTTAAGTCCCAATTTTAAATAGTTTTGTCAAGGGAGAAAAGAAGGCAGAGAAGAAAAGATGATTCTGTAAATTTTTAAAACAAGAATATACCTGAATGAATTTATTTTTAACCAGCATTATATAGGACTTATCCCATGCCAGGCACTGTTTAAAGCACTTTACAAATATAATGACATTTAACCCTTACAATATCTCTATGACATCCTCGTTTAAAGAATAAGCAAGTTGAGGCACAGAGAAATAAATTAACTTGCTCAGGATCACACAGATAGTAAGTGGCAGAGCTGGAATTTTCACCTAGGTAGCCCATATTCACCATCCCTAGATGACGCTGGTTAACAACATACCTAAGCAGCTTTGGGGATCACAATTCTTACTAAAGAAGAGAAAACCCGCCAAGTGCAGTGGCTCAAGCCTGTAATCTCAACAATTTGGGAGGCCAAGGCAGCAGGATCATTTGAGCCCAGGAGTTTGAGACCAGCCTGGGCAACATAGCTAGACCTTGTCTCTACAAAAAATAGTAATAATAAATAATTAGCTGGACTTGGTGGTGCACACCTGTAGTTCCAGCTACTCACTCAGGTGGCTGAGGTAGGAGGATTGCTTGAGCCTGGGATGCTGAGGCTACAGTGAGCTATGATCATGGCATGCACTCCAATCTGGGTGATAGAGTGAAATCCTGTCTCAAAAAAAAAAAAAAAAAAAGACATACATTGGTGAAGGTGTGCCAGATCTAGATAGGAAACTGGGAAAGTTAATTTTCATAAATAAGAAAATACAGAATGAAAGAAAATATTAAAAAAATTTTTAAGAATAATTTTACTTAAGTCTAAGTTAGCAATTCCTAGGTATTAGGGTCATTATTAAGGCTGGTAAACCTCATTTCTATTAGGTTTGAATGTGACCATTCCTAGAGGTAAGAGGTGAATAAGAGGGTTTATTACTATTAATTCTAACCTGAGGGGTTTTAAAATCAGTGCGAACTTGGTGTGTTTAGGTATTGGCCTGGGATCCTGCTTTCCCTAAAGTTTGCATCTACCAAGACTCTTGGATCTCAAATGTTACTCTAAATATTTACCATATTTTACTTAAATATTTTTATTCTGATCAAATACATATATGTGCGTGTGAATGTGTGTATGTATACACAGCTTTTTAAAAGGACCAGACTTAGTTTTATTATCTTGCCTTCAGTGTTGTATTCCTGAATTAAACTCTCTTAGATTCACTTAGACCTAGACTCCTATGAACTAAGATTTTCTTTTTTTTTTCTAAATATGTTTATTTTCATGAATTTATACACACACACACACGCACACACACATATAACACGTGAATAATTTGTTGATGGATTTCATTTCTCAATATGACAATTATTGACAGAATAATGTGATTCTCAAGATCCAACTGCGTTTGCAGCAGTGTTGGTATATTGTAAAATAATTGAACTGCAATTGGTGATGGTAGTTTTTTTTTTTTTTCTGAGACAGTGTCTCACTCTGGCCCCTAGACTGGACTGCAGTGAGGTGATCTCGGCTCATGGCAAGCTCCGCCTCCCGGGTTCACGCCATTCTCCTGCCTCAGCCTCCCTAGTAGCTGGGACTACAGGTATGTGCCACCATGCCGGCTAATTTTTTGTATTTTTAATAGAGACAGGGTTTCACCGTGTTGGCCAGGATGGTCTCGATCTCCTGACCTCGTGATCCGCCCACCTCGGCCTCCCAAAGTGCAGGGATTACAGGCGTGAGCCACTGCGCCTGGCCTGGTGATGGCAGTTTTGTTTATCTTTGTAATAATACATTTGGGTTGTATCGTGTCTGGTTAAACTGCAAGCTGTTGGCCGGTGACTGGATGGGTTTTGCTGTATCAGGAACTAATTTGCCATAGACATGCCTACCAGTTGAGCCAAAATAAATAAATAAATAATTTATGTAATTCTGGGGTTAAAAGTGGATTAAATATGTCCACCCAATATTGTAAAATTTATTAATTAAATAAATGGAGATCATTGGTTAAGGTTAATTTTAAGGGCTAATACACTTTTTTTTTGTTCTAAATCTTTCCAAGTGAATGGGGTATTTATTACCTAGGACATATTTTAATGGTGGCATATTTCATCAGATTTGTTTAAAACGGGCCCTTATGCTGTATAGTAGAATAATATATTCTGCATGATTTCAATTTTTTTCCAATTTTTTGAGATTTGCTTTATGGTCCAGAATATGATCTATCTTCGTAAGTGTCCCATTTCTACTTAAAAAGAATGTGTGTTTTCTTGTGGCTGAGTGGAGTGTTCTTTAAATACCAGTTTGGATACAGTAATGGAGAAGGTTCATATATGCAATATCCTTATTGATTTTCTGTACACTTGTTTCTGATAATCACTAATACTTGTTTCATTTTCCTTTTGATTCTGTGAATTTTTGATTCATGCATTTTGCAGCTTTGTAACTTAGGGTCATTATATATTCTCGATGAATTGAACCTTTTGTCATTATGAAATGTTCCTTTTATCTCTGATAATATTCCCTGCCCTGAAGTATATTTTGTCTTTTATTAAGATAGCCACTCCAGCTTTATGATTACTCTTTTTTAGGTTTGTTTTTTCATTTTTATAACCTAATTATGTCATTTTAATTTGAGCGGTTTTATTGTACATAGCAAGTGAGTTTTTCTTTTTTATTCAGTCTGGAAATCTCTGCTTTTTAAAGGGAATGTTAGGTCATCTGTATTCAGTATAATTGTTGATGTAAAGATGCTTAAATCTATCTTCTTGGTTTTACCTTTCAATTGTCTACAAATCTGTTTCAATGAAGTATGAAACTTAATCATTGGCTAAAATAAAGCAGGATGAAAAAAAAAGAGAAACAGATTTTATGTAGTAAAAAAGCATCATTTTCTTTCAATATTTCAAATATTCTTTGATTTTTGTTTTGTATTGTTTCTGGCAAAAAGTCTGTGGAAATTCTAATCTTTGTTTCCCTGTAAGAAACGTACCTTCCCTCCTCTCTCATGTTCCCTTTCCTCTGGCTGCTTGTAAGATTTTCTTTTTGTCATTGCTTTTCAAAAATTTGATTATGATCTTTCTTGATGTTGTTTATCCTTCTTAATTTATTGTACTTGTTGGATTTTTGAATTTACATTTTTTATCAAATTAAGAAAATTGTATGGCCAGGCATGGTGGCCCACACCTGTAATCCCAACACTTTGGGAGACTAAGGCAGGAGGATTGCTTGAGCCCAGGAGTTCCAGAGCAGCCTGGACAATTTAGTGAGACCATATCTTTATAGAAAATTAAAAAAAAAAAAATAGCTGGGCAAGTAGGTGCATGCCTGTAGTCCCAGCTACTTGGGAGGCTAAGGAGGGTAGATTCAAGCTCCAGGAGTTTGAGGCTGCAGAGAGCTATGGTTGTGCCACTGCACTCCAGTTGGGGCCACAGAGCAAGACCCTGTCCTTTAAAAAAAAAATTGTTTGGGACTTTTTTTTTTCCCCCAAATGTTTTTTCTGCCTGTTCCCTCTCTCTTCTTCTGTGACTCCATAGTAGACTGAGTAATGGCTCTCCCATTCCCTAATCCCTGGAACCTGTAAATATGTTGCTTTAGATGGTAAAGTGAACATTTCAGATGTGATTAGCTTAAGGATTTGAATATGGGACAGTTATCTTGGATTATCTGGGCAAGTTCAGTATAATCACAAGGATCCCTATAAGAGGGATACAGGAGGATGAGAGTGAGAAGGTGATGTGATGACCAAAGCAGAAGCTGGAGTGATACACTTTAAAAATGGAAGAAGGGGTCAGAAGCCGGGAAATGCAAGTGACCTCTAGATGGAAAAGTCCAAGAAGTCGACTCCTTTCTGGAGCCTGCAGAAGTCATGCAGCTCCCCCAATTCCTAGATTTTAGCCCAAAAGATTCTTTCCTGATTTCTGACCTCCAGAACTCTTAATGTTTTTTAGCCGTTATGTTTATTACAATTTCTTACAGCAGCAATAGGAAACTAATACAGGCTCCAATTTTAGGTATGTTAGACTGCTTGATATTGTCTCATAGGTAACTGGCTCTTATCGTTTTTTGGCAGTCTTTTAAATTCTGTGTTTTATATTAAATGGCTTCTTTGACTATGCCTCAACATTCTCTTATCTTTTCTTTTGCAAGGTCTAATCATCTGGCAAGCCCATCTCATGATTTTTAACAAAAAATATATGTATGCTTCTTGTTTTTCTCCAGAAGTTTTATTTGATTTGTTTTTATATCTTGCTTCTTTCTTTGATATAAAAACATACATATCAAAACGTAACTTGGTATTTATGTTTTTCTTTAACTCTTTGAGCTTATTCAGTGGTCTTTAAAAATCCCTCTCAGTACTATTATCTTTATTGCGACTATTTCTATTGGCAGATTTTTTTTTCCTTCTGGTTATGTGTCATAATTTCCTGATTCTTTGTATGTCTCACTGTGTTTGATTACATAACAGATATTGGTAAATTCAATGCTTTTGAGAGTCTAGATTTTGTTGTTTACCTTTAAAAAAAGTTGAACTTTGTTTAGACAGTGGTTAAGTAACTTACAAATCAGTTCAATCACTTCTCTGCTGGTTTTTAAGATTTGTTAGGACTTGTCTACACTATCTTTTATCATAGTCTTGAGTCTTACTCCTAAAGTTAACTCTAATGTGCTTCCTACAAAATATTTGATGTATTCATTGAAATAACTGCATTCTTCTAGATAAAACTTTAATATCTTCCAGTCCTGTTTACACTTTTGTAATTGTTCAAGTTAAAACATCGTGATAATCATTTGCCAGGCATCAGGAAATACCATTCTATTTACGTGGATCTTAGTACTTAGAAATAGGCTCAAAAGAACCCCTATTCTGATATCTGGAACTCACTCTCTCTGTGTAGCTCCTTCCTCTATGGTATTCTGTTCCACAAAATCAAACTGTTCCCATCATTCCAGATCTTATCTCTTTTTCTCTCATCTCAATGGGATCTTCTAGCTCTGCTTTGAGTCTGCCTTGCTGTGTCACAGTCTGTGGTATGAATCCAGGCAAAAAGCTGGTAGATTTTAGAGCTGATCTCATTTGTTTTACCTTCTGTTACATATCACAGTCATGCACAGATAGTTGTTCAATGTCTGAGAGGCACTCTTTTGCATATATTTTTTAATCTTCTAGTTGTTTCCACTGGGAGGGCAAGTTCAGATTCAATTACTCTTTTGCATATATTTTTTAATCTTCTAGTTGTTTCCACTGGGAGGGCAAGTAGTGGAGATCTTTGTATTCTAGCCAGTGATTTTTATTTCAGGTACTTTCGAGAAGGATTTGGATTAACCATAAATTGTGTCATAATTACCTAATTTCTTAATGTTTCAGTATTCCAGAGTCAATGTGAATTATATAAGCAATATGCCTACATTTTTTCTTAAACCTTGGTGAAGGATTTCATTTCTTGGCTCAAAAATTTTTACTATTTATAAATTTGACACTCAAAACAATTGAAAATGAAAAAAATGCAAATATATGATCTTTTATGCCTTGTTTTCAGCAAGAAACTCATCCTCGGGGAATATCTTTAAAAGAGGGGGAAGAATAAACCTTTTGGCAGTGTTATGCAAATACATGGCCACTTAATGAAATTTTAAATTGATTTTTGAAAATGTGGTTTTTGCCAAAGACAGGTTAATTCTTCCCTAAACTTCTTCTTCCTCTTTTGGTAAAAAGTAGTTTACACATGGCATTCCTATCCCACTGTTCCATATAAATAAGTTTCTTTTGAGGCCCATATTGGCTCTGTATGAGCATCACATACTTATTTTTTTAGTCACTCAATGCTTTGTTGGTTGATCTGGGTCCCAATTTTCTTCATGACCTGTAAAATTGTCTTTTCCAACTTCTTGGCAGCAGCCTCTTACAGCGTTGATGATGTTTCATGTGGCCTGCCCCTTTTCTTGGCTAAGCTAAGATCATATGTCCATCATCGGAAGTATACACAATGTGGTCTAACCACGAAAGAGACTTCCAAGACAAAATCATAAATAGAGATGCTTTACTTTAGAAAGCCAAAATATCTGTACCATCTGTGAATACAGAATTTGCCAAAGAAAAATAAGTGGGAAATATATTGTTTTCCTTTTGAACTTCCATATTAAAATGAGTTCAGTGTTGAGGTTATTTAGCCATGAAATATATTTTTTAAAATAGTGTTAATTATTGTTATGCTGGCTTTCCATACACCATTTTCTTCTGTCATCATAACACAAACAGTTCTGTGGTTTCATTTTTTCTTACAATATCAAAAAATTCTTAAAGCATCTTCTGAGCAAAGAACAAAAATAATAATAGTTGTTAGTGTGATGGTCATTTACTGTACCATGTCCTTTATGTATTGCTTTATTTTATGGTAAGAATGTTAGGGAGTTGATAATATAATTATGTAATTACTAGTACAAACCATTAGTGCCAAAGATGAGCTATAAAAAATTAATTATCCTTTTTAAAAAATTATGGCTTGCAGTATTACACACTGGCTGGATGAAGTCAAGAAGTGCTTGAAGTAATCTGATAGGGAGGGCTAGCAGAAGGAATATTTCTACCTAGAAATTCTACTATAACTATTCAGATCTGACTAATGGCACATGGTTAGGTATCTTCGAAAATCTTGCTCTTTTTAGCTGTCAGATATTTTACATATGTTTAAAGTTAAAAAATATTTTTAATTAAAATAAACAGGTGAAATGGCCAAAACATTTAAAAATGTAAATAAGCTGCTGCTTAGAAAGTAAAATCTCTCCTGGTGTTTTTTGACTTATCAATTAAAAGTTTGGTTGGTGTACTATATCTCATTTAAGATTTAGTTTAACTGTTTCATTAGATAAAAATTTAGACAATATAAAACGACATGAAAAATAATTATTTCTGTAGTCATTACTGCTAGCTGCTGTAACAAACAGTCTTTAGATTATAATGCACATCATAATAAATGTTATTTCTTTCTATATCATAGTCTAACATAGGACATGCAGCTTTTCTGGCTGGCCTTTCTCCAAGTGCTAATTTAGGGATCTAATTAGCGAGTGAATTCAGCTTTCACTGTTATCCCTGCTCTTTCCTTGGCCTCCTTAGAATCCAGTGCAGACTCCCCACATTCAGTAGAATCAATGAGTAAAGAGAGGGGAATGTGGAAAGAAGGCACTCTGGTTTCTTAATCACTTCAATCTGAAATGGACACACTTAGCTTCTTCTAATACATCCTTGGCCAGAACTTGTTATATAATACAAATCTATTTAATTGAAGAAAGAAAGGGAATGTCTCTGTATGTGAAAGAAGTTGAAACAGCATCTAAGAAATCTCTGGTACCTTCCGCCTCCTCAATTCCTCAGTCCTTAATGCCCACGTGTCTCCCTTTTAGAAGGAAATGTGTATTTGTGTATATGTATGTATTCATATTTGTCTTTTCTTTAAACCAAAGTTGTACCCTAGGCCGGGCACACGGCTCCCCCTGTCACTCCAACACTTTCGGAGGCCGAGGTGGGTGGATCACTTGAGGCCAACATGGCAAAACCCCGTTTCTACTAAAAATGTGTAATTCATCTGGGTGTGGTGGCACACGCCTGTAATCCCGAGAATCACTTGAACTCAGGAGGCGAAGGTTGCAGTTAGCCAAGATCGCGCCACTGCACTCCAACCTGGGAGACAGAATAAGATTCTGTCTCAAAAAAAAAAAAAAAAAAAGGAGTAGGAGTACCCCAATACATTATTCTTTCTATTATAATTTCCTTTATCATTTAATTAATCCTATTAATATATTGATCAGTCTTTATATAGACAAATATACATATATGTTATGTAAATATATTTCTTTCTTATTTTTAATGGCCATATAGTACTACATTGTAGAAATATGGCATATTAGGCCGGGCGCGGTGGCTCAAGCCTGTAATCCCAGCACTTTGGGAGGCCAAGACGGGTGGATCACGAGGTCAGGAGATCGAGACCATCCTGGTGAACATGGTGAAACCCCGTCTCTACTAAAAAATACAAAAAACTAGCCGGGCGAGGTGGCGGCGCCTGTAGTCCCAGCTACTCGGGAGGCTGAGGCAGGAGAATGGCGTGAACCCGGGAGGCGGAGGTTGCAGTGAGCTGAGATCCGGCCACTGCAACTCCAGCCCGGGAGACAGAGCGAGACTCCGTCTCAAAAAAAAAAAAAAAAAAAAAAGAAATATGGCATATTTAACTATTTCACTATCGATAATCATTTAGGTTAATTTAACCATTAACTAACAATTTAAAATATTAATAAATAACATTTTGTAAGAGTTAATATGCACCATGTAATGAACTAAGTGCTTCTCATTAATTATTTTGTTTAATCTTTAATTCTCTGATGAATTAATATTATCCCCATTTTATGGTAGATGAGACTGAAGTTTAGAGATTCTTAGTAATCGCGTTCAATAAATCAGAGAAAGTAGGTGGTAGAATTGCCATATAGAACCAAAAGTTTTATTCAAAGTCATCAATCATGAGTGCTGACCACACTGACTCTCAAGCTATACATACATAATAGGTTTCAGTCTTATAATTAGCTATTATAAAATGAGTCTATGGTTTCCTTTTATATTCAAATTGTTGAATATAAAATATACTCATGGGACCTCTTGCCCATGAGTATATTTATGGGAAAAAAACTCTACCTCAAGGTGTTATGTGCTACCCACATTTCCTCTCCTCCAACCAGCTGCATCTGAAGATTTTTCTGTATTTGCATCTCCTCCCATGGATTGTGTAACAAATCCTTAGTTTCTATCATCCACGAAGCCATTTGTTGCCTTTTTTGCTGATTTCTCATGGGTGAGAATTAGGTTGAATCAATACCTAGCTGCAAGGAGGTCTGATTGAGTCACTAAAATTGAGTATTCCATTTCATGACGTGAACATCCAGTTGCAAGGTTGTCTAAAAAATGGAGTGTTAAACATTGCCTTCTAGCTTAAGTGGTCTAGCAACGTAATTCCTGTTAAAAAGCTATATACAGAAATTTCTTAATCACAGCAGTGTTTGTCCTCTGAGATCCTGTCTCCATTTTCAGAAAGAAAATGCTTCTCTTCAAATGTGCTATAGCAATATTAAGAGCCTGTGAGGCACACAGTGATGAGAAAGTCTCTAGTGATTTTTCTGGCCTCTTTTCACGATAGGAGGGATTTTAATGACTCAAAGTTTCTAAAATTATTCTTTTCCCAGTGCTAACAAATGCATATTAACCAAATAATTGATTTTTATTTTTATTATTTGACTATTAGCTGACCAGAAAAGTATTCTTTTTAGAAAAAAAATTGAAATAAACAAAAGTCCTGAACTCTATTATCACTCCTGGAGCTGAAAGAAAGGGAAATAATAAGAATTAGCAGAGTCAAGGAGTATGTGGAACTCACAAGGAAAGACTGAAAGTCAGGAGCAGAGGTTGCAGCAACTGCTGGAAATGCATTGTTAACTATGGGAGAAAGAGAAAGAGACATTACAAGCAAGTACCTGACATTGGCCAAATTCAATTGCAAGCCCAAGAGCAAAGGAGCCCAGATGGCAAACTGCAGCTCCCGGGACAGAGTTGATCAGCGGAGGGTGGAGAATGGATCTTGGGGAGGAGAGAAACCAAGAATAACCATCACATAGGAGAAAGTCTCTTGAGGTACAGGACACTTCTGATTTCTCCCCAAATATCAATATATAGAGAGAGGCAACTTCACTTAATATAGGATGAAAGAGGTTTTGATATTTTTATAAGTGGACTTTGTAGGACCAAAGCTCTGATTTCATTGCATTCTTTTCAGTGTTTAATACTTGTGAAGTGGATCTGGGTGTGTAATTTTAAAAGTTAGAAAGGTTGTTCTAACTTTAAAATGTCTTGTGGTAGATTAAAGGTGGTATAAAAACTTGCTTCTGTTCCTCCTATTGAGAGGTGGAATGTATTTCCCTGCTTCCTTGAATCTAGACTAGTGACTTGTTAGACCAATAAACATTGCAGAAGTGATGTTTGGGGCTTCAGAGGCTCAGACATAGGAGGCCTTTGTGACTTTCCTGTGGTCTCTGAGAATATTTGCTCTTGAGACAGTCCCCGTCCAATCACAGCTGTTATACTTTGAGAAAATAAAGCCACATGTGCAGCCCATATATAGGTGGTCCAGTCAACCTCTTTAGCTATCAACAGCCCATGTCTACTCTCCACCATGTGGGCCAGCCATCTTGGACATCTAGCCAATAGGGTCTTCAGGTGACTGTAGTCACAGTTGCCATGTGACTGCAACTGCCTGGGAGGCCTCAAATAAATCCCCAGCTGAACCCTGTCAACCTGCAGAATCATGAAAGATAATTATGAATTGTAGTTTTAAGCCAGTAAGTTTCAAGTGGCTTTTACTCAGCAATGAATAAGTGGCAAAATCTTCAAAGAAAGATTTGAATTCTGGAAAAGCTCAGCAAAATATCCAAGATCATTTCTCCTATCACTTATAGAGAGAAACAAATTTAGGATTTGTTTTCAAATGATATTTTAATCTGAAACTTACAAAATCTTTTTAAATAATAAGCTTATTGACTCTCCAAACTAGGGCAATTCTTATTTTCAAACCATTCCTAGTCTGGCCATTTATTTTATGAATTTTCTGATGAGCTCTTCATGCAAATTATAGTCTTGTCCTGTCTTTTGTCTTCCAAAGATGGACTCGATGCTGCTACACATGATTCATACATAACAACAGATACTCTAGAAGTGGGCAGTTTGACCATGTTTGCACCCATTTTCAACAGAGTCACTAATTCTTCATATGTCTCTGACTTCAATCTTCGTATTATTTATGTGGAGATCTTGTGAAAATACAGATTCTAATTTGTATTTCTGGGGTAGTTCCTGAGAATCTATACTTCTAATATTTTCAAGTGGTATCTGTGTTGATGTTATGGGTTCACATTAAGGAACACGGACTTAGAGGACATCACACTTGAAAAAAAGTAACTATATTCAACAAGAAATGACTTTTACTCTTGGAGGAAAAGCAACTCACCAACAGGCAAATGATTGTTATGAGTCAGATTTTATAACATTCAGTTGGCCATATTACCAGTAGCTGATATAGCCATTGCACGTTTACATGCTTCCTGAACTTGGCATATTCCTTAAATATCAAGACTTATCATCATATCTACCCTCTGTTTTCAGCTTCAATTTGCTGTTAGAGATTGAAGATTATGCGAAGTTCAGAACACAGGTGTATTACATTTTGACTGTCTTCCTGACTAGCACGATCATACTCTTGAGTATCCACTGTTCTCCTACAGAGAGTTTATGAAAACAGGAAAGCTTGATATTTAACTAATGTTTATAAATTGCTTAGATAATTTGCAGAAAAGTAGACTACTGTTTATTACATAAAATCTATATACATATATGTTCAAGACCCTGATAGTAGAGCTAACATGGTTTATGATTACAAATCAGTCTGGAGGGGTTGGTAGCACTGATGGTCTGTTTAAGATATAAAGTAACCAAATGAAAAATTAAAATCGAATCTACAATTTCATCCCAAATTGTATTATTTGTTCTTCCTACATATCCATCTCCCTTCTGCTCTGCCTAACCAAATTTCCATTTTATTTTTCATCTGTCAAAATGGCAAACAGTTTTTAGAAGTTATGGTTTAAAAAATCTCAAAGGACTTGGCATTTTCAAATATTGCTAATGGAAGTTCAAATAGGTTCGATATTTGAGGGTGAGGGGCAGAATAGGAAGAGTTATCAAATTTTTAAATAAATGTATGTTTTATTTCTAAGACTTTAAGAAAACAATCATGGATATATGTGAAGATTTATCAAGAATGGTCATAACCTAATTTAAAAGAGTCAAACACAAATAGGAAGAGGGAACTGCTTTAAAAAATTACGGTGCATTTATGTACAAAGAAATACCAAGAAGTTAATTTTTAGGATGCATAAAAAAGACTATCCAATGACCTTAATATATTGTCTTATAGGAAATTAAAAAGTTGGTAAGCATATGAACTGATTGTTGCCTATTTCTTAAAATTCCTATGTAAACTTCATAAAAAATATCGGTATATTCAACTATTCACAGAGCTAGCATTTAAAGCATGCAACTGTGGATGACTTTCTTTCCTTATTTCTCCTTTATATATACTCTCTGTCGTTTTTAATGGGTAGGCTTCTTTGACAATCATAATTAAAAATAATTTTAAGCAGCTTTGAAACACTAACAATAAAACATTTCTTCCATCTGATTTCTATTTTCCTTCTTTCCTTTCTTGGCAAATTTGCCCTGAAAAGAAAATGCAGTTTTATAATCTTATCTTTTGTATCTCTAATAACTTCTCTTCAGATGCTGGGAATTACTCTCCTCAAATCTTTCACTTTTACTTTAGTTGTTGTTTTTATTTGCTAAATTTGTATTATTATCATATCCATGTGTCATTCATTAACTAAACGTCTACTTGAGCACCTACTGTGTGTCATGTGCTGTTCTTGGTTCCAGATCTGTCATCACAGCTTTGTTTTGTTTTCTGTATTTGCTGAATGAATCATCTACTCTTACCTGTCCATTTATTCAACAAATATTTTTAATAACACATACTTTGTGCTGTGCTCCATTCTAAGTTCTAGGGACACAGAAGCGGGTGAACTAGTGGAAAACCTTGTTCTGCATGAAGCTCACATTGTAATAGGTGGAGAAAGATAATGAATGCAACAAATAGGCTGGGTGAGGTGGCTCATCTCTGTAATCCTAGCAGTTTGGGAGGCCAAAGTTGGCAGATCACTTGAGGTCAGGAGTTTGAGACCAGCCTGACCAACGTGGGTAAAACCTCATCTCTCCTAAAAGTATAAAACTTGGCTGGGTGTGGTGGCTCACGCCTGTAATTCCGGCACTTTGGGAGGCTGAAGCGGGCGGATCACCTGATGTAGGAGTTTGAACCAGCCTGGCCAACATGGTGAAGCCCCGTCTCTGCTAAAAATACAAAAAATTAGCTGGGTGTGGTGGTGGACACCTGTAGTCCCAGCTACTCAGGAGGCTGAGGCAGGAGAATGGTGTGACCCCAGGAAGTGGAGCTTCCAGTGAGCAGACACTCCAGCCTGGGGGACAGAGCAAGACTCCATCTCAAAACAAAAGCAAAAACAAAAAATTAGCTGGGCGTAGTGGCACAAGCCTGTAGTCCCAGTCTGTCAGGAGCCTGAGGCAGGAAAATGGCTTGAACTCAGGAGGCAGAGGTTACAGTGAGCAGAGATCATGCCGCTGAACTCTAGCCTGGGTGACAGAGCAAGATTTCATCTCCAAAAAAAAAAAAAGTACAAAAATTAGCCGGGCATGGTGGCACATGCCTGTAGTCCCAACTACTCCGGACACTGAGGCATGAGAATTGCTTGAGCCCAGGAAGCGGAGGTTGCAGTGGGCCAAGATAGCGCCACTCTACTATGGCCTGGGTGACAGAGTAAGACTCTGTATCAAAAATAAATAAAAATAAACAAATGCAACAAATAATTAAATACGTAGTATATCAGAATGACTTGAAGTGGGGCAGGAAAATCAATAGAACCAGGGGTGGGGCAAGATTACAGTATAAAACAGAATACATCAAAGAAGGCCTCTTTGAGAAGACATGATTTGAGCAGACTTGAGGGAGCTGAGGGAAAGACGTGTTAGAGGAAAGAAAGAGTTCTTCGTGGGTGCTTATATTGTTATTTAAAATAATTCCCCTCAGCACCCCAGATTTCAGGCTTACCAAATAATTTGTCTATCATTTTAAATTTTTGAATATTGTCTGACCAGAGGAGGATTATTTTGAGAAAAAACATCTTGAAATGGAAAAACAAACAAACAAAAACACTCTGAAGGAGACATATTTCATCCTAACACAATCCAGAGGGCTAAATTCACAGAAAGCACGTGTCTGAGACAGGTATCCTTTCCTGAAGTCGATGACTGTGACCTTGACAGCACTGTAAACTCTTCCAGAGTCATAACAAGGCAGAAAGACACCAAGTTAAGTGTTGATGAATTGAGTCACTAAAAAGAGATCTTAAAAAGTTGAAAAAGTAAGAGGCTCTTTATAAAACCTCTCTTGAAATTTTCAGTCAAGAGTTGGTAACTCATCTTTATGGCATTTCTCTTTAATAGATTATTCAGAATAAATTGCCTGCAATAGCTGAAAGTCCAGATGGACTTCTGTTAAAATCCCCTACTGGGCATTCATTGCTGTAGATGGCTTCCTGTCAGAATGCTGTGTAAATTAGCAGCCTGATGTTCTAAGACTAGGTTAAGTGGTCTGTTTCAGACGGGGAAGAATTTATGGCATGAAAATACAAATGCTTAAGTAATCATAAAAGTATTCCCTTTTCTGAGGCTGATTTTACATTAACACTTGGCCTATCATATAGCTCATCATGTCTTCCCTTGTAATCAGGAAGACATGTGTTCCTTATCATAGAAAAGCATGGGGGCAGTTTGTAATCTTTTTCATGAAAAGAACCTTGTAGTAAGATGGGGAAGGAGGTTAAGAAAACAATAGATGTGTAAATGTCATTGGAGGGTATACATCTGTAAACCATTCCCTCCTGAAATGTTGGAAAGATTGCAATATAAATACAGCTCTATCACATATTTTCCTTTTGTCTCGCTCCTCTGTTGTCTGGAGTCTCGTGAGATGAAATGCACACCCCGAAACAGCATCCCCTACGAATCACAGTGGGAGGATATTACACTATTTTGTGGCCCTGGCTGCTCTATTTTAGCCTCTGGTATTTTTTTTTTTTTTTTTTCCTGCAGGTGCCAGGTCTGGTTCAGGGATGAAGCTCAAAGTTAAAACCAAATCGATTGCATACACAGGTGGTTAGACCAGAATGTGTTTGAATCTGAAAACCAGAAAAATGCTTTATGTTAGAATGCTTCCAGAAAGTCATAGAAAAAAATCTTCAGGGCAAAATGATGCCAGCGTAAACAATCATGAATTGCTTCAAATGCAACTGACCCTTTTGCTGTTCATTCCTTTTATACATCTACTGTGCTGTCTTTCAAGTTAATTACAAAGCAGGAAAAGTGGAGTATTTTGAGTACAAAGGAAGGTTAGTTATACTGTCCAGGCATGAACATTTAGTGTCAATGATTAGTTTCATGTTCAAATTACAAAGATTTTATACAAATGAACAGTGATAGGGTCTCGTATTCAAGTGCCTACATGGGTTATACAGGTTAGACAAACCAATGGTTTTAAGACAGTTGGGATTGGTATAGCCTGTGGCATACTCAAAAGCCCAGACATCACCAAAATAGGTCAGCTACAAATTGGTTGCTTTGTGGAACTATGAGCCCAGTTTTGGCAGATTTTTTAAGGAAGAAACAAGAAGGGCCGGGCGCAGTGGCTCACACCTGTAATCCTAGCACTTTGGGAGGCCGAGGCAGGTGGATCACAAGGTCAGGAGATTGAGACCATCCTGGCCAACATTGTGAAACCCCATCTCTACTAAAAAAAAAATGCAAAAAATTAGCTGGGCATGGTGGTGGGTGCTTGTAGTCCCAGCTACTCAGGAGGCTGAGGCAGGAGAATGGCTTGAACCTGGGAGGCAGAACTTGCAGTAAGTCAAGATCATGCCACTGCACTCCAAACCTGGGCGACAGAGCAAGACTCCATCTCAAAAAAAACAAGAAGAAACAAGAAATCTGATTCTGTGCATGTATGTACATGTGTGCAATTTTCTGTGAGTTTGTTGTTTTATTTGACTCTTAGGCAGCCAGATTGAAATCATGTACCGATGGCTGTATTAAAAACCCTTTATGGTCTTCGTGTCTCACCCACAAACCCCCGATTGATTAAGAGTTGAGTAGGCAGGCTAATAGTTGCAACAAATTTAACACATGATGGGCTGAGTTTTATGTTTCTTAGTAAAACTTCAGTTAGTTATCTTTCTATAGAGAAATAAGAGTTCTTTTAACAAAGCTAATATTTTTATTAGTAGTATTTAAATTCAATTGTACATTTCAAAAAACAGGAGTCAAAAAACAGGAGTTAAAAAAATAATTTTCCTGAAACCTTTGGTATCTTAGATCTCAGAATTTTTTTTTCTGAAGGTTCACTGAAATTCCAATGGACTTAATGTGATAATTCAGAGTACAGTTTACAAAAAGTGGATTGTAATTATATGTGTTCATCTTGAAGATAATAGTAATATGCTTGAGACTCAAAAGGATATGGCCACACAGACTACTAAGGACTCACTGGGCAAGGACAATCTAAGCTTTCCAGAGCAAAGAGGTATCTCAATTTAGAAGAGGTCATCAGTAAGCTTATGAAAGAATTGAGCACTAGAGGAACCCACCAAATACAGATCCCACAACTTGTGCTGATCAAACCCCAAGACTGTGCTCAGGGGGCTCAGCAATGTTAATGGAGCCCCGTGAAGAACAATGGAGAGCAGGAGATTCTGAAGATCTCTAGCTCTGCCATAAGTCATTTGATAAGCTTATTCAATCCTAATTTTAAATGCAACAGAGTCTGCATCACACTTTTTAGAAGATATGGAGATACCTGTCACATTTAGATCATTGCCAAATTAGTTTTAAAACAGTTACTATTTTGGTTGAGAATTAGCCCTGGAAATAAATTATCTAGGCATTGAACTAAGAGATTTTTTAAGAGCATGTTTAATTGAAACAGTCTAGAATCAGTGCAAAAATTTTATTCTGATTTGACCCAGCATTAATCATTACCTGGGTAGGGTTTGTAATCTCTATATTCAGCTTCGTGAATAAAGATAAAGGCAGCCCCTAGGCTAATTTCTCTGCCTTAACACAATGCTGCTTCTTACTCCTGCAACACTTGAAAGTATCTTAGCAAATCTTTATTTTGAGGAATATTTCCTGAAATCTATTCAGAGGTCACCAACAATATGCATGTGAATGGAAGAAATAATTGGCACATATGGAGAATGAAAAGGATAACTAGCAGAAATCCAAGACCATTTCCCATTTGGAAAGAACAACTTCTGCCATCAAATAGATTGGATCACATAATTCTGGTTGGTTCCTGCCAACTTGTCTTTGTTTATATTTAAGGAAATATGGGAAGAGTTACTAAATTAGCTAGAAAACCACTGGGCATAGGCCTCAGATTTCTATTATCTATAAATATTTATCAAGCATATGCCATATGTAAGGCTCAGTGAAGAATGTGGCTATGGTATTGGCTACTGACATTGAACTCTGGAAGCTCTGAAACTAGAGGGGGAGGTGGAAACAGCATGCATCAAGTTTGCTCTTGAGAATATGCCTGAAAAGTGCTTTGACAGCTATAAAGATAGACTTCACAAGGTGCTGGAAGAGCTTTATGATGGAGATAAAGACCTTAGGAAATTACTGAGGAGGGAGAAGATGGCGACTCTTCATGGAAGGGTGGACATAATGAGTGATGCTTCTCAGACTGCAGAGTGGCCTGACATTGCCTGCGTTCACTGGATGTCTACACGATGCACGTTGCCTTAGCTCCAGTTACGAATGTTCTTTCTTCCACCCCCACATACTATGAGCTCTCCTACACACTGTGAATATCATTGTAATTTTTTACTAATATTAGGACAATTCTGTTTTTGTAAAAATGTTTGCCTTTGCTCTTTGCAGAAACTTGCTAAAATAAATATCAAAAGAATGCTTGAAATTGAATAGAAGTCACAAAAGGGGTGTCACATGAAGCCTAGGTTGTTTGTTTATGAGGTGTGTGAAGTGTGTGTGTGTGTGTGTGTGTGTGTCAGAGAGAGAGGAAAAAAGCGAGAGAGATAGAGACTAATTTTGTAACTTTAGAGCCAATGTTTGCTGACATTTTCTCACTTGGAACTTCCTTAATATTTTTTGTAGACGCATGAACTTTAGACCTTTTTTTTTGTGGAGGAGATTATGTAGTGCAAATGAGACTGCTTGGGTTCCAATACAGGCTCCCTTACTCATTAGGTTTATTACTTGTGCAAGATACTTAACCTCTCCAGGACTCAAGTCAAAGAATAACTCAGAAAATTATAATTAATTTCTGAAAATTATAAATAATTTTGTACTTACAAATATACGAATAAGAGAGAAAAGTAAGTAGATGATTGTCAATGGAAGAAAAGGAGGGATCATAAAAGAGGAGTGAATGGAAAGGAAAAATTACAAACAGTGTGGTAACAGTAAATCTTGCTTTTGTAATTTTGTTATTGTCAATATAGTTGATCCTCTGGCAGCAGCAAAGAGGCCACTTGGTCATGGGAGGTATGTCTTTGAGCAGGCTGGCCGGAGTCATTGATAGCCATAATTTCAGTTGTTGATGTATTCTCAGTGGTCCTACCATTCCCCAATCTCCAAACAAAACAAAACAAACAAAAGCTTGAGAGCTAAGCTGTAGCGTATACACAATGGACCATTTTCTGTGTGTATTTTTCTGTTAGTACTTCTGCATTAATTAAACAAAGACTTGTACCATGTTCTGCATCACTATTCCTTGCTCAGTTTACTCAGGTCTCCAATAAAGTCAGTACACATCATGGGTTTCTTTTGTGAGGCTTACATGAGATATTGCAGGCAAAGCCCTGACAATGAAACTTGGCTCAAAATAAGAAGTTAGTAAATGTTATTGCATCATCATTATCATCATCATCACCATTACTGAAGGATCCTGATTTAGAGAGCACACAAGAATTGTTTCAATATGCCAAATCCTAGAAAACATTCTGCTGTAGTTCCCATTTCTTGTCTAAGAGAACCTCCCATCTATCTGTCTGCAGTATCCCTCCCATGAAAGCCTGTACAAAAGGACATTAGAAAGAGAATGATACATTTACCACGACTCCTTAACAAGAGCATTCTCTGCTCAGGAAGAAGATATCAAATAATCAGAATCTCCTGGAAGTTTAGGATAAATTATTCATGGCTCTAGCTCAAATTTCCCTTCTCTGCTTTTTCTACTCTGTAATGGCATGAAATGTTTTCAAAAATATGTTGAAGAGTCAGGTCTTTAAGGGAAGCAAACTGTACAAATATCACCCCAACAAGGCAGAGTCTCCAAACCAAGTCATTCCAGAATGAAATACCATGTCATGAGCAAGGTGCCCATTTTCCTATCCTTTGCCCCAAAGTGAGATGAACCTCACTTACAAACACTATTGTATTATAACTTCTCCAGAGAACACCGAATCTTGCTATGTCTAAAAGCCTTGACTACATGATAGGAAAAAATAGTTGGCCCTAGAGTATTGTTTTTCTTCCTGTGTTACCACCTACTTTATTAGTGGCAATGGAAAATACCTGACAAAATAGGTTTGAAAGACTAATATGTTATAAGTACATTTTCCCTCTCAAAATTGTTGTTTGTGTTTTGCTTTGGTTTTGATTTCTGGCTTTGTCCAAAATCTTTTCCTTTTCCTGGAAAAGTCATTGATCTTGCAGCTAATGGAATGCTATTTAATTTTTCAAACTTACTATCTCTCTTTCCTTTTCTTTGTCTTTCCTTGCCTCATCCTTCCTTTCCTGTTCTTTCCCTCCTTTCCTCTCTCTTTCTCTTTCTTTTTTTAATAACTTGATTCTGGAAGTAAATATTTAAAAGGGATTCCTGCAGGATGCCACTATTTACAATGAGCAGTTATGAAAAATACCTTTCCTTCTTTGGGGCAATTTAAGTTTTAATTTACCTTGCTGATTATATTGGATACTACTTCTCATTTCATCTGGAGAAAAGCCACACAAAGGGGCTTTTGTCTGATCTTCAGTGCCACTTACCTAACAATTTTCTGACAATGCAGGGAGGAAAGAACCCACTGAAATCTGGTTCACTTCTTTCAATATTGGGTCATAGGATAGATAGCATTGATTCAGTTCTAGAGGCACATAGAATAGAGTAAGAGGTACTAGTAAGGCTGTTTGGCTAACATGTATTGAGCACAGACTATCTTCCTGGCAAAAAGTAAGTTTTATGTACTTTACCTTGTTTAATACAAGCCACATTTTAAATATCATAAATTGTATGATAGAAAGCTTAAATATCTTTCCAGAGAGCGATTCTACAAATCTGTTCTCTTAAGTCCTTTAATATATCACCTCTTGTATATTGCTTGTGTTTTTTAAAGCACCAATGTGGCCATAACTTGAGGTAACATTTAAAGAATGATTTACTTGGAGAGCAGCATGATCTGAATGTAATTTTATTAACTATAGATTTTAGGTATTTTGTCATCTCAAGCCCTTATTAGAAGCTTCTGGGACATTGAGTAAAGTTGTAGAGATAAAATGAGATTTTTAGACAATCATTGTAGGATTTGATGATGCTGATAATTGCTGCTTCTTTGTCTTCAATTAGTATTTTGAAAATGCTTATTCACTAACTCATTTCAACAATTAGCTCACCAGCTAAGAAAACTCTAGTCCTTCATTAGCATTTAACTATTTCTGGAACTTCTGAGCTCATTCTGGATCTTTCAGTTACCATTTTATTGACTTCCTCTTGGCATATCATCGTCTTAAAGGATTATAGGGTGGAGAAGGCACCATTGTAGCACAGGACTTCTGTTTTGTTATGTCAGTCTTTCTCATCTTGGGCAAATCATAGGGGCTGAGTTTACATGGCTGTTGATTAGACATAGAGTCGCCTATTCTGTTGAGCTCACAGGATTATTGTGAGAATTAAATGTCATAAACTATTTGCTTTGGGAAAAAGTGCAAAGTGCTTCAGAGTACAATGATTTTACTCCATTGGAAAGTCTCTCTACAGGTCTTTAACAGCTTTCATTTTTTCAGGCCATACATTGTATTTAGGAGGGTACCAATAGAAATGACAACATCCACTTCCACTTTAGAGTCTATTTACTCCATTCAAAGTTGCCCAAAGAAGCTCTACTTCCATCAGAAATTAATGAGCAAGATATATGAAGAGGTTTGTTGCTTATTTCGTGAAAATTAATAGGGCTATGGTTAGTGTAGGGCTATGGTTTGTGTAGGGCTATGGTAGCTATCAGAACAACAGCTGCAGTGGAAAAAAATCTTTTTATTGCAACAGTCAATTATGTTTTGATTTAAAAGCAAAGGAGGCATAAGTCTGGGTATTACAAGTTCAGGAGTAAGTTGACATTACTTACAGACATACCTTACATTGTTCTCTCTGTATGCTGATTGCAAGCTCTAGACTTTCATTAATCCAGATGAGCTTGGCAAATGACTAATGTCTGACCTGAATTTTTGCCCTTTAATGATTGAAGGCAGACACATTGGTGTGTGTTGTTGCATAAGCCACGTAGAGATATGGCCCTATAAATCCCAAGCAATAAAATATATTACAAAAGAGATAGATCATAGGGTAAAGATGAGTTATACATGCAATATATTTTTCATGATTTGTAAAACATCATGCTGCCCTGATTAATGTTTTATTATTTTAGATGTAACTGGCATTATACTAAAATATATATCACATGGCCTCTTGTCTTTATATAATATGCCAAATATAATGAGGCCAGGACCCAGTAATTTAAAAGGAGGTTTGTATGTATTGCACTACTATACTTGTGTCTCAAGAAATAAAAATGTCCTGAGCCACTGAGGGGAAATAGATTAATTTTGCAACTCTGTAGGTGGAATAAAGCAGATTATGCCCCAAATGGACCACTCCCAGCTCCACCATTCTGGATGTCTCCTAACTCTCAAATTGCAGATGCAGGGAGAATGTTTTTACTGGGCTGTCTTCCAACACTTTATAGTTAAGCATGCAAAAAATAAGACTGTCATTTCTTCTAATGTGTCTCCATTGCCAAATGTAAACAAGGATGGAAATCCAGCAATGTGTCAGGTGTTGTGTTCTGATGATACAGCCATGCATATTACAATGCCTGCCAAGTGTAATAAAAGGAAATGTGTTGGAGTCCAATGTACCAGGTTTGAATTTCCCTGACGCTTACTAGTGTGACCATGTCCCCTCCCCCCTCTCCCTTGAATGTTCTTCCTTCTACACTTTAGTCAAAAGTGGCAGCTATCATTTGTGTTATTAGGAGGCTTATGACCTAGAGGGAGGCAAGAGACACGTATGCAAATAACTGTAACACAAGGTTTTCATGATGTTAAAAGACATATACAGAGAGCTATGGAAAGTCAGGGAAAGCAGGATAGCTTCCTTTGTAAGGGATTGGATTAAGAACTTTATTGAGATGACAGGGTTTTAGCAGTGATGAGATAGATTAGGGAAAAGATGAGAGTTTCTGACAGGTGAATACGGCTAGGAGGACATTCCAAGTTTACTAACAGATTCAACAAAGTTTAAAAGGATAGAATAGATACAGTTTTACCAACATGAATTTCTACAAATAGGGAATTGCTACTCAAAGTATCATCCATGGAGCAGATCATTAAAGTAACCTGGAAGCTTCTTAAAAATGCAGGGTTACCAGCCCCACTCTAGTGCCACTAAGTCAGAATCTGAATTTTAACAAGATTCCCAGGTAATTCATACATGAAGTGGGAGAGGCATTGGTTTCGGTTACATAAAGAGCACCCTCAAAGACAAAGTCAAACAAAATATAAAATGCTAAGTTAGAAAGGTCTTTAGGAGCTGCCTAGTTTGATACTTGGTTAAGGAAACTAGTTAGCAGGTGGTTGAACCTGAAGGATTTAAACTTTCTCTTTTTCTAACACCAGTGTAGATTATACTGTATTATACTGGTAGCCTACAATGCCAGTCTGAAGGTTTTAGCATGATGTATTAGGAACTGGAGAACAGTTGAAGATTTCTGGTTATATGAGTTAAAAAAAATAAAATTTAGATAGATAATTCTAGTGGTATAAAATAGAGTGGAGAAGAAAGATCCTAAGTTTGAATATATTTAAATAGTCTAGTAGAAGGTAAAAAGGAGAGTGAGAGGTAGAGAAATGAGAAATATTTGGAAGATGACATTCTCCACTTCTTTTGTGTTAAAGCTTATGGATATATTTGACTCTTTCTCTCTTTACTCTCTCCTTACTCAATCCAACATATAAAAAACACCACAATATTTCTTAGATAACAATTCCACCAATTCTGTTTTCCCTCAAGAATATTTAATGACTTCCCATGGCCTCCAAGAGTAAATCTACCTACCATGCATAGTATTCAACCTACCAGCAACTGCCTCAATGACATTATCTCCTCCTGAAACATCTCTGCTGTTGTCCACTAATTACCGAATTCAAACCATTCATCCATTCACTCACCCACTAAAGCATTTATATCACATCGGTTTAATAAATCTTACTGCCTGCCAGGCCCTCTGCTATAATAGGCAATATGATAGACATGTCTCTATAGAATTTATAGTTTAACACTTAGAGTGCTTCTGCCATGTGTTGATCATATTGCTAGATATGCCAGATAACTGACATGATGCCTGAACTTAGATAGGCTCACGGTCTTGTGTGGTGTGCTTGGGATGGAAATCCTGGGCTCAGTGATTATTTACACTGCAAATTATGGTCTGTTATTTGTGGATTTTGTTTTAATCTGCTTCTGTTTACATATGAAGGATTATAAAGTGGATAAATGGGCCTGTTTTTCTGTATTCATACCAACAAGTCCTGTTCAAAGAGGTGAGATTGTCAGATTTATTTACAACCAATACCAAAGCTTATCAACTTTGAATAGCCTACTGGGTAATCGAAATGCAAGATAATTTCTACAATTATGCCCTAGGCCCTCAACCAATAATACATTTGATTGCAAGGTGTTTGTAAGACTGCCAGACTTCTAAATTATTATTTATATAATTTATCATCATTTTGATAAGAAAATTCATAGAAGTTGTTCCTACTTCAGAAGGATTTCATTCATACTGCTTATCTGAAGTGAGAGTCCTTAAACTAAGGGTGTTGAGGAGCTGTGATTGACTATGTATGTTTGACTATAGCTCATGCAACTCACCACCCATCAAGCTGCAAGCTTTTGTAAAATTGGACCAGTTTCCTCATATTGGCATAATATTAATGGTGCTTTCTAATATTTCTTAGATTTTTGTGTGTGCCCATATTTTATCTTGCCCTCTCAGGAATTGAGGAAATTCTTGCTAGCAAATGGTAAAACATGGGGGAAACCTGGAGATGTGGATTTGTGATCATTTTCTGAGGGACAAAATCCAGTTTTCTGACTTTCCAGTCTAGTTAAATAGTAGGAAATCCTCTGTAGATTTATCTCATTACAGAAGAAGTTTCAGATTACAGATAGCTGAAGTTGTAGAGTAAAACAGTCATTTCTTTTTAATTCTGAAGGAATCTTGTTGAAATTTGGGAAAGTCTGAGTCACTGAGATAGAACAATTTCAAAGTCTTATTAGTGGATATTCTTACTCCCCTGGGTTTAATATCAGCCCTTGCTGTTGTAGGAATAAATGGTATTTTTGGATGTTTTAATTTGGGGCAGAGCTGGATATGTAGGCTGAGTGCCTCTTTCAAGTTCAAGAATTTCCATATTATACTTTGACCTTTTGGGATAGAAAATAATGAAGAATTAGCATACACTAGACTACGCCCAATTCTGCAAATTACTTTAGAGACAGAGAAGAATGGCTACAGGACATGACCTTGAGGACTGGATATATGTGATAAGAAATGTCCAAGTGTGGAATCTTTCTGAACATACTCAGAGATACAAAAGAATGCTAATCTGTGAGACTAAGGTGATGTGTGGAATGGGGGAGCGATATGTATTTTTAAAACTCTTCTCATTTCTTATATTTTTAATATATTTACTGAAGGACATTTTCATTCTGGTAACTTATTTCAGTTTCCAAAAACACTTGACATCCTCTTTAAATTCTTTTCCCAAGTAAAGGCTGAATTAATCCTCAAATTATTCTATTCTTTTCAATTTCCAGCTGTGGAAAAACAATCCACAGTTAGATGGATAATCGTGTTTATCTCAAAAATTTTTTACATGGTTCTCAGTGAATGTGGTCCCAAAATATATGAGGAAACAGTAAAAGAAAAGACAACATAATAAGATATTTTCATCTTTTAAATAAATCTTATCTTTCCAAATGAAAAAAATAAAATTAAGAAAGAGTACTTTAAAGACGTTTCCTTTTCCACAAATTGTCTTTTCTTTAGTGGAATCAGTATCACCTTCTGTCAGTTTTATTGAATAAAAAGGAAGACATCACAAAAGCAAATATAAAGTCAAAACCCTGAAAGACATGTTTCCTTCCTTTATTTTGGACAAGAGAAACTGAACTGAGACCAACATTTACTTACTAAATGGTCACAAAGCTTGTGACAGGACCTGACAGGACTGAGCAGGATTTTCTCTGAAAGGAAACAGTCACACCGGGGTAAAAATAGACCTGTTTAGGAAAGCAAGGAGGGCTGGAAGTGGCAGTTTAAGAAAGTGGCAGTTTAAAGAGCCTTTGGGTGGATGGTGGGCAAATACCTAACTTGGAAGGGGGTAGTTCACTCTTAATAAGTCTACAAGTTCAATGGCTTCCAATAGCTCATATATGAACCAGGATGTGTAGAAAGGTCTCCAATGGATAGTGGTGAAATTAGAAAAACAATGATTAATTCAGGATATCAGATTTATTTTAATTTTTAAGACCTTTCCTCTTTTATTCTGAGAATAGTTTATAGGTTAAATTGCCCTTTCTTTTAGAAAATGGCTTTGGTAGTTGATGACTGGTGGAGTGTGTGTGTGCATGCATGTGTGTGTGTGTGTGTGTTTGGCCAACTAGAATATTACACACATGCACACGTTTTATTATAAATAAAATTAGTAATCCATGAAATCCAAAATTCTAGGGAATGCTGCCCTATTTTGCCCAATGATAGTCTGTTAAAGGAATCAGACATTTTTTTCTTTAATTTTTATGTTCCTTAGTGAGAAAGGGAACCAGCATTTAGAAAGTTGGTTAATATATAAATAATTTCTATGATCACTTGTGTTTTGGAAATAGTTGAACTGAACAAGAAGTTAAGTTCAGATTTTAAAATTATGGCATTAAGAAACCACAATCGTAGGAGAAATTCTAAGGATTTTGTTATTTTATGCGATAAAAATAAAGAAGAAAATATTTGAGTATCATGAAAATGGTACAGAAATACTGCCAATTTTTATGTTTGCTGTAAGTAATAGTAATAACAATTGTAGGCTGCCCTTTGTTTAGGAAGATTGGGGAGGGGTCTTGCAGTCATTGTCTCAGTGCTCACAGTAGCTCCTGAGAAGAAGAAAAGATGGGAATTTCTTGCTAAGCCCACTGTACAAAGAGGGAAATCAAGGTGGAGACAGTTGAAGAGACTTTTCCCAGGGCACAGACCAAGACCAGAGCTCAGCATTGGGTCATCTGTCTCCAAGTCCCATCCTAAGGTAAGTCTATTAATTCAACAAAAATCAATGAGGGAGAGCTATGAAAATCATTTCAACCTTTATTTTACTGAAATTTAAAGATTCACTTTCCATTTCTGTCAAGCCGTTGCCATTAATTTTATCATGAAATTCAACAGAGAGTTTAAGTCTTCTTTACAATTAAGTAAAGCGTGTTTGCAGCCCTTTGTTTCTTTTCTTTCCTTTTAAGCCACTTCTCCAAAATGTGGTGTTTAACTTCAAAACAGGGGACTTTGGAAGGGTACAGCTATGGATTGTGATGACAGCCCTGGATTATATATGAAGTTGGATGAATTATATAACTTCTCTGACCATTAGTTGTCTCTTTTGTGAAAATTACTGTAATTGTGTGAAAGATGCTGAGCACGGGTGCTCCAAAAGGTGGCTCATGACCTTCATTGATCATATTAAAATAAGGCAATCTCAGAAATGCAGGTCAGAATTGATGAAAGAAGAGAAGGAAGGGAGACAAATCGAAGGTTCTCTCCTTTTTAATTGGGGAAACAAGTGCTGAATGGAGAAAACAATCATCTATCTTGGAGAAATGAAATATGAGACATAAAACAAATCAGGAAAGATGAGAAATTCAACTTCAGAATCCAGAGTTGATCTACTAATTTGAACTTCAGTCCACCTCAGTCCATGGCTAAATTTCACAGGTAGGAATTTTAGTGAAATTGATAGTATGGAAATGTTCTATTTTCTTCTATCTTATTTTCATTTTCAGTCTCCTATCCTACCTCCCACCTCCCAATTTCTGGTTCCAATACACTTCTTATTTTACCTCCTAGTTCTCTAATATCATCTTCCTCGCCTCCATAAATACTGCTCCCATTCTTTTTGCTCAATGAAAAATGAGTATTAATGGTATCAACCATTAGCTGACAACATCGATGATTTCAAAATAAACTCATCAGGTGTGAGATTTCATTATTTAAAATAACTAGTTATTTTGAAAACTTTTAAATCTACAGAAAGGTTGCACAAGTGGTGAAATGCATCACCAACTTTTGCCACATTTGATTTACGCCTTTCTCTCTCTCTCTTTCTATGTCTTTCTCTCTTTCTTTCTGTCTCTTTCTCTCTCTATTAGAGTCTATTTCTCATGTTAAAAATATTCAGTGAATCCTCATCAGAGAGAAACTGTGATTTTATTTTTATTCATTCATGTTAACTATGATAATATTCCCTGCAATAGATTTAGAAATGAAGTGTACACCTCACCTTCTCCCTCCACACTCCCATTTCCTGTGACTCCCAGGTTCTCAGAAAGAGAAGCTTAAATCTCATTGAAATACTTCATAATGAAATGTGAATGAAGCCCAACCACCTGAGAGAGCATTTGCACTTAACAAGATTATACTGTTAATCAACTTAAACCTGTAATTGTGGATAAGATGTGGGTTTGTTAGATGATATATTTGAGTGACAAACTCCTGGTGATCCTTGCCATCTCCAGTCCAAAATTATGTCCTCTGGATCTTTCCCACATGGAATATCCATTTTAACTGCACACTAATATTCCCTGTATCCCCAACTGATCTTTGAGAGTAGCTTTTGGCCTTCACGTGGCAAATCAAAAATGGAACATGGACTTTAAAAATCAGAACTGACAAAGGAAATCCATTTTGTGTGTGGTTCTTGTGTCTAAATGCCTAGGTAATATAGTCATCTTTTGGGGATAAATTATGGTTTGGAGAGATAGGCAAACATTTGCAATAGCAAATCACTAATCTAGGTATGAAGAGGGCCCCGTGTATTTCATTAAAGGAAGGCATGCCTGTGTTCCCATTTCCCACAAGCATTTTGGTTAAATGGCCCTTCGTGTGAACCAGAGTTTGGGCTTCCTCTCAGACACGCTGACTTGGGCCTCCTAGCACAGCTGTAAGCGTCTAAAGAGGTGGCACTGCAGAATGATCCTACATATCTGATGAACCACAGGATGTCAACAAGGCACACCCATTGTCCCACATTTGGCAGGCTCTAAAAAAAGAATGCAGCAAGAGCTTGTAGCAAGCCAAACCAACCCTGACCAGAGTAATAGGCTCTTCCAAATGGGTGCGGCCAAGTGGATCACATTGAAAAAGAACAGGCCCTAGGTTAAATCTGTATTTAAAAAAGCAAAACAGGGCTTAACTGTCACAAAGAATGAAAAAGGAGCTATGGACCCTTTCATCCTCACCAGGGTTTGAAAGGGTGTTGACTGAACAATATTGTTCCAGCCTCAAGCTTTTTCCTTGAATTGAGAATCTTAAGAGTAAAGGGAGGTGGCTTAAATTCATGCTGGTCATACCACACCTCAAAATTCAGGATAGGGCGAGGTTCTTAAGTTGTAGCTTCATGAGAAAGGCCCCAATGACTTTTTAATTTGGACTCAGAAAAAAGGAAAGGTCACGTCTCTTAACTACTATTCACTGTAATATACAAGGGAAATAGAAATACATTCATCTTCCATTTTTATGCTCTTCATCTGTGGCTGTTTATCCTCTTGTCACACACACATGCACACACATTCAACACACAGATTGGTACTAAGGAATGGGTGTAAGATTGTATGAGCATTATAGATATAAGTGAACACACAGGTAAACACCATGTTATTCCACCTCACATATGCAGAGGAGAGAAGAAACACATATCACACAGTCACTAAGAAAAAAGTTCTTGCTCCAAAAATTTGTCTAATCTGAGTGTGGACTGGGAGCAAAAGAAATGTATGTATCCATGCTCTTGAAGAGTTTTATGAACCATCAAAAAAGATGTGAATTTGTGTTCTTATAGTTTGAGCTCTAAATCTAATTAATTGTGTCCTGAAAACTTAAAATTGATTCATCCAGGCGAGTACTTCTGCTAAAGTACTCTGCTAAATCTGAGCTAAGTTCTCCGTCTTTGTCAGTGGTCTTACCCTGCTCTTTCCCATGTCCAGCCTACATCAAAAGGCAATCTTCCATTATTCCGTATCATCGTATTTCCCATTTCATTAGTCAGGAAATTTTGATATTTGTTTCTATCAAATGTCCCTGGAGCCTTTTCTCTTTCCATTTAAAGTTCCATCAGCCAATTCAGACACTTATAACTTCAACCTTGACAGAAACATTTGGCTGGCCTTCTCTTCCTCAGTTTCCCAAACTTCAGATCCTTACTCATTTCTCAGATCACAATAAATGTGTTTAATCCACTTACTTGAAATATGTTAATGCTGTACTGAGAAATCATTTGTCACTGAATGTTTTATATGACACCTAGTCCAACATCTTTTGCCTGGTGTGTTAGACCATTCTTGCATTGCTATAAAGAAATACCTTAGGCTAGGTAATTTATAAAGAAAAGAGGTTTAATTGATTCACGGTGCTATGGGCTGTACAGGAAGCATGGTGCCAGCACCTGCTCTGCTTCCAAGGAGGCCGCAAGGAGCTTTTACTCAAGGCAGAAGTCAAAGTGGGAGCCAGTATGTCACATGGTGGGAGTGGGAGAAAGAGAGAAAAGGAGGAAGGGATGCCACACATTTTTAAACAACCAGATCTCATGAGAAATCCCTCACTATCTGAGGACAGCACCAAGGGGATGGTGCTAAACCATTCATGGGAAATCTACACTCATGATCCAATCACCTCCCATCAGGCCCCACCTCAAACATTGGGGATTACATTACAACATGACATTTGGGAGGACAAACATCTAAATTGTACCCTGTGGTTTTCAAGGCCCCTTCTTGTTTGTTTGCAGCACAGTAATGCAAACATTTCCCCCACTAGTATGTAACATATACAACATGCATTGTGGTTGTAGTCTAGGTTTGTTCAACAACTCCTGGGCATAAAATGGTCATTTCTGTCTAACAGCCTATGCTCCACTTTTCTTGCAACAATGTGTAATCTCCCATGGCCTTCATAAATACTTGCCAGTTTTTCAGCCCAGATAAAATCTGTGTTCTGGAAAGCCTTTTAGGACTACAACAGCTCTCATTTATGTGCTTCTCTGCTAAAATGTTTACCAATGGTAATCTCAGTCAAACAAATTACACACAGACAAACATGCATATATTACCTTCAAATGTTCACTGTAGTTTCAGAATGGGTTTGCCTGACCATTAGAGATGGGAAATTATTTTAGAGAAAGAAGAATGTCATATAAACATATTTCCCTACAAATACTCTAAAGCAATAAGCACAATATATACAGCGCACAACATTTAGTGAATGCTTATTTTGGAATAAATTAGGATTGACTATAAACAATAATATTTATTTTTAAAAAATCACATCACCTTAACCAAACTATGTCAAACCTAACTTTGCTCTGGACAAGTACAGTTTTGATCTATGTATGTAATAATACTGAAAAAATACTATCAGTTTTCATTATAATTTGGAGTTTTCTAAGAGCCTTCCTGTGGAGTAGAACACTTTTTCCACATAAGAGCACTGTAAGGTGAATGTTATTGATGGCAGTGATGACCTTTCTGGAGCGGCCACTGCCATGATGCCACTTGCAGTGGGGAAGGCATGGCCAGGGCTGTGTACCCTGTGGAGCCAGCAGGAGCTGGGATCAGGCAGGAGCCTCACCCTTCTAGGCGCAGCTTCAGCCACTCAGCTGCAGCTGCAGATCCGGGAATCTCTGTACTCTCAGGGGCCCAGGAAGCTCCCCTTCCCTGTCAGCTTGGAAGTGCCTGCTCTCACTGCCTGGCCTCTCCCCACTCCTGATGCCTCCTCCAGTTATGAAGCAAAGTTGAAGCTGAACCTGGGTGCTGTTGCAACTCGGTTGTGTGTATGCATGCTTGGGGCAGTTCTGACATGCCAGCCCCCTGCCACCTTGGCTCCCTCTGAACTTTGGGCACCAAAGAGCATCGGAGGGAGGCCGAGCAGAGGGGTAAGGGCAGCTTGGCATGGGCCTGCAGGCACCTGGGCACTGTGGACTGTACGTTGGTGGCAGCAGGAGGCAAACAGACTCCTGTGCAGAAAGGGGTGGGTCCCCAGGAAAGACCCACCTTCAGGCCCAGGATGGCCTGAAGCTTAGGGGTCAGACTGCCAGTTCTGCTGATGGAATGAGAATTTATGGTGCTCTTTCCAGACCCACCCATGGTCACCCATGGACCAATCAGCACACACCTCCTTCTCTCTGAAGCCCATAAAAACCTTGGACTCAGCCAGACTCCAGCAGATGTCTGGACAACCTGCCTGTGGAAAGGAGCTAGCTGCTTCCAGTTTCGTGAGAGCTGTGCTGCTGCTCAATAAAGCACCTCTTTGCCTTGATCACCCTCCTGTTGTCCATGTACCTCATTCTTCCTGGATGCAGACCCACTGAATGATGGGACTGGGACTGAAAGAGCTATAACACAAAAGGGCCTGAAACATGCCCCCTTGCTTGCGACATTGTGGGTGATGTGAAGAAGAGAAGAGAGAAGGAATGAAGAGCTGTTGCCCTTTGGGGAGCTCAAACCTAGAAGCTCCCTGAGCTAGGGCTGTGACACCCTCTTTGGGACCCTGCGGTTCTGCATGTTTCCAAGCTTCTGGGCACCACCATGTTCCCCAGTGCCCACAGTGGAAGCCACTAGCAGTATGCCTGGTCCAGCCACAGCCTCTCAGGGAGGCAGCACCCATGGCAGCACCTGGAGCTGCCTACCCCACTGCAGCTGGCATGCCTGGCTTTGCACAGTGGCTGGACCCCACACTTGCTCACTCACACACCCCTCACTGCTCCATGGCTGGTTCATTCTTGGCAGATGTGGAATCGGGGCTGGTAGTGTGAGCTGAGTTCAGCTTGCCAGGCCAAGTTGGCGGAATGAGCCCAGCAGGCCCAACCAAAACTCAGGCAAAGGTGCCACCGGCCACAGAGGTTTCTGGCTGGTGAAGCAACACCCCAAGGATCCTGTGACATTGTCATCATTTTAGAGAAGAGGGAACTGTTTCAGAGAATGTGATTTGGTCAAGATCACACTCTAACTCTCACCTAACCCTTACCCTAGTCTTGACATTGTTCCTAATATAACTCAAATCGTAACATTAGGTTTAAATCTCACCCTGACCTAATGCCAGATCTCATCCCTGATTTAACCCAGATCCTAGCTTAACTCTAAACTTAGCCCTAAACCTAGCCCTAGCTCTGGCTCTAACCCTAAACATAGCTCTAGTTTCAGTTCTAACCTAACTTTAACCCTAATGGTAATCCTATCCTAGTTCTAAACATACCCTTAACCCTTAATTATAGTCCTAATCCTAGTCCTAGCCTTAACACCACTCATACGCCTAACCCCTAGCCCTAAGCCTACCCTCAAAGTCACATAACTGATGTATAATTAAAATCAAGAAAGTCTGCAAAGAGAAACATGGACAAAAGAGGGGAGCTGGTTCACATATTTCAGTGCCAGAAATATTTGAAAAGTAAGCATCACTCTTTTCTCAATACATATCTGACTTGCAAAAAGAGAAAACTCAAGTGGAGAATTCTTTTTCATAAGTAAATATGTTTATATATGTTCTCAATAGGTTTTCCAGTGCCTGTGACACAAAATTAACTTTTTCTCACATTTAGGGGTCTGCGGCTTGACTGTAACTAAATTAGGCAAAGTGGATTTAGACTCAGCAATTTCTAATTGCTGTGAAAAAGATTAATGAAAAATGGACCAGAAACTTCAGACGGACATTGTAGTAGGTTGAATGGCAACTCCCAAAATATATGTCCGTGTCAAAATCTGGAATCTGTGAATGTTACCTTATTTTGAAAAAAGAGTCTTTGCAAATGTAATTAAGTTAACAATCTTGAGATGAGATCATCCCAAATCCAATGACAGTTCTCCTAATAAGAAACAATAGGAGAAGGCAATGTGACCACATGAATAGAGACTGGAGTGAAGCAGCCAGAGGAGGTGAGAAGCAGAATCCTCCCTAAAGCCTCTGGAAGGAGCACAACCCTCTTGACACCTTGATTTTGGACTTCTGGCCTCCAGAATTGTGAGAAAATAAATTTCTATTGAATTTTAAGCCAATGGGTTTCTAGTAAGTTGTTACAGTAGCCCTTGGAAACTAAGAAACATGCCCTGATATGGCCAACTATATAAAAAAATAGAGAGGTAAGATTTGTGAATTTGCTAGGCTAATGTTCCTGTAATAAACTGCTAGGCAAAGAAAGCCTAATCAGAAAAAAGATTGCTAGTGGTGAAGCTTCTGCTCTAATGATAATGAATCAGTGCTTAAGATTTTTACATGAAAGATGGTCTATAATTTTACCACCTTTACTACCTACTACAGACCATACATGCCACTATTGAGACAAGAATAAAATGACAAAGCTGCTGCTCTTAAGGATTTCACAGACCAGGGAAGGAATAAATGTGTAACACATAAATTTAAAGAGAATATTACCATCAAATGAGTAGGAAACCCAGACAACTTTATCTCCAAGGCGAGGGTTAGGGGGAAGGCAGACTACTGGAGAAAAAGCAAAGTAGAAGTAGGATGTCACTAAGAAGTTAATTTCTCAAAAGATATCACTGACTGGGAACGTGGAGAAGTCAGTTCCAAATTTGCTGCTTATATAATCTTTTTTTAACTTACGAAATTGACTTGATTAATCATCCATGTACATGTATTTATCTTTTATTGTCCCTCTTTTAATGTCAATATTTTCTATTATTAATCATGCCATTTACAAACACTTAAAACAAGATGGGTGATACTCATTCCATGAGTGATTTTTCATATTGAGTCTTATATAAAGGAAGGGAAGTTGCAGCATTGATTATGCTTTAGAATTGCTGACAATATAGCTATGATTTCCCCATGTGGTTTTGGGAAACTTAACATCTGATCAGCAAATGCTACTGGCACAATAATATTCCTATAGTGTGGCTTCATTCATACAGTGTACCTGCTCAGAGACTGTCAACACATTCCCCCTCTCGGCCATGTTATCTTGACCTGGAATTTGAGGACTCCCATCCGACTCCTTTCTAGATGTGTCATGGTTCTTGACATGTCACTACTTCAACCTTCTATTAAATGTGTGCTTCAGCATTCGTTTGGTGTCCTTTTTACATGGATACTTTAAATTTTCATGGAATCTTACCTGACCTTTGAGGAAATATTTTGTGACTCTCAACTCAAAGCTTCCCTTTCTCCATCTTCCCCAACCTGAATTCTTTCAACATATATTTATTTAGTGCTTATCATTTGCCAGATACTGGGCTAGGTGCAGGAAATACAGAGTTCCCAAATTTTTACCTTCCAAAAATGATCTACAAATCTTCATCATCAATTATTGTTTCTCCCACTAGAAGACAAGCAAATAATCTTGATGACAGGAAGCATCTTCTTTTTGTTCACTTATTTGTTTCCACTTCTCCTGTGACTGGCATATAGTAGGTATTCAGTAACTTTGAATGAATGAATGAGTAAACCTGGACATTGGTATTTGTATTAATCATAGAGAACTTATAACTATTTTCTTGAGAAAAGACCAATTTATTAGAATCATCAGCCTGTATGAAACATGGAAAATACCTGGGCAAAAGATAGACTCAATTTACAGTAGTCAATGCTGTTCTCTTCCTTAAGTAACTGACTTTCTTCTAAGTGAACCATACTTGGTAAATATAACTTGAATCACTCAGAGATAATTTAATTTGTTGAGCTTAAAAATCAGGAGTGACTTACTTCATTATTTCCCATAAATAAGAACAAAAACCGCAATTACTTTTGCACCAACCTAAAAGTAATCAGAAAGTTACTCCTCATGGTAGAAAATGGGAAGACAGAGTTGTATTTACCTTTTTCTAGTGATACTGCATTTGTTCACTTTTGAGCAGAAAACACCAGCTTTAGATATCTACATCAATGATTTTTAAAGTTATTTCAGTCACATGCCCTTTATTAACTGGAACCTTTCATGAGCAAATACATAAAATAAATGAAAGCAGAGATGCTCTGTGTGAAGTGGGGGCTGAATAGTTTAGTAATCTTGATCCTCTGCTCTTTTGATGACATTCTGTTAGCTCCAGCAAAGCCCCCAACCTTCAAAATATTTAGTTTAAAGACTCTAAAGTAGCACATAAGACCGAGAGATAAGAAAATATCAATGGCCGGGCGCGGTGGCTCAAGCCTGTAATCCCAGCACTTTGGGAGGCCGAGGCGGGTGGATCACGAGGTCAGGAGATCGAGACCATCCTGGCTAACACGGTGAAACCCCGTCTCTACTAAAAATACAAAAAACTAGCCGGGCGTGGTGGCGGGCGCCTGTAGTCCCAGCTACTCGGAGGCTGAGGCGGGAGAATAGCGTGAACCCGGGAGGCGGAGCTTGCAGTGAGCCGAGATCGCGCCACTGCACTCCAGCCTGGGCGACAGAGCGAGACTCCGTCTCAAAAAAAAAAAAAAAAAAAAAAAAGAAAATATCAATGCTCTAAATCAATGAACAGTTTAAGTACATATGGCAGAACAAAAACATCTCTGTCTTGCTATGTTCACTGAAATGATGAAAATAAGCAGAAAACTGAAGATCATGAATCTTCTAAACGATCGGAAAACAAACATTCAGACCATAGAACAAAAAAAAAATGCACAAATCATGGCAAAAATTAAAAACACAAATGAAGCATTAAAAACAAAGCATAAAATATGATAGTGAACCTAAGAAAATACATTTAACTTAGCAATGAATACACATAAAATAAACATACTTGTAAAAAGAAAACTATTCCCAGATTACATTAAAAAATCAGAACTGTATCAAAGCACTTTAAATAAAAGGCATTTAAAATAGAGATAAATGTATAGTAAAACGATGGACAAAGACACAGTAGAAAAGGGCAAGGAAAAAGAAAAGCAAGAGTAATAGTATCCAACAAGGTTGAATTCATGTGACAAGGATAGCCATTCAAAAATGAAAGTGGCATAAATTGCAATGAATATATGCCATGATTTTTTTTAGCCAAATCACATAGCCCAAAAAATCTGAAGAAAAACAACCCCCCAAAAAAGGAAAATACATTTTTAGAAAATACTGGCTGAGATTTTTACCTACCTCATTCAGAGCAAAACATAGCAACCGTGCAAAAATAGTACAGATATTTAAGATATAAAGATATTAATAACATGTTCAATGAAGTACATGCAACTATATAACCAGAAAATCAAAAAGACACCTGCTTTTCATGTGTCCGTAAATTATTTACAAAATTCTACCTTGTATTAGGTCATAACAATTCTCAGTGACATTCTGTGCGTAATAAGTCTAGAAATTTATTTAAATAAAGAGAAAACAACCTTACCAGAAAAAATGTTAAGGAAATTTTCTCCTTAACTTTTGGGTCAAAATTAATATCAGAAATTAAACTACAACACACTTAGAAAAATAAGGGTTGGAAAAATCTATGCATCAAAATGAAAGGGGTACGGTTAAAGCAGTCTTCAGGGGAAAACTATTAGTCTTAATTCCTAAAGATAGTACTTTGGGAGGTCGAGGCAGGTAAATCACCTGAGGTCAGGCCAGCCTGGCCAACATGGCGAAACCCCGTCTCTACTAAAAGTACAAAAATTAGCCAGACATGGTGGCATGTGCCTGTAATCCCAGCTACTGGGGGACTGTAGACAGGAGGATCACTCGAACCTGGGAGGTGGAGGTTGCAGTGAGTCGAGATTGTGCCACTGCACTCCAGCCTGGGCAACAGAGCAAGACTCTGTCAAAAAAGAAAAAAAAAAAAAGATTACCTAGTACTGTACAAATTTAGCTCCCTAAACCAGAAAGAATAAAAATGAAATACTCAACAACTTAGCATTAAACCCAGGAAACTAAGAAACAAAAAAGGAGAGGAAAAAAAAAAAAAAAGGACAAATTTACCAATATGAATAAATCTAAGATCTGATTCTTTGAAAAAACGAGTTAAGTAAACTATTAACTAAGTGTATTAGGAAAAAAAGAAGTATAAATATATACAATTAGGAAAAAACAGAAATAACCATGGATATAGAAAAAAATCACAAGCATGCTAGAGAATACTTTTCTCAATCTTATGTGAATACATTTAAAACATGGATGAAATGCATGATTTTCTAGAAAAAATAATGATAACTTTAGAAAAGAGGGCAAATTTCTTTGGAACAAATTGACATACTTGATAAAAAACTTACTACCTACTCTTCCTTTCTTCCCCTCAAAGGTACTAGGCTCATATGATTTTACTTATAAACATAAACATTCTCTTAAACCTTTCAGAAATAGGATTTCAAAGATAATTAAACAGTTTTAGACCTTAGAGAGAAAAACTTTCAAATTACTATTATGACATCAAATATAACATAGAGAAAGTTAGTGTCACATTAAAGAAACTACATAAACTGTGCACAATGAATTTATAAATATCAATGTTGACAATGTTGATATACTAATATACTATTAGCAAGTAGAATCCAGTAGCACTTTAAAAGAATGATAAAATTCTAAGTAAGATGGCACAATAAAGGCACAGATAATTACTAGAAACATTATTCAGAATTTTCCTGCATGCATGATAATAAATGTAATGCTGAGTTTTGAATTGTGAATCATATATGTTCTCATTTTGTTTGCATAATTGCATATGCATGAAAAATGGAGAAGTATACACAAGAAATAGTTATCATTGTAGTACATGCTAAAGCTGTGGTTTGAAAGGAAGAATTGGCTACCATATCTTATTAAATTTAATTACCAATTACTGTAAGATATATTAGTATTCCATGTAGTCCTAAGAAGAAATATTTAAATTATAATGCACCATGAATTTCTACATCTTCATTGTTATTATTATTTTATTTATTTATTTCAGAAATAATAAAATATGAAAAATGCTTTTTAGGATTGGTGAAAATTAGTATTATTGTATCCTTTCGTTACTTCTTGAAGTTTTTACAAATATATTTATTTCATCAATAAATAAACAGCAATTTCACTAATACTACGGGAAGAACAATAAATCATTATAGGGCCTCCTCAAATTGTGTACCTTAGGAGTAAGTACTTTTATTTCCTCAAATTTGGTTTTGAAGAAGAAACTGGTAAAAAGACCTTGGACCTCCCTTATATTTATATTAGTTCTAAAGCCTTTTAAAATCTGGTGACCTCTCACTGGAGTCTCCTATTCTGTACTTTTCAGGACTGTATGAAACTCTCTTGCTTCCATATCAACCAAACCTCAGCTCAGAATTGCAGAACAGAGAGAATGAAAATTAGAAGAATCCCGGTAGTGGGCAGTAGCCATATCCTGCTAAAGGTCATCAGAGGAATTGAGCTTTCTCTCAAAGGAAGGTTTTAAATAGTGACTGTCATGATTGGATTTTCATTACAAAATCCATATTGGTGGGTAGATAGCATTTTGGTTTTAGTGTAAAAAATCAATTAGAAGAAAGGAAAATAGAGGCGAGGGACTTGAAATCAAGTTTTCAGTCTCAATTTGTGTATGTTCAGATTATCTCTTGAGCAGGACAAATTTTACAAAAAGTTCAAGTAGGAAATCCACTCTTACTTGTCATAAGTTTAAGGGATTCTGAGAAGCGAGGGCCCTAAACTTGGCTCCCATTTCTAACGGTGCTGGGCTTTGATATTCTGACGTCAAAGCATTTTGTAACCTTAAGGATTCACATTATATGAAAATTAAAATAACACTAAGATCTTTTACCTTGGGAAAGTGGATTAATCAAATATTTCCTAAATTTCTTAAGAGATTATCTGAAAGGGCATTAAGACACTCAAGTAATCATGCAAAGTAGGTGTTCAATCTTTAAATGAATGAAGGAAAAAAAAAATGAAGAAAATAAAAGGATAAATTAAAAGCAATATTTGGGAGTTGGGTGGTGGTGGCAGTGCAGTAGTTGCCTCTGAGAGAGAAGGTGAGAACATCTGAGCTTAAATTCCTATCTTGTCACAGATTTGCTCCGGACAAGTCTTGCTGAATAAGAATACCTTCTATCCAGCACATATCAGGAGTATCCCCCAAAATAAAAATAAATTAACTAAATAAAAAAGTGAAGCAGAAGAGTTTAGTGGATATTGGTGTAGGTATACAATGGGAAAGCTGTTCAATTCAAAAATAGGGCGGTCACAAATGAAACTCTAGATTTTCTACTTCTCCCCTCTTGCAACACCTCTCCCCACTCTTGCTCCTATAATTTTTATTTTTTGTTTTACTTTGCGCTAGATTTTTCTTCAGGGTCTGGGTTTAACCTGGAGGAAAGCGGGGGAAGAAATAAAGCCTTAAGAAATATTCCTTACTAAACACAGGAACTGCTCCACATTGCCTAGGATGCAGGGCTCCCCATGAATTCAGGCTCTATTTTTGAAAGTCAAAAGGATTGCAGGCAGGCAGGATTTGCAAGCATCCGGATTTGCAAGCATCCGGATTTGGGGATGGTTATCTGAAGCCCTACCTGTCGTTACATTTCACAGCAGTGAAAGAAAATCTACTCATGGGTTCTAAATCAATGAAGAAGATTCAATGAACATTTCAACTTGTTTTCTTGCCCAAGTCACTGTAATATTTTCCAGATTTGCACTTTGCCTGTCCAAGAGTGTGGGTATCAGTGTGTGATCAGTACTTCCCATCCTGTTTGTAGCTACATTGCTTCCTACCCAGACAAGGGCCTCTTAACTGATCCTCAAAATAGAGGTCTGGATGAAAAGGTGTCTTTGCTGTTTCTCACGAAGGGCGTTTTAACGGCGAGAGTTCTAGATGCTGAGAAGCTAAAATAACAAAAGGAATTATTTGGAAAAGAAGGTGAGAACCTTCTTATCACGGAGTATCATTGCAAGACTGGCACATCCCTTAAATTGAAGGATAACTACCAGGACAAGCATTCAGGGATAATAAGATAGCATTAGAATGAATATAGTCAGAATAAATTAGCTACAAATGTGAATGGCTTCTGAATTAATTCCAGTTCAGCTGTGCCTTCAAAAAGGTATTAGATAAAACTGTGACCGTGAAATGGGGCTTCAGAGTAGCTTCTAAGAGGCAGGTAAAGTTTGATTTCTCAGGTATTCTCAGTTAGAGAAAAATGAATCAAGTTTATGACATATATACACCTTTAAGTATGAATGTTATGTATGTCAACAAAGAGTCAAAAATCTGTAAAATACTTAAAGATATATCGATGGCCTATGACAAAGCCCTCAGGAGATCCTGGGAACATGTGTCCAAGGTGGTGGAGGAATAACCTAGTTTTACACATTTTATGGAGACACGAGACATCAATCAAATACGTGTAATATATACAGTGGTTTGGTCCAGAAAGGAAGGACAACTCAAAGTGGTGGTAGTTGGGGGGACCGGTGGGCTCCCAGGTTATAGGTATATTTTAAAATTTTCTGATTGGCAATTGGTTAAAAGAGTTGTTATCAATGGAAAGGAATGTCTGGGTTATAATAAGGGGTTGTAGAGACCAAAGTTTTATCATGCGGATGAAGCTTCCAGGTAGCAGGCTTCAAAGAGAATGATTGTAAATGTTTCTTATCAGACCTAAGGGCTGTATAGATGTTAAATGCTGGTTGGCTCTTCGTAAATTCCAAAAGGGAGTAGTGTATAATGAGGTATGTCTGACCCTCCCTTCCTGTCATAGCCTGAACCAGCATTTTAGGTTAAATTTGGAGTGCCCTGGGTGAGAGGAGGCATCTGCTCAGATGGTTGGGGGACCTTAGAATTTTACTTTTCGTTTACATATGTCAATAAAAATAAAACCTTCAATGTATTTATTTGGGGTACCTATAGAAAGTCATCACTACACTTCTCAAAACAGCATTCCATTTTACATCCCACTCAATGCCTACTGCTCGTATTGCACTCCTGAATATTGTTTCCCCCTAAAACTGGATTTTAGAGTATCCTTTGGGTAATGTACATTCATAGAATTATGGCAATAATTTTTGTGCAAGATCAGTGAAGAAAGAAAGATGGGTCGTAGAACACTGTTAAACTTCATTGTTGTTACATATTAAGGAGCAGAGGATGATGGAAAAGCTACCCCCTAATGTAATAAATGTGAAAACAAAAATATATTATGCTTGCTTGCAGTGGGTGCCTGTAGAGCTGTTGAGAACTGATATTATCTCTTGCTAGAAGGGTGGGGATATTATGCCCATTATGTGTGGGCAGGATGTGGACAGCTATAGAAAAACACTCTGCAGCAGATAAGATCTAGAAATCCTTTTTTCATTGCTCCTCAAATCCTTTTACCCACCCCATGTGTCCCTGGAGATATCTAGTTTGGTGGATTTCTCCTTGTGAGTTACGACTAATTTCTTTCAACAGTTGTCTCTCCATTGTCCTGGTAATGTGAAACCGTATCTTGCTTCTTCACTGTTTTCTTTGTTCTTCTAGACTGTAATCACCTTTCCAATGGTGATGTAAAGGCCAAATCAAAGCCAGATGATCCAGAGAAGAATTTTTTAATTCAAATGGATCTGTGAGTGAGTTTCATCAACTCAGCCCAAGAACCCCTGAAATTCTATGCAGATATTCTGTGTATACACGCTTGTGCATTTTCTTGAAAGCAGTTCTCTAGTATTTATCATCACTTTTCAGATGTGTATACCTCACCCTGACCCATAGTTTTAAGGACGACAAGCACAGATTCTCTTTGGCAGAATTTAGGCAATGTATTACATTGCCTTTTTATACATATAAACATGCATACCTCCTACCTATAAAGCCAATACATTCTTCAAAGAGACAGAGTTTTTTGTGGTTCCAAATAAGAATCCCCATTTCCCTTACTGATCCTAGTCCTCTTTAGGGGCAAGTATACCCAACCCCTAGTTGTAATGAGTAGCTAAATTGGTAACTATCAATTTAGGGCTGTGCCTTATCCAGATAATTATCCTTCATCTAACTGTGAGACACTGTTTTGCACAGGGACAGGAGTATCCCATAGCTAATGACCACTGATCAGAAGTACCAGAGGCCTGCTCCAATTCTTAAAGGAGGCATCGAGTCTATGGAGTAATTCATACCAGGGAGCTTCCTTTCAGATCAGGTTGAAGCTCAGTTTTAGCTGAGACCACATGCTGGCTTCTGCCTCCTCCACTTTCTTCATTTCCCTTTACCTGAGAGCACCTGAATGTCTATCTCAGGCTGTATTTTTGTGGAACACAATCTAAAACAATAGTCCACACTTGTAAGCCCTTCAGCTAGTTTATGGTGTGTTTGTCTGATAGAGTTAATGGTCTCATTGAGGTCATAATGTGAGATCATTAATTTCAAATTAGTTCTATAATTAAAGTAAATACTTCCATTATAATACTCAAATGTTTTCTTGGCCTGTTTAAAAATAGAACATTTTGGACTTATGTAAGATATTTTTTCATAAATGGTGAGTGACAGTTGCTATTATGACCGACCCTAAAGGAAAATAATGTATTTGACTTTTCTTATAAACCAGAAATGGAGTTATAATCTATCTACTTTTTGTCTATCACATTTACTACTTGACCTTCCCTCTTTCTGCCATTTTTCACTGATACAAGTATTTCAAACCATGTTCTTGGATGAAAGTTTAGCTTTCAAATTTGTAGGGCAATCTAATTTCTGGAAGTGCACTAAAATTTTGAAAACAGGCAAATTATCTTGTCAGTGTCATGACTTGGTTTATTCCTTAGGTGTGAGCCAACATGTAGCGTACTTCCTAATCACCTGTTCATGTGGCATAGGTTCCTGACAATAATAAAATAGCTATCATTTCATGCCAGGCCCTAGGCATGCATTTTCTCGTTTAGGGATAAAAACATCCCTATATCATAGGTACAAGTATCTCCATTCTACAAATGAGGACCTTAGATACATTAATAAATTAGCATATGTGTATGTGATATTTGAAACAAAAATTATCACATCATCTAGTACGCAAGACAGTTATATTTAAAAGTGAGGAGGAGAATGGGATCAAAATAGAAGTTAGTTTCAAAGCTTCACAGAAAATGGTAAATCTTTGATATCAATAGCATTTGATAAGTTATATACACACATTGTAAAGCTGAGATAAATCCCTGATAAAACACACAAAACCCAAAACCACTATATATAATTTGTGATAAAATCCTAAAAACAGTTCAAGTAAATCAAAGGAAGGCAAGAAAAGAGAAACAGAAACAACAAACATGTAATCCCAGCACTTTGGGAGACTGAGGCAGGTGGATTGTTTGAGCCCAGGAGTTCAAGACTAACCTGGACAACATGGGGAAACCCTCTTTCTACAAAAAAATACAAAAATTAGCCAGGCATGTTGGCATGCAACTGTAGTCCCAACTACTTAGGAGGCTGAGGTGGGAGGATCACTTCAGCCTGGGAGGCAGAAGTGGCAGGGAGCTGAGATCACGCCACTGCACTCCAGCCAGGGTGACAGGGTGAAACTCTGTCTCAAAACAAAAGCCTGGATGCAGTGGATCATGTCTGTAATTGCAGCAATTTGGGAGGCCGAGGTGGGCAGATTACTTGAGATCAGGAGTTCGAGACCAGCCTGACCAACATGGTGAAACCCCATCTCTACCAAAAAATACAAAAATTAGCCAGGCTTTGTGGCATGCACCTGCAATCCCAGCTTCTGGAGGAGGCTGAGTTGGGAGAATTGCTTGAACCTGCAAGATGGAGGTTGCAGTGAGTGGAGAACCACTGCACTCCAGCCTGGGCGACAGAGTGAGACCTTGTCAAAAAAAAAACAAAAAACAAAAAACCAGCAAACAGAAAAAATAGACAGAAAACAAATTATAAAAACAAAATAATAGACTTAAGCTTAGCATTAAGTGTAAGTGGTCTTAATATAATTATGAGGCAGAGATTGGTATATTAGATAAAAAACATGAACTAACTATATGATGTTTATAAGAAACTCTCTGAAACTTCAACATAAGTGGACTTAAAATAAAAGCATGGGAAAGTTATATCATGATGATAATTATTTTTAAGACACAAAGTGGCTATATTAATATCAGATAAGGTAGATTCTAGAACAAAGAAAGATTTCAAGTCAGTAGTTAAATCCTATCTCAGAAACTAGAAAAAGAAGAGCAAAATAAACCCAAGTAGGCATAAGGAAGAGAATAATGCAGATAAGAGCAGAACACAGAGAAATGGAAAACAAAACAAAACAAAACAAAAACGAAAAAAATCAATAAAACAAAACAAAAACAAAAAAAATCAATAAAACAAAACAAAAACGAAAAAAATCAATAAAACAAAAGGCTGTTTGTTTTTTAAAAAATTATAAAATTGGTAAACTTCAGCAACAGTGACAAAAGTAAAAAGAGAGAACACACAAATCACCAAAATTAAAAATAAAACAGAGGATGTCACTACAGATCCTGCAGCTAGCAACAGGATATTATGTAGTTCACACTCAAAGGCAACACTGTAGAATAAATAGACAAACTTGTCAAAAACCACAAACTACTAAAGCCTAATTAAGAAGAAATGGATAATGGGAACGGTACCATAATGATTCAAGACATCAAATTTGTAGTTTAAAAGCTTTTGAATAAAATCTCTTGGTCTAGAACGTTTCACTGGAGAACCAAATCAAACATTTAAAGAAGAATTAATGTACCAAGTGTATACAGTCTCTTCCAGAAAATTGAATATACCCCACCTGATTTTATGAAGCTGATATTACTTGAACATGAAAACAAGAAGAAAAAAAAAATATCAAATGAGAAAAAGAAAACTACAGACAAATGTCTCTCAATGAATTTAAACAAAAATCCTCAATTGAATTAATATTTCATTCTACAGGGCAATTCTACAGGGAAAGGTGGTGCATGCCTATATTCTCAACTTTTTGGGAGGCTGAGACAGGGGCATTGCTTGAGGCAAGGATTTCTAAGATATAGTGTGTCATGCCAGTCAGATGTCCACACTAAGTTTTTCATCAGTGTGGTGACCTCCTGTGAGCAGGAGACTGCCAGGTTGCTCAAAGAAGGGTAAACTATCCCAGCTCAGAAATGAAGCGGTCAAAACTCTCATGCTGATCCGTAGTGGGATCACACCTGTGAATAGTCACAATAGTCACGGCATTCCAGCCTGGACAACATAACGATACCCTGTGTCTTAAAAAAAAAAAAAGTAAAGAAAATCTAATCTAACAGGACTTAAAAGACTTATAAATCATGACCAAGTATGATTTATTATTTGAAGTTCAATCACTGTATCCACCACATAACCACGCTAAATGTTTTAAAGTCACGTGATTATAACAACTGATGCAGAAGAAACATGTGAATACACTTGAAATCTCATTTACGTTAAAAACAAAAACTCTCAGTATATTAGGGAAAATGATCTTCTTCAACCTGATAAAGAACATCTATGAAACAAATGACGGCTAACAGGATATTACTGCTGACAGACTGAATGCTTTCCCCATAAGATCGGAACAAGTTACTACTTTTATGTAACATTGTACTGGAAGTTACAGTCCCAGCAAAATAAAATGAAGAAAAGAAATAAGTAACAAAGGAAGGCATTCAGATTGAATTGGACAGAAAGAAGTAAAATTTCCCCTATTTGCAAATGATATAACTAAGAAAATCCCAAGAGATATATACCAAAAAATTCCAGAACTTTATAAATGAATTCAGCAAGGTTACAAGATTCAAGATCAATATACAAAAACATTAATAACATTTCTATATGCTAATAAAGAACATGAACATGTGGAAATCAAAACAAAAACCACAATACTATGTACAATTACATAAACATTTATAGACTCTGTATGCTGAAAATTATAAAATATTGATGACAGAAATGAAATACGACCTCATAAATGAGAGACATACCATGTTCACTTATTTGAGGACTCAACAAAATAAAGATGTCAATTATCTCCAAATTATTTATAGGCTTAATACAATTCCCCAAAAAATCCTACCAGAGTCTTTTGTTGTTGTTGGCATGTAAAACTTATTTTAAAACTTATATGGAAAGATGCTGGTCAAATCATGGCTAAACTGTCTTGAAAATAAAAACATATTCTGGGAGACATCACTCTATCAAAAGTTAAATTCCACTGTGGAGGCCGGGTGTGGTGGCTCAAGCCTGTAATCTCAGCATTTTGGGAGAAGAAGGCAGGAAGATCACTTGAGTCCAAAGGTTTAGACAAGCCTGGGCAACGCAGCAATACCCTGTCTCTAAAAAAACACAAAAATTAGCTTGTTGTGGTGGCATATGCCTGTAGTCCTAGCTACTTGAGAAGATGAGGTAGGAGGACCACTTGAGCCCAGGAGGTCAAAGCTGCAGTGAGCTGAGATAGTGCCTCTGCACTCCGGCCTGGATGACAGAGTTAGACCATCTCAATAAATAAATAAATATCACTATATAGGTATAGTAATTAATACAATATGCTATTGGTAAAGAGATACACTGAGAAGTAAAAGGAGATTCCAGAAATATAACCACATAAGTATGACAAACTGATTTTTGACAGAGGAGGAAAATAAATTCTTTGGAGAAAAGATAGTCTTTTTTTTCAATAAAATGTACTCTAGCAATTAAACATACATAAGCATTAAAAAAAAATCTCAATTTAAACCTCACACTTTATACAACAATCAAAAATAAACTTAAAGTGTGCCAAAAACTTAAATTTAAAACCAAAAACTATAAATCTTCTGGGAAAAAACCCAAGAGAAAATCTTTAGATTTAGGACTGGAATAGAGTTCTTAGAATTGACATAAAAATAATGACTTATAAAAGGAAAAATTAATAAATTAGATCTTATCAAATTCAAAATTTCTCTTCTGTGAAAGACTATCTTTGAAAAACTAGAGATGAAGAGAACATATTTGCAAATTATGTATTCAACAAAGGGCTACTATCTAGAATATATAAGGAATGCCCAAAATCAGCCTCAAAAACAAACTATCTTGAACAGACATTTCACCAAAGAGAATATACAGATGTCAAATAAGCACATGAAAAGATATGGAACATCATTAGCCATTAGAGAAATGCAAACTGAAACCACAGTGAAGATATCACTACACACCTATCAGAATGAATAAAATGTTTAAAACAGTAATAATGCCAACAGATGGTTAGCATGTAGAGAGATTGGATCACTCAGATTGCTATCCGGAATATAAAATGGTATGGCTACTCTGACAAAACTAAACATGCACTTACTATACAATCCAGCAATTGCATTCTTGGTCACTTATCTCAGAGAAATTAAAACTCATGTTGACACAGAGACCTGTATATAAATATTCATAGTAGTTTTATTCATAACAGCCCAAAATGAAAACAGCACACGTATTTTTCAACTAATGAATGGCTGGGAAAATCTATGCTGCATACATAGCAGGGGATACTGCCCAAGAATAAAAATATCAAACTACTGATATACACAATGATTTGGATGGATGACCAGTGAATTATATTGAATAAAAAAACTAATCTCAAAATGTTACATACTGTATGATTCCATTGATATAACATTCTTGAAATTACAAAATTATAGAAGTGAAGAACACATTCCTGAAAACCAGGCTTTAGAGATAGGAGGGTTTGATGAGAGGGAGGTGGATTTGACTCTCAATGGTTAATAAGAGAGATTCTTCTGGTGATGGGATTCTTTTCTGTCTGTATTGCATCAATGTCAATATCTTGGTTGCAATAGTATATAGTTTTACAAGATGAGGAAAAGTGAGTAGTGTATAAGAGATCCCTTTCCTTCTTTCCCTTCCTTCCTTCCTTCCTTCCTTCCTTCCTTCCTTCCTTCCTTCCTCCCTCCCTCCCTCCCTCCGTCCTTTTCTCTTTTTCTTTCTTTCTTTCCTTCTTTCTTCCTTTCTCCTCTCTCTCTCCCTTTTTTTTTTTTCGTCTTACTCTGCCACCCAGGCTAGAGTGCAGTGGCATGATCTTGGCTCACTGCAGCCTCTGCCCCCTAGGTTCAAGCGACCCTCATGCCTCAGCCTCCTGAGTAGCTGGGATTACAGGCATGTGTCACCACGCCCAGCTAATTTTTGTATTTTTAATAGAGATGGAGTTTCGTCATGATGACCAGGCTGGTCTCCAACTCCTGGTCTCAACTGATCCACCTGCCTCGGTCTCCCAAAGTGTTGGGATTACAGGGTGAGCCACCATGCCCAGCAAGATCTCTGGATTATTTCTTTTCTTTCTTCCCCCTTTTTTTTTTTTTTTTCCCCGAGACAAAGTTTCACTCTTGTCGCCCAGGCTGTAGTGCAATGGCGTGATCTCGGCTCACTGCAACCTCCACCTCCTGGGTTAAAGCGATTGTTCTGCCTTAGCCTCCAGAGTAGCTGGGATTACAGGTGCCCACCACCACACCTGGCTAATTCTCTGTATTATTTCTTACAACTACATGTGAATCTAAAATTATCTCCAAGAAAAAAGTTAACTTAAAATAGTGAAATGCATAATTCTCATACAAATATATATTTAACTTGCATCAAATATTTTATACAACTCATTATAATGAAGCAACCAGTAAGATACTAGATGGATTTGAAGAACACGCGCACACATATACACACACACAAACGCACACACACGAGTCATAGAGACAGTTACGAATGACGAAGTAAATTTTCTAATGAATATAAAACTGGTTACTCTTTTATAGGTCAAAAAATAACATGTAATTTTTAGTGTAATCTTTATTACAGGACCAAAAATCAGAAATCAATTATATCCCAATGGAGAGAAACTTCATATGTTCAATAATAATTTGCTTTCTTATTATTTTTCTGCAGGCTGTCTTCTACTCGTATATAATTGTGAAATATTAGGTTGGTGCCAAAGTAATTCCAGTTTTGGGGATTACTTTGTTGGCAAAAACTGCAATTACTTTTCCACCAACCTAATAGCTTGGTCCATAGATAGCTATAGTCAGAGTGTTCCCACAGAGTTTGCTAGTCAACACTCAGCATTGTGTGGAAAGTACACCCTATTACTTCTATTACTTATTTTCAAATTTGGGGAAAATTTTCATACACATATATTGAACACTTCTGATGTGCTGTCGGAGGAAGAGTCATAATAGTGAAATGACTTAATGGAAGCAAAAAAGATGCTATTTTTTATAGATTCATGATTAAGTTTTCCTCAGTAATTACCTCATTTCTTTGTTGATCTTAGAGATCATGAAAGAGAACTGTAAGAATTACCAAAAGAAGGACAGTGTACCTTTGCCATTTCCTAAGAATGAGGAAATGGCTAAGTTATACTAGTGTCTCTTTATCTCACTGTTGTTTTGGTGATATCTTATCATAAAAGTCACAATTCCAGTTTAGATGGTCTAGTGGGAGCCTGCAATATATTTTTTCAAAAGTAATAATAGAGAAAGAACATTCACTATTTACTTTTATAAGCACTATTCTGAATGTTTCACATTTGTTAATCCTCATGTTAGGTGCTATGATTAACCCCATTTGCATATCAGGAAACCTAGACAGAGAGAAACTAAATACTTTCCTAAGGTAATATAGCTAATAAGTGGTACAGTGAGAATTTGAATCAAGGAAGTTCGAATCTATATTCGGTGCTTACAAATGCTGTGCTACAGCTTCAAGTCCTCAAGAGATTGTGCCTCATTTATCTCTCCTACTCTTAGTAAAGTTTTCTTGAAATAGAAATCCACAAATCTGACCCGTGGTAGTTCCCCTGAAAATGCTTTCACTATGTTCATTCAGCCCTAAGTATTTTACACTAGTATTTAAGAATCTTAATATGAAATGACAATTCGAATGAGTTAGTGCAGGACAGATTAAACAAACATCCATAATTGGCACCTATATTATTATTTACCATTTCTTTTAGATGGTGCATAATATACTATGTATACACGTAGCAATGTAGCTACTACATTGGAGATTTTTCAGTAACATGCAAATTATGAATATAAAGTGGACTTGTTTGAAATGTGTTTCACAATGTCGAGTGAATAAAATGTAAACCAGAAAAAAAAAAAATACCTGCAAATTAAAGTCAAATGCTTTTGGCACTTAATGAGTGTTAATCAGCAATGGTAGTAATTTCCGTACATTATTTCATGTCACAGAACTTGTGCATGGAATATTGGCTTCTTGCCCTCATTGTCTTTGGAATGTGGAAACTATTAGAAATCATTGCTCGTGCAAGGAAAACCTACCATGATGTTTTAGGAATTTGAGGAGGCTATGAATAATATAGATTGAGTAAGGAAGTGAATAATCATGTGGCTCTTTATAGTTTTTGTTTTTCTGAGTTTGAAGTTACAGACTTGGCATGTTATCATTCTCATAGCATTTTGTGTGTGTGTGACTAAAAACTGTTTACTTAGTAGTCACAGGCAGTTGGCGGATACTTCTAGTTGTTCTTTTCTTGCTGAAAGGAAATACAGGAATGCTATAATACAGTGATCTCTTAATGATAGAGAAGTTCACCCAACACTTATCTGATGCACACATCTTTTGAAGTCCATATTCAAAAATTTGGAGAACATAGACTATCAATCAGAACTTTTTATTGCAGCTTACTTGACTGGCAATGTCTAATACCTCAAGTCACACAACTGAGGTCTACTGGAAATGAATTTCTACCCAACTTTGTCTGGCTGCAGACCTCTGCTTACCAGTGTCTTTCTTCATTACCAAAGTAAAGATTTTACCATATGTGAAATAGCCCAAAAAGAGGACTCAGACTTCTTCTCTATGGTAATTCTGAGCTCAGTCTTGGAGAGTCCTGAGCTGAGACTGGGTTTTGCAATGTGACTTACCTTGACCTAGCAGGAGGCCAGGCCATAGCTGCCTCTGTCATTGCCACATAAGCCCTTTCTGCCTTCTCAGCCATAGTCCCAGTTACTTCTAGTAAATATCAAATGCAGGAAAACCAAAGAAGCAGAAATACAGGAGTAATTAAGTAAACATATGCCTTTAAAATATATTTTTTAAAATGTATCTAAGTATTGAGAATTCTGAATTCTCAACTTGGAGCAAAGTCCAAACAAAGGAATCAAACCCTTGGCTTCATTGTATCTTAATTCTTACTGCCTTGAGGTGACAAAAAGATGAATCGTAGTGTAGTAGATTCTGTTAGTGTTTTGTCAAGATTCCATTTACCTTCCAGTGCATGCATCTCCCAGCTCTTCTGCGAGTTCGCTGTTCATGGCTCACAGCTGCCTTCTCTTCTCAAAACTTCCCCTTGGTCAGTGGGAGCCATGCTACCCAGCAATGTCTGAGGAGTTACACTCTCATAGGAGACAATGCCTGATAGCCAAAGGCTGAATGATGAGAGGGCACCAAAAACTCTCCACTTGTAACCAAACCCTGCAGGCTATTCACGTTCCAAAGTCCTCCAAGCAATCAGGCTGAGGCTAGACTTCATCTGGAACACCTAGCTGGATAGCTGTTGCTTCTTTGCTTTATTTCCCTCATCCCCTTATAGGTTTCTCCTGAGAGAACATCTTTAGTCAATTATTTTCATATACTCATGCATGTGCTTGCACACACACACACACACACACAAATATGCCAGCCTCTGCTTCTAGGGAACTTGACCAAAACAAATACTCTGAGAGCTATCAAGGAATCACAGTAGGCAGGGGATAAGTCTTCATGCAGAAGGACGAAGTTGAAAAAAGGAAAAGAAGTAGTATTTAACATACAAAAGGATGAGTGAAGGTACTTCTTGTCCAGCACATGGAATCCAGAATGCTCTTAATTTTTGAATAGATGTATTTAATTTTCTCCAACGAGAAGTTAAATGCCTTTGATAGCATATTGTCACTGGAAATATATACTTTAAAATTTGCGAGCTACAAAATAATTGATACAATTGGAAGCCTTTCAAAAGTAGGCATCATGGATATGCATGGTAGGAAGGAAGCTTAGCAGTTCCTTACAGGCAGACCTCAAGACATTTCTAAGAATTGGGTGTCTTCTCCTTTTACAAATTCTGAGATAAGAACTTTTATAACTAATTCAGCAACTTATCTCAATAATGAGTCTCAAAATCTGAAAATTATTCATTTTAACCTAATATAATTGCTTGCCATCCAGTTTAAATTTCCTTTCCCTCCTCTTCTGCCCTGTGTAGACTTGAGGAATTGCTACATTGCAATGTTCCCTTTACTTTTACCAGAAGGGTTCTTCTTCCTTTATTTTTGGGGAAGAAATAAAATGAGGGTTCTTATTTCTCTAATATAGGGGCAGGGCTCTCTTGAGGGTCTCTGTGGTTACAAACTCGTAGATATTCTAGACAAAATATGCTCCTATAATATGTGAGCTTGAATGGCAGAAAATAAATTAAGGATCTAGAAACAAAGAGGGAATTAAAGCTAAGATGGCAAAGCATAGGCTGATGAGTGGGTAACCTGGGACAGTTGTGGGTAATGGGGTATCCAAATCAACAAGCCAAAATGAATTAAGCCTTTAATCGCTTTCTGCTATGTTATAAATAAGAAGCCAAAAACAGAGAAAGCACTGACTCCCCTCTTCCCTTTTGCCCCATGGGGCAGTGCACCGGTGAAGGGTCAGGTGGATCTCCTGGGGCTCCTGGGGATCGTCTCACTGAAATATTAGGAACCCTGATGTTGCAGAGAGGGTGAGGAGGAAGGACTAGGGGTTGGAAAGTCCTGGGCACTTAGTCAGAGGGGGGATGTGTCTCCAGGGTTGCCCCCTCCTCTTCCTGTAAGGAGAACTTGGTGCCTGCAGAAGACCTCAGCTCAAGGAGCCTAGGAATGAAGGCTCTGAGTCCTTGACTGAAACTGCCTCATAGCCCCACACACGGGCCCTGCTCTGGGTCTGCTGTGGGGAGGGCAGCCTTCCTCTGGGGCAGCCAGGTAAAACCTGTGTCATTACCTATGTTTGGACCTGAAAAATCATACACAGTTCTTTTAACCAGAAGCCAGACTCCTCAAATGCCCTAAGGACAGGTAATTTGTTATTTTTTGTTTTGCACTTGTTAAAAGGCATAGCACTGGAGTTAACAGGAAGCTTACAGCCTTGCATTAAGCTAGGACCCTAGACAAGCTTTCTCTTTAGTTTAAAAATAAAAAAAAAAGGAGTAAATTAACATATTAACATTAGCCATTAGTCTATAGAAGAGAAAAATAAAAGCATGTTTTTGTCATTATATATTTAGGGTCTTGCCCTGTTGCCCAGGCTGGAGTGCAGTGGTACAATCATTGCTCACTGTAGCCTCAAACTCCTAAGCACAAGAGATCCTCCTGCCTTAGCCTCCAGAGTAGCTGGGACTAGAGCCATGGATCTTGATATGGAACAAAATCTCTGATGAGAAATGCAGGGCCCAGGGCTTTCTATGCCCCTCTGTGTGTCTGGATTCCAATTTATATCATATATGTGATAGGAGAATATCCCAAAGCTACTCAGGGTCTGACAGTGAAAGATACAAAGAAGCTGATGGGTGCTTTGTAACAACCTATTCCGAGCACAGAGTACAGGAGGTTTCTACACAAAACACTAAATAACGAATGTGAGGTGAAAAAGAGTAGATAATAAAAAAAATTAAACTGAATAACCAATGTGAGGTGAAAAAGAGTAGATAATAAAAAAATTAAACTGAATAACCAATGTGAGCTGAAAAAGAGTAGATAATAAAAAAAATTAAACTGAATAACCAATGTGAGGTGAAAAAGAGTAGATAATAAAAAAAATTAAACTGAATAACCAATGTGAGGTGAAAAAGAGTTGATAATAAAAAAAGTTAACAAATGACACAAAGAAACAATTAATTGCGACGGGCAGTCATGTGAATAATTAGTCATATAACCAATACACATTGAGACACGTAGTGGTAAAACTGCACATGCAAGACAAAGAAAAACATAATAATTCATAAAGAATCGGTGAATTTTCTAGGAAGGAATAACAATTAAACTGGCAGGAAGTTTTTCATCAAGACTAAGAGAAACCAAGAAACAGTGAAAAAATATGTTCCATGGATATTTGGAAATAGCCAGCAGAAAGGAAGAAACCACACTTGTGTTTTTTTAAGACCAACAAACAAAATCAATAGCATTTCTGTGCACCAGTCCAAACCAGTTGGAAAGTATTATGCATTTTATAAAAATTCTGTTCACCATTGGAGCAAAAACCAGAAGGTATCAAAGATTAAAAGAATAAAACCTGTGTATAAAGAAAATTATTAAACTTTGCTGTAAGTCAGCAAAGAAAACCTTACTATACTGAGGGAGATGCCATGTTTGTGGGTGGAAAGACTGTATGTTAATTTCAATGGAATAATCTGTAGATAAAATATGTTTCCAATTAAAATCACAAGATGATTGAAATGTTTTCTCACAGACCTTTACAAAGAGATCCTAAAATCTTATAGAATAAAATAGGGTTTAAGACTTTTATAAATTTGAAAAAGAACAAAAGGAGTAACTATATCACCAGATAGGCACACCAGTGATGCAGTTATCAGGGCAGTGAAATACTGGTATGGTCCATAGTCAAAGGTGGCGCTGTCATGCACATTAGGTTAATGACAGAGGGGAGAGCTTAGAGACAGGCCCACATGTATATGAGTGTTTTCTCTGTACGATAAATGGTATTGCAAATCATTGTGGACAGAATCAACTAAAAATAATTACTAAATTATAGTATTACTCCAAATAATATAAAAACACACATTTCAGATTCTAAAGGTGAACAACAAAAGACTTTAAAACTTTTAGGAGACTCTATAAGAGAATCCCTTGATGGACACAGAGTAAAATTTAATGTCATAAACAAGACAAAATTCACGACCCACAAAGGAAGTGAACGATAAGTTGACCACGCTAAAATGAATAAAATCTGTGGAAAAAAAAATAACACCATGAACAAAGTTAAAATCCACACCACAGATTGGCAGAAGATGTTAACAATGAACGTAGCCAGTAAAGGCTTAGTAGCCAAAATACTTAAGGCATGCCTCCAAAACAATGAGAAAAAAATAAATAACCTGATAGAAAATGGGCAAGAGATAAATGGGAAAGTCTGAGGAGAAAAGAATATGCCATTAAACATGGAAAATGCTACTTAATCTCACTAGTACACGGAAATAGAAATTGGCGTCATACTGAGATCTATATAACCATCTGTCTTATACAAATTAAAATAGATTAAAAAGATACAAGTCTGATAATTTCAGAAGGAGGTGAGGATGAAGGGAAATGTACATTAATTAAGCTAAAAATATCAGCTGAAACTGAAAGTCACAATTGCAGCAGCTTAATACAATAAAAATTCATTTATTCATGTCCTAATCCAGTAGACATGTGTACAGGCTCTGATGAGGTCATTCAGGAAACCCGGTTTCTCTCATCTTGAAGCTCAGCTTTCTTTATGGCCCTCAGAGAACTCTCCATTCAGTTGATAGATGGGTAAATAAACCATGGGGAAGATTCACTTATTGGTCACTGTATCTTAAGGACCACATATCTCTTCTACTCGCACGTCACCAGTATCGTCTTTTCGTAACACCTAGCTGCAAGGAAGACTAGGAGACTGAGTCCAGCTTTATCATCAGAAGAAAAAACAATAGGACTTAGTAAATATCTCATAATCTCTTGCCACACAATAAGACACTTGTACATTACGGATGAGACTGTACATTACTACAGCCATTTTGGAGGGCAATTTTTAGTAAAGTATACTTAGAAGAAATTTTAAAACAAATATATCAGTGTAAGTACATTTGAAAATGTAAATTAAATTAATATAAGATACTAAATGATACATAAAGTACAAAACCATGCATGTAGTATTTTAAATTTTACAGACCAATATTTTTCATTGCTCATGCGTATATGTATCTGACAATAGCATAAAAACATGTATAGAATGTTATATACCAACTTCAAGGTAATAGTAAGTTCCAGGGATAAAATGATGAGAGTTAGTAGGTAATTTGATTTCTTAAAAGAATAAAAAAGACCTGAAGCAAATCTAGCAAAATATCACCATGTGTTAAGCCTAGATTTTGTGTATCTGTATATGTCTTTTCAATGTATATTTGAAGTGCATATGAATAAAATTATGCTAAAAATAAAATCTAAAATGTAAATGTCTAAAATAAAACGTGGTTCACCATTAACCAGTGAGTTATCACTCTCAAATTATGTTAAAACTTCACGTATTTCCCTTCCAATTGCAGTGGATAAATGAAATAAAACAATTTGATTTCAATTTAGTTTTAAAAGAAAGTTCTAAGCAAAGTGAAGTGGAAAAGCACATTATCTAAAATATTAAAATTTCATTAATTGCAATGTTTTGATAAAGGCAGACCCTTTAATCGATTTATTGTTCTCCCGCTCTCTCCAATATACAACTATTTGGAAGCATAAGATGTCGATAAACAATAGCATATGCAGTTGCTAAATGCCAGTGAAACAGTCATGTCATACTATTTTTTTTTTCTTTTTTTTTGAGATGGAGTCTTGCTCTGTCGCCCAGGCTAGAGTGCAGTGGCACGGTCTTGGCTCACTGCAAGCTCCGCCTCCTGGGTTCACACATGTCATACTATTTTTATTGCTTGTATCTTCTTACATCATTTATAATATCATTTTCAATATTTCTTTGGGAGGCATATAGTTATTTACAGGCTATCTAAAAAGTTACAGGCCTGTTGTTCTCCCAATCCCATGTGACTTTTACTTGGTGAATGCATGCTCCTTAGTGATGTTAATTCTTAAGTGTTAGGTTGTTTCAGAGTCTCTGTTCTGTCTGTCAAAAACATTCAGATCCATTTACATTTCCTTGAGGTTGTGAGTTCTGAAAATGTGATTTCTACCACAGAAATCAGTACTTTTTAAACTTAGCTCTCGGGGATTTAAATTCTCTGGTGTTGGAAGTCTTTTAAACACCAGGAAAAAAAAAATGCTCAAAGACAGCAAAGCAAACTAGTTAAGAGCTTCCAAAGCAATCATCTCAAATTAAGAAGTATAGCATCCTGATAAGGAGAAGGAACTCTGGAAGCAAACTACCTGGACTTAAACAAGTTAACTGGACTCCTAATGTATCTGTTTATCTATTATAGAGAGATAATATATAGATATAGAAGATATGAATATATCGTTAACACTAACATGTAGATAATACTAATACCTACCAGAAGGTTTTTATAAGAACTTTTAATAATATAGTATTTGGAAAATTTTCAGAAGAGTTTCTGATATATAGTAAGTAAAAGTAGGTATTCATTAAATAAATAAATTATCATATTTTACAAACCCTAATTTCTCTTGGGCTGGAATCATATTCACAACTGTGAGTCTGCAGCCTCCTAGATCTGTTGATGAAATGTCAGCTTGACTCAAGATGTTATGCAAAATTAAGTTATTTTAAAAAAGTTACTCCTTATGGGAAGATTTGTGGTTGTACTTATTACCAAACAACAGCAAAATGTGAGGTTGGTGCAAATGTCTGCCATTAAAAGGAATGGCAAAAATCGCAATTATTTTTGCACCAACCTAATAAACCTCTTACAGAAAAATGACTTGAACAATCACAAAAGACATGTTGGTAGAGAAGTTTATATCAATGAGAGATGTAGGATTATTATCAGTGAGCTGACCCCGAATCTTTTCTCCACACCTGAAAACCCACAGTAGCTGTCTGATGGCAAGATTTAAGAACTATAATAATGAATTTTTAAAAATAAGTTTTATTTTGTTATTTTTTATTTTTACATCTAACAAACTTTAAAAATTTTAGAATAGGAAAGTTTCCAAAATATTACCAAGCTCCCATGTACCCTGCACCCAGTTTCCCCTATATTGACATTACTATTACAAGTCTGTTACTACAAATGGACTCGTATTAACACAGTATTTAGATAACAAGTGTTTAGATAACACTTTGTTATCTAAAGTCCATACTTCATTAGGATACCCCTAGTTTTTACCTATTGTCCCTTGACCGTTCCCGGAGCCCATTCAGAATACCACTGTACATTTAATCCCCATGTCTCCCTAGGCTTCTCTAGACTGTATTGGTTTCTCAGACTTTCGTTGTTTTTGACAATCTTCACAATTTCAAGAGTAGTGGTCAGGCATTTTGTAGAATGTCCTTCAATTTGAATTTGTCTGATATTTTCTCATTATTAGACTGGGGTTATAGATTTTGGTGGGGGGTCGGGGAGAGCCACAGAGATAAAGTGACACTGTCATTACATCCGATTAAGGGTGCCAGCATGATTTATAACCAAAGATATTAAGCTTGATCATAGGAGTGATATGGTGTTTGTCAGGTTTCTACAATGTGAAGTTGTTCTTTTTCCCCCTTTGCTAACATATTTTTTGGAAGTCCTTATGTACAACCCACATTTAAGGAATGGAGAGTTATACTTCACCTCCTTGAGGTGGGAGTATCTACAGAAATTATTTGTAATTTTTCTGTGCGAGAGACTTTTTCATTCTTCCCATTTATTCATTTATTCAATCATGCATGTATATCTCTATGGACTCATAGATACTTATTTTATTCTTTGTGTATAGACCAATGCTATATTATTTAATTTGTTGCTCAAATTGATTTAGCTTTGACCATTGGGAGATCTTTCAGTTGGTTCCTTTGACACTTTGACACACCCTATTATTTTGTTTTTTGAGCACTTCCTTAGTTTCTGACATCACAAGATACTTTGGGGTTATCTGGTATATTTCCTTTCTCAGCCCTAGAATCAGCAGTTTCTCAAAGGAACCCTGCTTCCTGTTATTGGAGAATGGTATTGTAAACCAAAATCTGGGTCCAGGGTATGCTCATTGCCCCTGGGGTGTCAGCATTATTTCTAGGTCATCTCAGTGGACAAAGCAGGGAAACGTGTCTGTGTATACTAACCTATGTATACACTCATATGTCTAATTAATTCTATGTATATTCATCTCTTTCTATTTCAAGGTAAACATGAGTTAATAGTGATATTTCCTACTGTCATCCTGTACCACATAGCTCATTCTAACCTTTTCCCTTGCTTACCTGTAACTTCCCTCTCCAACAGTGAGAAACCTGGTTCTTACTTTCTACCAACAGTTTATTTATCTGTACAATCCCAGCATATGTGCACAGTTTTAGAATGGTTAACCAGTACTCTAGTGAGAAACAAGTTCACTCAACTTGAGTACAATGCTTGTGTGTAGTTTCTTTTGCTTTTAGTCTTACAGTTTCCACTAATTTCCAAAGTTATCTGGGTCATCTCCTTTTCCCCCAGTTCATTCATGCAGGTTATGCTAGACACTTGTAATACCATTAGGTTCCTTTGTCGTAATCTTCATTTCATTCTGGGGTTTGCAGAAGTTACAATTGATTTTATAAGTTTGTATACACTGAGATTAACTCTTTGTGCTGTAAAGATCTATGGGTTTTGACAAATGCATAGTGTCATGTATCAGCCACTACAGTATAAGACAAAATAGTTTCACTGACCTAAAAATTATGATTGTTTTACTTATTTGATCTTCACTCTTCCCAGACTCCTACTAATCACTGACATATTTCTATCTCTATTGTTTTTTCTTTCCTAAAATGTCTTATAAATGGGATAATACAATATGTAGCTCTTTGAGACTGGTTTCCTTCACTTACCAATATACATTTAGGATCTGACTGATAATCCGTTAATTTATATTGCTGAGTAATACTCCACTGTAGAGAAGCTGTCAAACTACCTTTTAAAGGAATTGTTTCATTTTGTTTTCTGTCCAGCAATGAAGGAAAATTCCTTTTGTTCATTTCCTCACTAATGTTTTTGATGGACAATTTCATCCCTGCCCCTGGCCTCCGCCCATTTTAGCTATTGTAGTAAGTATACAGTGATATCTCATTGTTGTTTTAATTTGCATTTCCCTAATAATATTTGATGTTGAACATAGTTTCATATATCATTTACCATCTGTATATCTTCTTCAGCAAGGTAGCTGCTCAGATCTTTTGCCCAGTTTTTTAAAAATTGAGTTGTTTATTTTCTCATTGCTGAATTTTCAGTGTTATTTGTATATTCTGCAACAAATCTTTATGAGATAAGTGCTTTGCAAATTTTTTTTCACCAACTGGGCCTCCTTTTTTCAATATCTTAACAGTATCTTTCATAGATCAAGAGTTTTACTTTTGAAAAAGTCTAACATCATTGTTTATGGATTGTGTTTTGTTATATATAAAAACATATCACCAGGCTGGGCATGGTGGCTCACACCTGTAATCCCAGCACTTTGGAAGGCTGAGGTAGGTGGATCACTTAAGGTCAGGAGTTCGAGACCAGCCTGGCTAACATGGTGAAACCTCATCTCTACTAAAAATACAAAAATTAGCTAGGCATGGTGGCACATACCTGTAATCCCAGCTACTTGGGAGGCTGAGACACGAGAATCGCTTGAACCCAAAAGGTAGAGGTTGCAGTGAGCCGAGATCACACCACTGCACTCCAGCAGGGGCGACAGAACATGACTGTGTCTCAAAACAAATAAACAAACACACAAAAAATAAACAGAACTTATCACCAAACACAAAGTCAAAGATTTACTGCTATGTTTTCCTTCCAGAATTTTTATCATTTTGTATTTTACATGTATGTCTTTGATTCACTTTGAGTTAACTTTTTTTCTAAAATGTGAGGTCTGTATCTAGGTTCATTTTTTGACATAAATTTTAGCACAGTTTTTGAGGACTATTCTTTATCCATTGAATTGTCTGGACTTTGTCAAAAATTAGTTCGCTGGATATGCACAGGTCTGTTTTTGGTCTCTGTATTCCATTTCATTCATCAATATCTTCATTCTTTTGCCAATATGGCACGGCTTCAGTAGAGTAGCTTTATAGTAAGTCTTGATGTTGGGTACTGTGAGTCCTCCAAATTTGTTCTCAGTATTCTGTAGACTAGTTTAAATCCTTTTTTTTTCAAATGCATTTTAGAATCAGTTTCATCTTTTTATTATAACCATCTTAGTGAGTGTGAAGTGGTATCTCATTATTGCTTTGATTTGCATTTCACTAATGATTAATAATGTTGAGCACTTTTCATGCCCATTTTAGACATTTTTGTATCCTCTTTAGACAGATGTCTATTCATAGCTTTTGCCCATTTTGAAAAATTGATATATTCCTCCCTTTAGTACCAAGTTTTATGAGTTATTTATATATTGTGAATATAGATACATTATCAGATATGGGATTTGCAAATTAATTTTATGTTTTGATGTTATTTCAAATAGTATTTTTTTTCTGAAACTTCAAGTTCCAATTAGTGATTGCTGGCATGTAGAAATCGAGTTTTTAATATGAATCTTGTCTACTGTGATCTTGTTCTACTCATAAATTCTGGAAGTTTTTGTTTGTTTGTTTGTTTGTAAATTTTGGTAGATTTTCTACATAGACACAATTTTTATCTGTGAATACAGTTTTGTTTCTTCCTTTCCAATCTCTATACCTTTAATTTCTTTTCCTAATATTATCACACTAGCTAAGACTTCTGCTATGATGTTGAACAGGAGTGGTGAGAGGACATCCTTGTCACTCTCAAACTTAATTGTTGGGGAACTATTCAGTCTCTCACAATTAAGTATGATATTCACTATAGATGTTTTATATATGCTTTTTAAGTTAAAGATGATCCCTTCTATTCCTAATGTGTTGAGTGTTTTTGTCAATGGGTGTTGAAATTTGTCAGAAGTTTTTTTTCTAAACCTATAGCTGTGATCATATGTTTTTTCTTATTCAGTGTACTAATATGTTATGTTGCATTGAATGATTTATGAATGTTGAAGCAACTTTAGATTTCTTAAATGAACTACATTTGGTCTTACTATGTAATCCTTTTTATATGTTGCTGGATTCAATTTGCTAGTATTTGTTCAGAAATTTTTTGTTTATGTTCAAGGAGACATGTTGGTCTGTAGTTTCTTTTCTTTGCAATGACTCCATCTGGTATTGGTATTAAAGTAAAGCTGGCTTCATAAAACGTGTTAGGACACATTTTGAGAATACATAAATTTGCCCTAAAATGTATTTTATGTATCCTTAAAATGTGTCTCTTTGCATTTATTTTCCAAAAGAGATAGCAAAACACTGCTGTTATTTCTTTCTCAACTTTTAGGTGGAAATCACTAGTGAAGCAACTGGGCTTGGTGTTTAATTATTGGGGCAGTGTAAAACTACTAATTAAATTCCTTAATAGATACAGGGTTATTGAGATTATTTATTTCTCTTTGAGTGAGTTTTTATAATTTGTGTTTCCTCGAGTTGGGTTTACCTAATCTAAGTTATCAAATTTGTGGGCATAGACTTTTGCATATTTCTTTATTATCTTTTAATGTCCAT